>NC_045615.1:163102463-163415141 GCF_009829155.1 Mustela erminea | reverse complement strand
ATTGTGATAAAAATTGTTGTGAGGACTTACCTGCTCATCTAGGCAGCATAATAAAACAGTCAGGGCTGTGTTGGAATACTAACTTAAGGGGCTGTAAAATGAGAGCAGTACGGGGACCTTTGAATGGTCATGTTGAGCATTAGGATTTTTGAGACCAGTGCTCTAGAGGTGGTAATTTCCTCTGAGATAGGAAGAATTTGCAGCCTTTATGCCAGTGAGACCACAAAATGAAGGCTAATTGAACAGCTCTGTTTCAATTAAGATGTTAAACTCAGTCAAAGATGATGCTCTGACTCCTAAGCCATGTAATAGAGTTAAATGAGCACCGGTCAGCAACTCAATTATTCAACATATATTTATGAACAGTTTATTGTTATTGTGTGCTGGGCACATGAGTGAACAAAACACCATCCTTGCCCACAGTGTTCCTACACTCTAATGCATAATTACATATTTATCCTTCTTGGAAGTATTTAGTTGCCATGAGTGGCAGTTTGGTAGAGTGGAAAGAATCTGGACGGGTGGGACTGAAAACATCAGTGTCTATTCCCAGTTCTGCTATTTTCCAGCTCTATGACCACAGATAAACAACCTAGTTTTTCATGACTCAATTCTTCTGTAAAAGGAAGGTGGCAGAATTCATTAGGCATCTGAATCTAAAAATCTAAAAGGCAAACACATATTTGGAGGCTATTTTAGTTTGGATTTTCCAAAAATTCTGGAATAACTAGTGTGCTTAATAAATATTAAATAAAAATAAAATCATCTTAATCCTCTTCTTCCTTTGCTCATAAATCCAGAGAATCTTTAAAGAACTCAAACTTTTATGTATCATGCTAAGGGGAAAAAAATCAAAACAAACCATGAGAATAAGCATTAGATAAAAAGAACTTCCCTTAATCCTAAACTCTCTGAAATCCAAAACATGCAGGATGTGGTTTAAGGGTAACGTGCAAATAGAAAATTGTGATCTCAAGATTAAAAAAAATAATAAATGTGTGTTTGTCTTTGTTATCTGTCCTTGTAAAATATTTTGTTCTAAACTACAATAATTATGCCAAAATAAAGTAGCATTTACCTTTAGGCCAAAACACCAACTTGTCTACTTATATTGATGTCAATTTAAAATAGCAAGTCATCTAAGTCCTTTCTGCCTATATGACTTTTTAAGCATATTTAAGTCCATTGAAATGGTAAATTTTTTTTAAAGATTTTATTTATTTATTTGACAGACAGAGATCACAAGTAGGCCGAGAGGCGGGCAGAGAGAGAGAGAGAGAGAGGAGGAAGCAGGCTCCCCGTTGAGCAGAGAGCCCGATTCAGGGCTTGATCCCAGGACCCTGGGATCACGACTGAGCCTAAGGAAGAGGCTTTAACCCACTGAGCCACCCAGGTGCCCCGAAAGGTAAACATTTTTGACAGGCATAGCTATATAAGTACTTAATGCTATATCTTCTTCTTTTTTTTTTTTAAAGATTTTATTTATTTATTTTTCAGAGAGAGAGAGAGAGAGGATGCACAAGCAGGGGAGCAGCAGAGGGAGGGGGAAGCAGGTCCTCTGCTGAGCAGGGAGTCTGATGTGGGGCTCAATCCCAGGATCCTGGGATCATGCATGACCTGAGCCCAAGGCAGACACTTAACCGACTGAGCCACCCAGATGGCCCTTAATGCTATATTTTATTAATTAATTGGCGATTAGAGCATAACACACACTTATGTAGTTCAGGTTTCATATTTTGATTATGAGAAACATTAACCTGAATGTGGATCACTGAAATCTGAAGTGTCAAATTTGTGCATTTTTCATAAAATATATACTTCTTATTAACATCAACAAAAAAATAGATTAAGAGATGAACATTTTCAGTTTTTCTGAGTTAAGCACCTAAAACCATAAATCTTTTGCATAAGGGTTTTCACAAAAGTTATCTCATTTGCAACTCGCCACAGACTATAAGGCAGTTTTGTCACCTGTACTGTGGGGACAAGGATACTAATTAAGATATATTAAGCTTCAAAGTGAGCTTGGTTTTTCCTTGCTGGGACCCTGATAATTCTTGAATGTTTCCCAGGGACTTCAAGGTCACAGGAGCAAGGAAGGCAAATGAGTCACTCTGGTGCAGCAAAGGGGAGCAGAGGCTTCAGTTACTTGGAAACACATTCAGGGAGACTTTTAAAATGGGAATTCCACAGAAATTATCTTTTAAAACCCATTATCCTCTTAGGAATTCTTTTTATTTTAAGACCTTTTTTTTTTTTTAAAGATTTTACTTATTTATTTGAGAGCGAGAGACAGAGAGAGTGAGAGAGCATAAGTGGGGTGAGGGGCAGAAGGAGAAGCAGATTCATTGCTGAGCAGGGAGCCCAAACTGGGGCTCCATCCCAGGATCCAGTCCTGGGATGATGACCTGAGCTAAAGACAGACGCTTAGACAACTGAGCCACCCAGGCATCCCTCTCTTGGGAATTCTTATCTGAGAATGTAATTTTAATATGATTATGAACAAGAATTTGGGTTTTATAAGGAATTTATTTACCTTTTAAAGTAAATTATCTTTGCACTGTTTGATCTTACTTACATGTGTAATCTAAAAAAACAAATTTATAAAAACAGAATACATTTTGCCCATAGTGTAGCCTAATGGTAAATACATGAAAGAAATTGCCATAGTGACAATTCTTTCTTTGTTTCTCTCTTTCTTTCTTTCTTTAGTAGGCTTATATGGAGCCCAGCATGAGGAGGCCTGAGCTCATGATCACGAACTCATGACCATGCGATCAAAACCTGAGCTAAGATCAAGAGTCAGATGCTTTTTTTAAAAAATTTTATTTATTTATTTGACAGAGAGAGATCACAAGCAGGCAGAGAGGCAGGCAGAGAGAGAGAGAAGGAAGCAGTCTCCCCGCTGAGCAGAGAGCCCGATGCGGGGCTCGATCCCAGGACCCTGTGATCATGACCTGAGCCAAAGGCAGAGGCTTTAACCCACTGAGCCACCCAGGCGCCCCAAGAGTCAGATGCTTAACAGATTGAACTGCCCAGGCACCCCACCATAGTGGCAATTCTGAAAATGAGGAATAGAGCATTGGTCTGTATGATCCAGATTGCCTAAAGTAATTTGCTAGTAAAGGCCTGAAGGGGTAGAGTGGGGGACAGATCTCCTGATTTTTTCAATTTCTCAAAATTTCCATTAGGTCACACAACTTTTTATGCTTATAACTGGCCCTTGAATTTCCCAGTACAAGAGACAGTGTTTTCTTCCCTGTGTATGATGCAAGAAAAATGTGTTAAACATTTTTGAAGATATTCTTTGCTGTTCTAGACAATGACTTGTCATTTTCTCATTAAATGGTTACTGAAGATGCTGATAGTGATGATGTGGATGGGGATGTGAGACTGTTGACCAGGAAGCAACTCTACTCTCATTGTCTATAATGGGCAGAACAGCATTATACACACAAAAGAAGTCTGTAGAAACATAATGTCTATCATTTGCCACCAAGTACCTCATAATTCATCTAGGAGAAAATGTCAAATCAAATAAAAAGTGATGAATAACTCAAGGCAGCTTATAGGCAGCATCAAATGAACAATAAACAAGATAAGCAATTTAAGTCATTGGAAGAAGTACCATATCACTGTTGCCTGGGATGATCAAGATAGGCTTATTGGAAGAGAGAAATTTAATGGGTTTTGACGAATTTGTGAATTGGAGAAAAGCACAAGTGTCCACATGCCTAAAATATTAGCAGATGAGAGTCTGCTAATTTTCTCTAACAATTAGGGAACATACACAGTTAATTGTTAAAAATGAGTCAATGAGTTGGGGACAATAAGATATAAAGAAGTGGAAAACATAGGCAAAATACTTCCTACCTCTAATTTTGCTTTCCTCTCTCTTTTGACAGATACTATAAAACCAATCTCTCCATCTCAGTTTGCTAATTTAGAAAAATCAGGCAATTCTTATTATTCACCTCAAAAGAGATCACCTAAAAACTTACTAAACAATATATTTTAAAATAATACTATTAAAAGTTATATATACCTCTACAAAGTATAAGAAAGAAAAATTAATGCAAGTGTCTGTCAATAGATGAATGGATAAAGAAGACGTGATGTACACACACACACAGGAATATTATTTAGCCATAAAAAAGGATGAAATCTTACTTTTTGCAACAAGAATAGACTTAGAGGGTATAATGCCAAGTGAAACAGTCAGAGAAAGTCAAATATCATACTATTTCATTTATATGTGTAATTTAAGAAACAAAACAAATGAACAAGTATACAAAAGAGACAAGCAAACAAAAACCAGAGTCATAAATACAGAGAACAAATTGGTGGTTGCCAGAGGGGAGGTGAATTGGTAGATGGGTGAAATAGATAAAGGGGATTTAGAGTATATTTATCTTGATGATGTATATTTATCTTGATGATCATTGAAAAATGTATAGAATTGTTGAATCATTATATTGTATACCTGACTAATATAACATGTATGTTAATTGAATTGAAAAATTAATTAAAAAATTAAAATGAAGTAACAATCCCATTTAAAATTGCATCAAAAGGAATAAAATACCCGAGTAATATTAAACAAGGAACTGAAATATCTTTAGACTAAAAACAGTAAGACATCAATAAAAAAATATAACAACAAGTAAATTGAAAGATATTCCTACTCATGGTTTATAAGAGTTAATACTCTAAATTTTCCATAGTACACAAAGCAAACTACAGATTCAGTGCAGTTCCTACCAAAATTCTAGTGGCATTTTTCACAGAAATAGAAAAAAATTCTAAAATTTGTATGGAACCCAAAAGACCTCAAATAACCAAAAAGCAATCTTGAAAAACAAGGACAAAGTTGGTGGCATCACACATTCTGATTTCAATCTATAATACAAAACTATAATACTCAAAACAGTATAGCATCTGGTATAAAAATAGACACAAAGACCAATGGCACAGAATAAAGAGCCCAGAAATAAAAATATGCATATATGGTTAACTAATTTATGACATAGGAGTCAAGAATATACAATGGGGAAAGGACAATCTTTTCAACAAATGGCATTGGGAAAACTGGACAGCCACATCGCAGAAGAAACTGTATCTTACATCACACACACATATACATATAACGCCAAATGGATTAAAGACTTGATTGTAAGACCTGAAAATCATAAAAATCCTAGAAGGAAATGTAGGGGATAGGCTCTTTGACATAGGTCTTGGCAATGATTTTTTGGATTCGACTCCAAAAACAAAGCAACAAAAGCTGGAATAAAGAAGGGGGCTACATCAAACTAAAAAGCTTCTTCACAGCAGAGGAAAGTATCAGCCATGAAAGAGCAATGTATAGAGTGAGAGAAAATAGTAGCAAAGCATCTATCTGAGAATCAGTTAATATTAAAAGCATAAAAACTCATATACCTCAATAGCAAAACAAAAAACAAAAAACCCCCCAAAGACAAAACCCCCCAAAAAATCCAGTTGCATGGAGCATGGGGTGTGGAACATAAACAATGAATCTTGGAACACTGAAAAAATAAAATAAAATTTAAAAATAAATAAATAAATAGATAAAAGCAACAACAACAACAAAACTGAGCAGAGAAACTAAAAAGACATTTTCCAAAGAAGCCATACAAGTGATCACCAGATACTTGAAAAGGTACTCAGCATCACAGGAAAATACAAGTCAAAACCACAATGAGATAACACTGCATACCTGTTACCTGGTGAGTATCAAAACAACAAGAGATAACAGGTATTGGTGAAGATGTGGAGAAAAGAGAATCCATGTGTACTGTTGGTAAGAATCTAAATAGGTTCAGACACTATGGAAAACTGTATGGGGTTTCCTTAGAAAATTAAAAATGTAATTATGATATGATCTAGAAATTCCACTTCTGGTCATTATCTGAAGGAAACAAAATCACTATCTTGAAAAGATATCTGCATTCTAATGTTCCTTCCAGAGTTATTCACAGTAGTCAAGATGTTGGGACAATGTAAGTGTCCATTGACTGAAGGAATGAATAAAGAAAATGTGGTGTATGTGTGTGTATATAAATAAATACATATAAATATATATAAATACAAATAGATATAAGACACACACACACACACACACACACACACACACACACACACAGAAATATTCAGTCACAAAAAAGAAGGAAATCCTGCCATTTGTAACAATGTGGATAGGCCATGAGGGCATTATGCTAACTGAAGTAAGTCAGAGAAAGGCTATTACTGTTTGATCTCACTTACATGTGTAATCTAAAAAAAACAAATTTATAAAAACAGAACAGACTAGTGGTTGCCAGAAGCAGGGGGTTGGGAGTGGTCAAAATGGATGAAGGTGGTCCAAAGGTACAAACTTCCAGCTATAAACAGGTTCTGGGGGGTGTAGTGTACAGCATGATGGCTGTAAGTTTTAAAATTATGCATCCCTACGTTAGGAAAAGCAAGAACTCCAGTATTACAATTACCCTAACAATAAAGATTCTCAGAATAGTTGAGACTCTATAATTGTATTTAGCAGCAATATAAAAAGATACAATAGTTGGATGAGTAATGCTTTATATAAGGACTCTTTAAGTGAGTGACTTTAGAAAATAGTTTAAAAAATCAAAAAGGCTTTTTTTCCCCTAAAACTAATGGGAAATATCAAAACCTCCATCATCAAAATTAGGTTGAAGAACTAGAAATTCTATACTATACAGCAGGTATGGTAGGCAAATAATCCCTGCCCCACCCCCATGTGGATCTCTATATATATCTGAATCTGAATCTGAATCTCTAGAACCTGTGAATACACCACTTTACATGGCAAAGGGATTCTGAGTTTGTGATTAAAGTCAAGGACCCAAACATGGAGAGATTGTCCTGGATTGTCTGGGTCAGCCCAGTATAATCACAAGGACCCTTAAAAGCTGTCATCAGGAAGGAAGATGTGAGTACTGAAGAAGGATCAGAAAGATGTAACATTACTGCTTTGACTAAGGAGGAAGGGGGCCCTGAGCCAAGAAATGTGGGAAACCACTGGAAGCAAGAAAAGGGAAGATGGGTGATTTCCTCCGTGAGTCTGCAGATAGTAACTCAGCCCTCCTGATACTTTGATTTCAGTCAGATTTCTGATCCACACAACTGTAAGATAATAAATTGTGTTGTTTTAAGCTTCTAACTATGGTAATTTATTATAAACAGCATAGAAAACATGAGAAAAATGAGTACATTATATCAGGCAGTAATGTGAAGATATCATACAAGGGACTTCTACTCATCTTCAGGTTCTTAAAAAGTGTTCTCAAAAAAGAAGATGAATTCTAATGACACTGAAGGATGAGGGTATTTTATTTTAAAAGGAATTAAAGCCGGTATATTTGTCTTCTATTGCTGTTGTGGAAATGATCATCGATTTTAAGGCTTAGAGAATAAAACAGAAGTTTATTCTTCCCCGTTCCACAGTCTGGAAATCCCAAATCAAGGTGTTGGTGGGTCTACACTTCCTCTGTAGGCTTTAGGCTAGGGAAAATCCATTCCTTGCCTCTCCAGCTTCTTCTGGTTGTGTTCCTTGGACCTCTGTTTCCATCTTTACATGGTCTTCATTGTGTGTGTCTGATCTCCCTTTGTCTAACAACTGGGATAGCATTTAGGACACAATTGGATAATTCAGGACAAGCTTTCAATTTCAAGACCCTAATATATCTATCAAACCTTTACAATACAAGGTGCTATTCATGAGTTCCAGGGCTTGGGATCTATTATCTTTGGGGGCCACCATCCGGCCCACACTGCAGTTGATTTCTGGAGTGCTGGTAATACACTACCTTTTTTCCGGAGCTGGATACCATACTCAATTGTATTTAGTTTATAAGATGTGTCTGACTCCAGACTGACTGAAACAGAAACTGCATTTTGACAAGGTCCTAAAGTGATTTATGTGTACATTGAAATTTGAGAAACAAAACTCAAGAAGTATTTGAAGGTAACATAGTCATAACTTGAGCAGTGGGATGAGGCAAACTCTGCTCCAGTTATATGTGAACTGTGATAAGGGGCTGGTCTGTGAACTGACCAACCAAGATTAATAATAATTTTAGTTCAATATAATGGGCATGAAATGGCTACACCCTCATTCTGAATATATGTGTCCCTTCCTCTGTCATAGCAAGCCCAGATAGAGACCAGTCTGAAGAAGCTACTGAATTTTGGGGTGAAACGTGGCACAGTCTGATTGGACACTCAGTGAAAATCCTTTTAGTCATAAAATTAGGAGCTTCCAACATCCTGTGGCCTCACATGAGGCATCAGCTCTTGCAGCCCCGATAGTGGTATAGTGACCTTAGCAACCATCCAATGTTTGGTGCTGGACACCCTCTCCTAAAGAGTTGTGGTCCGGAGTAATCCTCACAACAACCCATGAGGTAGGGAGGCACTTCACAGATGAGGAGACCACGGTGTTCCTCGTGGTCCATGACACTTCTTCCTCAGTACGACTCTGACTCCCACAGCACCATCCAGTGCCTTTAATCACAAGCAAGTCTTAGAAATACTCACTGGCTCATCTATTTGGTAAGTGTTTATTGAGGGCTATGTCATGTGAACAAACTGGTATACACATGCACTTTGAGGAAAAGCAAAGGCAAAACAAAGCCCAAAACCCAAAATGCTCTTCTTCAGATACACATACAGTTAGCAAAGAGCAACTGTTTCCCATCGGAAATGACTGAAGGAGATTTACCCTTGTGCCTCTCTCTTCCTGTGAATCTAACCTGTGAGCTTATTACTTCCATTTTCTCTGTAATGTGCCACTGATTTGGGATGTTCTCTCCTGGCTTCCATCTCTTACTCTATCCTGGGCCAAAAATTAATTCTTGATTTTACTGAGAAGATTGACATGGAGTTGTCTTCTGTATCATTGCAGCAGTCATGTCAAGTGCTAGGAGAGAACAAATGTTATTTCACCTCTACAAGGACGCTTTTCCCTTTGTTGGAATAGGCATATTTTACTAGACACTTAGTCTACTAGAGATCTAGTATAGATTTTCTCTACAGGGGAGGTTCCATTGTGAACTTGTATTTGAAATTCCATGTTTGTGAAATTATCACCAATAATCATTCGTACTGTGGGGGAATCACAATGAATGTATGAAACATAGAGAAAAATCCCTAAGCATGCCTTTAATCAACAATGTCATATATTCCTTAAGCTTATTAGAGCTATCAAGCGGTAACAAAATTGCCCCATTTATGTTTTGCCTCTTCTCTTTCCCCTCCTGATTTCATAAAAGCTGTGTCGCACATGGTAGGTTCAGTAAACAATATCTCTCTCCCCACTCATAGAATGGTTGATAATATAAAAGTAAAAAAGAGGGATACCTGGGTGGCTCAGTTGCTTAAGCATCTGCCTTTGGCTCCTGTCATGATCACAGACCCCTGGGATCAAGGCCAGCAGGGGGTGGGGAGAGGAGGTACCTGCTCAGTGGGGGGGGGGGGGGGGCTGCTTCTCCCATTCTCTTTCCCTCTGCTTTCCCTCTGTCAAAGGAATAAAATCTCTTACAAAAAAAAGTATCAAAATCCTAGAGGGGAACATAGGCAGTAACCTCATTGACATCAGCCACCGCAACTTCTTTCAAGATATGTCTCCAAAGGCAAAGTAAACAAAAACAAAAATGAACTTTTGGGACTTCATCAAGATCAAAATCTTCTGAGGAGCAAAGGAAACAGTGAACAAAACAAAGAGGCAACCCACGGAACGGGAGAAGATATTCTCAAATGACACTATAGACAAAGGGCTGATATCCAAGATCTATAAAGAACTCCTCAAACTCAACACAGGCAAAACAGATAATCACATAAAAAAAATGGGCAGAAGACATGAAGAGACAATTCTCCAAAGAAGACATACAAATGGCTAAGAAACACATGATAAATGTTCATCATCATTAGCCATCAGGGAGATTCAAATCAAAGCCATATTGAGATACCACCTTACACCAGTTAGAATGGCCAAAATTAACAAGACAGTGAACAACATGTGTTGGAGGGGATGTGGAGAAAGGGGAACCCTCTTACACTGTTGGTGGGAATGCAAGTTGGTGCAGACACTTTGGAAAACAGTGTGGAGATTCCTTAAGAATTTAAAAATAGAGCTTCCCTATTACCCTGCAATTGCACTACTGGCTATACACCCCAAAGACACACATGTAGTGAAAAGAAGGGCCATCTGTACCCCAACGTTCATGGCATCAATGGCCACAGTCACCAAACTGTGGAAAGAACCAAGATGACCTTCAATGGACAAATAGATAAAGAAGATATGGTCCATACATACAATGGAGTATTATGCCTCCATCAGAAAGGACGAATACTCAACTTTTGTATCAAATGGACGGGACTGGAAGAGATAATGCTGAGAAGTCAAGCAGAGAGAGTCAATTATCATATGGCTTCACTTACTTGTGAAGCATAAGGAATAAGACAGCGGACATTGGGAAATGGAGAGGAGAAGGGAGTTGTGGGAAATCAGAGGGGGAGACGAACCATGAGAGACTGTGGACTCTGAGAAACAAACTGAGGGTTTTGGAGGGGTGGGAGGTATTGGGTGAGCCTGGTGGTAGGTATTATGGAGCGTATTGCATGGAGCACTGGGTATGGTACATAAACAATGAATTCTGGAACACTGAAAAGAAATAAAATGAAATAAAATATAATAGTAACAATGAAGTGGGTAGACAGAGAGGGCAAGATGAGTGTGTGCGGGGGCGTGGTGATCTCATGGGCTCATGGTTCCCAAATAAGCAAGTGTTGATTTTAACTATCAATATTTAATATATTTTTGGGTCCAAAACCATTGATGTATTTGTCTTCACTACAACACTCTGAAATTAAAATGATAGTATTTCATAAAATAGGGGTTTATGGGCTTGTAAATTATGCCTTCTATTATCCAAAAATGTTTGACCCACTTTTGGTTACTATGTTCAGTAAATACTGTGAAATCTGTTTTACATAATGCCATGCTAATTGAATAAAGTAAAATATTGTTAAAATATATGGTCAAGAAAATATAATTTCTCTAAACTGACAAAAGTTAAAATGTAGTACTCTCTTCCAATTATGAATATTTTGCATTTAAACTCTTTTATTTAGAAGACTCTTGTACTTTAGAAGATTAACAAAGCAGAACAAGTAAAAAATAAAAGAAACCCCCCCTTTTTTTTAAGAATTAGAATTGTTATTATTAGGTATTTTTAAATGGTAATAATATATCAAATTTCTTAAAACAGTTAAGACATGCCATCATGTTCTTGTTAGAATGTAAATATATAGTGGTGATTTTTATAGTGGAATATGTTCGATAAAAACATTCACCTAATCTTACAACAGATATTTCTGTAATAGAAAACATTCTCTAAGTAGGGCCTCAACTTCGTGACAACAAACATTACTGCTCTAGAAATGAATTAAAAATCATCTACTTAACACTTAAGTGGTTAAGATTAAAATAAAGATTAAATTAAATCCTTACATTTTAAGTTAAAGCCAAATACAAAATTTTTTGTAATTAGCAGCCAGTCTTTATCACTTTTTTCTTTTCCTGAACCAAATTTCATTTTGGTGAATACATGTCTTGCTTTTCATTATTTACTGGTGAACTTTTAAGTTATTTTAGTGAACAAATTTACATCTACCTTTTCAAGTAATGCCCATGCTTTCCAGTGTGACATAAAAGGAAATAGTACTGCAAGACATAATTTAGAATTTAAAATTCCCACGGGGTATACGTGTTGCCCCTGAGAACTGGCAACAGGCTGCATATCATAAACCGTAGTATGAATGGCGCTCCCTGGAATTATGCAGTGTGTATCCTGTGTTGCTGCTGTACACAACAACCCTAACTAATGGACACAGGAGACCAACTCCAGGGAGGACTTAAAAGTCTGTGACCAACAAACATTTTGGAGCATCAAAGAGGTAGAAACTCATTCATATTGTTCTCATTGTTCTGCCACAGAAAAACAAATCTGACACTTGTCTTCTGTGGACGCTTTATTTGGAAAGAGATCCTGTAAACTTGCCACGGCCTAAATCCATTATGAATTGGTGTAGTACAGTTCCGACATGCAGAATTGTTTGGAACACTATTAGCAAGTACCAGTTCCTGCTGATTCAAGGATTTGTGTTCTTTCTTTCATTCAATATTAACTAATTCAGGAATGATGAGAAATGAAGTATTATGCTTTTAAACAGTTAACAAGATGGAACAGAAAACTATTTGATGCTAAACTGGCATGCCCTCAACGGATAGTATCAGTGTTACACATATGTAAGAGTAATGATACTGTTTTTATTATTAAAACATCTGCAATATAAATGCAGATAAATAACATATACTAATAGTTTGACAGTTTATTGTATAGAAATATCACTTGGAAAGCCAGTTAAAATGCAGCTTCCGGGACACACTCCCAGATATTCTGATTTAGAGGCGTCGGAATATACTGAAAATTTGCATTTTAATAAGCACTCTTAGATTTCTAATGCCAGCAATCCTGCTCTTCTAATGTGGAAAACACTGGTGTAAATTCTATATAATGGTGGCTTGCAGCCCTGGCATCTCTGAGAAGTGTAAGAAAAATACAGATACTTCTCCATGTGCTTACCCCTCAAGGGGTGAAGTCCAGGGACGCCTAGATATTTAAAATTCTACAGGTGATTCTGATTTGCAGCTAGGCTGAGAAACATTGGTAAATAGAATTACATTCCATTTGCTGTTTATTACTAAGTGCTTTTAATGACTGACCTACTTAAGAGAATTAGTAAAACTTCTTTCAGTATTTAGATCACAAAACTAATACATTATACATAACATCTATTTCCATTAAAGTGTTTTACAAATATTTTCATTATCTTGACCTTCTTTCTCAACCCATTCTCTCCCACTTTTCTCTAATAAATGGCCATATCATCTACCCAGTCGAAAAGAAACTGCCTAGATTGTACTTATGAACATGGATTTGGGAGTGAACAGTCTTTGATTGAAGCCCCATGTCTACTATTTCCTATCCACATATTCCCCAGCATTTCTAAGTAAACACCTAATTACTGTGATAATTAAATGAGATGACTTATGTAATAAGCCTTTCTAATGAGTTAGCCATTGTCATCATTCTTAACTCCTTGCTTCCTTGCTTGTCCCACAGATTGTCACCATTTTCCTTTTTTTTTTTTTTTTTTAAGTTAGAGAGAGAGAGAGATGTGGAGAAAGGGGCAGAGGGAGAGAGAGAATCTTAAGCAGGCTCTATGCACAGTGAGGAGCCCAGTGCAGGGGTCCATCTCATGACCCTGAGATAATGACCTGGACCAAAATCAAGAGTTGGAAGTTCAACCCACTGAGCCACCCAGGTGCCCCAACAGTCACCATTTTCTGACTTCCACTTGTTAATTAGCTGAAGTCATTGTCCCCTTGTATCCATTTTTACTTCCACTACCTTAGTCCAGTCAGTATCACGTCTTACCTGGATTACTACAATTAGTGGAATTCCTTGTTTTCAGGCTTGCTTCTTCTAAGTTGTAGCCAGAGACATCTAATAAGCCAATTCTGCACTCAAGTCTTCAATGGCTGACTTCTGCCCTGGAAAGGATCTGATCTTCCTGATGTGACTTACAAGATGCTCCTCATTCTAGTTCCTCCCTGAGCCTCCAGTCTTGCCTCTTACACTTGAGTGCCACACTTCAATTTCAGACCACAATGAACATTTTTTCATTCCTGGAATGTGCTGGACTGTTTTTGCTTCTGGGTCTATGTACAAATACTCCCTCTGCTTTAAACACATATCCATTACTGCTCATCTTCTTTACCTCCCTTTGGAAGATTATCCTGCCTTTAGACTAGGCTTCATCACTTCCCTATGGACTTTTCCCCTTTATAAAACAATACATCACATTTTATTGTGCTTATTCATTTGAGTGCTTTTCATGCTATAATATGGGACTTGGGATAGTTCTCACAAACATTATTTGACAACTGAGAATCCTGTAATATTTTAAAAATGTTGATATTTTACAAAAACAAAAAAAAAGTATATTCTGGAATAGTTGGATGACTGCATTTTAGTATCTTTGTTTTTAATTTTTTATTGTAAAAATTTTGTAATATTGTAAAAAACAAAATTTATCATCTTAACAATTTTTAAGTGTGCAGTTCAGTGGCATTAGGTATATTCATATTGTTAGGAGCCTTCACTACCGTCCATCTCCAGGACACTTTGAATCTTGCAGAACTAAAACTTTATATACATTAAACAATAATTTCCCATTTGCCTCTTTCCTAAGCCTCTGATAACTATTATTCTACTTTGTCTGTACAACCACTATTCTAGGTAACTCATGTAAAAGGAATGGTATAGCATTTGTATTTTTGTAGCTTATTTCACACAATATCTTCAAGGTTCATTCATGTTGCAGCATGTATCAGAATCTCCTTCCTTTTTACGAAAAATAATAATATTCCATTGTATCTATACACAATGCTTTGCTTATCCATTCATTCATCGATGGACACTTCATTGTTTTCATGTTTAGCTATTATGAAAATTGTTGCTATGAACATTGGTATATGAGAATCTCCTTGAGATCCTGCCTTCAGTTCTTTGAGGTATATATTCAGAAATGGAATTACTGGATCATATGGTCATTCTATATTTTAATGTTCTTAAAGAACTGTTGTCTACAGCAGCTACATCACTTTAATTTCTTTTTTTAAAGTTTTATTTATTTATTTGACACAGAGAGAGAGCACAAGAGAGCATAAGTAAGGGGAATGGCAGAGGATGCAATTTGTGTTTTTCTGTTGTTACCTATGCCTTTGGAGTCATATCCAAGAAATCACTGACAAATTTAATGTCGTGAAGATTTTATCCTATGCTTTCTTCTGAGAGTTTTGTGGTCTCACCTCTACTTTGAGTTCATTTAGATCTTTAATCCATTTTGAGTTCATTTCTGTATATAGTGGTAGGTAAGGGTCCAGTGTCATTCTTTTGTATGAATATCCACTTCTTCATTTGTTGAAAAAATAAAAAACTATCTCCATCTAATCATGCTATCATCCTTTGATGAAATGATGAAAATCATTTCACCATATATGTGAGGGTTTATTTCTGGGCTCTTTAATCTGTTGCATTAGTCTATATGTCTGTTTTGTATGACACTATTTCTTTTTCTTTCTAAATAAATATATATTTTTTTAATTTTAAGTAAGCCCTATGCCCAGTGTGGGGCATGAACTCCTGACTGCAAGACTGAGTCGCATGGGGCGCCTGGGTGGCTCAGTGGGTTAAGCCGCTGCCTTCAGCTCAGGTCATGATCTCAGGGTCCTGGGATCGAGTCCCACATCGGGCTCTCTGCTCAGCAGGGAGCCTGCTTCCTCCTCTCTCTCTCTCTGCCTGCCTCTCTGCCTACTTGTGATGTCTCTCTGTCAAATAAATAAATAAAATCTTTAAAAAAAAAAAAAAAAAAAGACTGAGTCGCATGCTCCACCCACTGAGCCAGCCACCTCAGTGCCGCACTGTATCTCTTACTATGACTTTGCAGTATGTTTTGAAATCAGAAAGTTCCATTTTTGTTCCTTTTCTTGATTTTTTTTTTTTTCTATTTGACATGATAGTTTTTTTAAGATAGTTTTTTCTATTTCTTCAAAAAACACTGTCAGGACTTTGTCAGGGATTGCCTAAAATCTATAGATCACTTTTGGTAGAAAGAAAGGAGGTTTTCACAACATGAAGTGTTTTAATCCATGAACATGGAATGTGTCTCCATATACTTATGTTTTCTTTAGTTTCTTTCTGTAATGTTTTACAGTTTTTAGTGTATAATTTTTTTATCTCCTTGATTAAGTGAATTCCGAAGTATTTCTTTGTGATGTTATTGTAAATGAAATTGTTTCCTTAACTTCCCTTTCCGATTGCTCATTATTAGTGGAAAGAAGGGCAATTAATTTTTTTGTGTGTTGACTTCCTATCCTGGTATTTCGCTGAATTCATTTATTAGTTGTCAGAGATTTTTGTGAAATCTTCAGGGTTTTCAAAGTATAAGATCATTATTGCCTGAGAACAAAGATAATTTTAGTTTTCCTTTTCCAATCTGGATGCCTTTTATTTCTTTTTCTTGCCTAATTGTCTAGCTAGGACTTCTAGTACTATTTTTTCCCCCACTGACTAAAAATAACATTTAATTTTTGAACATTCATGTATTTTCAAATATATGCCACTATAAAAATTATATAATAATTATCTTTATATATAAATTGTTACCTGTTTTTTAGGTATTTTTTAAGTTTTTATTCAGATTCCAGTTAGTTAACATACAGTATAGTGTTAGTTTCAGGTGTACAATATAGTGATTCAACACTTCCATACAACCCAGTGCGCATCACACCAAGTGCCCTCCTTAACCCCCGTCACCTGTTTGACCCATCTCCAACTCCTCCCCCAACTCTGGTAACTATCAGTTTGTCCTTTATAGTTAAGAGTCTGTTTCTGGTTTGCCTCTCTCCGTTTCTTTCCTCGTGCTCATTTGCTTTGCTTCTTAAATTCTACATATGAGGGAAATCATAAGGTATTTATCTTCTTCTGATTGACTTATTTTGCTTATCATAATACCCTCTAGCTTCAGCCACATCATCCTAAATGGAAATATTTCATTCTTTTTTATGGGTGATATTGCATTTGTGTGTGTGTGTGTGTGTGTACACACACACATATATATATACCTATATATATAAAACATCTTCTTTTCCATTCATCATGGTTGAAAGTGTCGATGGACACTTGGACTGTTTTCTGTAATTTGGCTATTGTAGATAATGCTGCTATAAACACAGAGGTGCATGTATCACTTTGAATTAGTATTTTTATATTTTCTGGGTGAATACCTAGTTGTGCAACTGGTAGATCATAGGGTGGTTCTATTTTGAACTTTTTGAGGAATCTCCATAGTGTTTTCCAGAGTGGCTGCACCAGTTTGCATTCATTCCCACCAACAATGTAAGAGGGTTCCCCTTACCCCACATCTACACTAAGACTTGTTGTTTCTTGTGTCATTGATTTTAGCCACTCTGACAGGTGTGAGGTGGTATCTCATTGTAGCTTTGATTTGTATTTCCCTGATGATCAGTGATGTTGAGCATCATTTCATCTGTCTATTGGCCATCTAGATGTCTTCCTTGGAAAAATGTCTATTCATGCCTTCTTCCTCTCCCCCTTTTCTAAAGATTTTTATTTATTTATTTGACAGAGGGAGAGAGATCACAAGTAGGCAGAGGCAGGCAGAGAGAGAGGGTGAAGCAGGCTCCCCGCTGAGCAGAGAGCAGAGTACTCAGTGTTTGTTAAATGAATGAATGAATGAATGTATACTAAAGTTCCTGAAACTTTTAAAGGAGATTCAATGTCTGTATTTTGACTGTAGATTGTAGAACAAGGGTATCTTTATTTAAGGGTATGCATCAGAAGAACAGGAACACAGAAATTTTTTTTAATCGCTGCACCAGTGCGCCTATGTAAGATCACACCAGTCCAGTTATTCAGCACTTAGATTGCTCTGGTCACCTGCATGGAGAGAAGGTCTCTGGTATGTCCCTTATATTTACTTCATAAAAACATAAAAAGACAATATGGGGGAAATGCTATAGTCTCTGCTTTATTAATATATAGCAGGGACTACGGGCCAAACTGATTTCAGTTGTCTGCTGGAGCTAAAAGGAGAGGTGTGGGAGGCGGAAGAAGACCTAAATGAGGGTGAAACAGGCAATAGAAGGACCTTGGAACAATCTTGTTAACCCAAACTAAGACATAAGCCTCTTGCTCTTTCCAGGTTCCATCTCTGTCCCTCAGGAGTCCTAAGGGCATATGTTTAAGGTTAGGACAAGGGAGGAGGTGCTAAGTAGGTCCAGGTGGGACTCAGGCAAACTGGCCTTTCTCCAGCTTCAGTTCTCACATACTTTCTGCAGCTGCTTAAGTCACAGCTGGTGTATTTTCTCTTGCCTGAGTGGTTTGGACAACAGATTTCCCCTGCTATCCGAGAGTAGGGCGTTCCTGTGACACCTTCTGTAAGCTGATATGGCCTAAATTGAACAAGCAATGGCCATTAATTTATAAGGAAACATTCTGAGCATTCCCAGACCCAAAACATAACCTCTTCTAGGGTTTTCTGATATCTTAGAACACATCTTGCTAATGGATGCATAAAATAAATTGAGATAGAGCACAGGTGTGTACAGCCACAGCTCATAGAAATGAAGGCTGGACCCTGAGAAGCTGAGTGTAGTTTGGGGGAAGGAGCTTGGTAGGGCTGCTCTCCTGCTCAGGGTGGGCACTGAGTCTACAGCAGCCGGCTGCAAAACAGACATTGATGCTATTTGCACTTTTCACCTTTTTCGGAAAAGCGAAAAATCACCTTCAGACTTCCTTCAGTTAGCATGAAGGTACTAATGTAGGTCTTTTGTAAATGGGTACTAAGATAGGTACTAATGTGGTGTGATAAGAACTTTCAAAAAGCAGAGGATATCTGTAGTCCTAAGACTTGATGCAAATGATTTTAAAGAACATCAGAAAGATGCACTTTGTTAATGAGAAAAAAAATGAGACAAAAGACTTTTAATATGCTAGCATCACTAAACGGCAATTTTAGAGATGGCACCCAATATTTTATTTTATTTTTATTATATTTTATTTTTTGCCGATGACTGTATCATCGACAAATTCAGAAGGAAGACACGCACAAGATAGGCTGCACAGTATTCTACAAAGAGTGCTGTATTGGAGGCTTGGCATCTAGTTTCCATTCTCACTATGTCCCTGTGTTCTGTGGCCCTTCGTTATATTGTTACATCTTTGGGTTCAATATTTTTCTACTGTTATGCCCTCTCGTACATCTTATCCAGTTCAAAAATACTCTTAGTGAATTTAATGTCTGGTTTCTGAAGCTGCACAATTATAAAAATCAACTTCCCTTTATTTCTCCTATCATGAATGCACATTAGTCAAAAATGTTGAGTATACTATTTTAAATCCCAAGTGGGCCCTTTAAAGAAGTTAATTATTGTATTTGAATACATTTGAAATAAGTTACTTTCAGAACATGATGAATTTTATATATATTCCTATTGATCCGTTACCAACTTAAATCATATTTTCTGAATTATTTAGAAAACTACTTCAAACCTGAATTCATGGAAGGAAAAAAAGGCCTTTGTTGTCAATTCCAAGAAACCCAGGTCTGAAAAGTTTTCAAATGTTAGTGAAGGCTTTTCAGGTTACTTGAATGCACCTGCTTGATCAGACCTTCAACAAAGTATTTTCATTGGCAAGTATGTAATTTATGAATAAATAAGAAGCTGGATCTTAAGAAACTGCAATAATAAGCTCCATGCCTTCAAGTCTTTGTGCAAAGGATTGCATGCAGCTTCTACCAAACTTTTGCAAAATTAATTTCAGCAGGTCCAAGAGCTTGGGACACAAGGGGACGACTGCATACAGAGATCCTTTCACATGCTCCCCACAGTCAGCCGCTCTTTCCTTTGAGCTCTCTTGGCAGTCCGCAGGCCCTCAGGAGGGTCCTTGGTAAACTTCTTCCGTGTGTGTGTGTGTGTGTGTGTGTGTGTGTGTGTGTGTACTGAGCCAGTGGATGGCTACTCATCCAGCCCCAGTCAAAACGTTTCCCCTTGGATGAACAATCCAGCACTGTGAGGGTTCTGCAGGTGTCTCTGGGTGTCAGCCGGCCTCTGTTTATTATTGGTGTGCTGTGTACAGGGAGGCCGAGCCGGCCATCAGTAACAACTCTCTGCAAATGGGTCAAGGAAATGAAAATAAGGCTTGTGCAGCAGGGACTTTTAGGGTCTGGGGTTTTGCTGGCAAACCCTGTCTGAGTTCCTCTTTAGGTGCTACTTTAAAATTGCTACTTGTTTGATTTGGACGAGACTTCACATGGCAAGGCCGTGTGTGCTATGTGAAGGGGGGACCCGCTGGAAGCAGGTGTGCTGCTTTTTCATTTCAGCTTTTACCAGAAGAACACTGCTTGGTTCTGAGGCAGTTCTCTTCCTCAGAAGTTTGTTTATATGACTTGTTTTCCAAACAGGGGGAGGGGGTCCCATTAAAGGAGATAGGAATCATTTGTGTGATTTTGAAGTATTTTGTTTTTCAAATCTATTGCTCATAGTCGAATGGAAAGAAACAAAGATCTTTTCAAATTTGAAACCTTTTCCTCCTCAGCTTACATTTTCAGTGGCCCAAGAATAAGGATGGAGCTTCCTTGTCAAGACTACTGTGATGCATCTCCAAATACCAATGAACACATAGGAAGGTCGCTCTTCTACCTACAAGGCAGACTCATAGCTGCATGTATAAAGTTTAGTATCTTACCTACAATATTAAAAAATGATTCCTGCTGAAGGAATTGCTAATTTATAGGCTTTGCCCAGCACACATGTTTTATAATACATGCGCTCTATCAACTTTTATTGCCATTTTTCCCTATAATTACTCTAATAATATTCTGGACCCTATTGACTACAGTTAGAGAGATGGGATAAAGTGAAAAGTGGTTCAGGATTATTAGCCTGCAAACCTTTTAACTAGTTCTCAGGGCTTAAATTTTTTCTCTCTGCTTAATGACATATATTATCCAAAATTAGGGAATATATCACTTGAAAAGTTGCTGTTTACTATGTTGATAAAAGTTAGAGTCAGTCATAAACATCTTCTTTTATTCACTCACCCAATGAGCACCGAATGGACCACCAGTCCGGGCCAGGCAATGTGCCAGGCAAGGCAGCAGGGACACTAAGGTAATGACCCTGCACTGGCACTTCCACACCGACCCACAGCAACCAGAAGGACTCTTTTAAAACATGACTTAATAACATGGCCCTTCCACTTAAAACGGATACAAGCGCCACTAAGTTCCTCGCTTCCTCCCTACCCTCCTGTCCTACTCTGCCCCTGCACTCACTCTGCCTCAGCAACGCTGGCCTTCTTCCTACAACACACAGCAAGCATGTGTCCCCAGCTCCCTGTCTTACAAACCGTAATTGTAGATTTCTCTGTCTTTGCCAGGATTTAACTCCTGATCTGATTCTGTTCTCACTGGTCTCTACTTTGGTCTGATCTAATTATTTTAAGTTTCATAAGGCCTTTTTTTTTTTTTTCATTTTTCTCTCTTATATCCCCTGTGTCTGGAATATTCCTTCATATTCCTTCATACAATAGAAATTGAATAAATATTTATTCAGTGACTGCACATAATGTCATCAGTCATATAATTGTCCTAAATTCCTAAAAATGCAAATTTACTAAAATGTAAATCCACACGATATTAAAGGTGTGTTTAGAAGTCATGGAAAACATCATTTGGTTCAGTCTTTCTTAGATTACTCATATTTCCTTTGGCTACTGTGATATAGCCACTTCCATCTGTAATTCTCTTATCACTTCTCAAAAGGTATGAGGGCCAAAAAAGAAAAAAAAATGAAAACAAGGAAAAAAGAAGAGAGAAAGAAGTGAAGAAAGGGAAGGAGGGTAAGAAAGGACAGGAGGGGAGGGGAGGGGAGGGGAGGGGAGGGGAGGGGAGGGGATGGGAGGGGAGGGGAGGGGAGGGGAGGGGGAGGATGGGAGGGGAGGGGAGGGGAGAGGAAAGAAAGAAAGAAGGGGGGAGGGGAAGGGAAAGGAAGAAAAGAGAGAAAGAGAAAAAGGAGAAAGAAAGAAGCAATTATTTTTCAAGAATTTTCAGCCTCTTCTCAAGAACTCTGCCTACAGTTTGGAGTTACTCTCAGGAAGACTTCTCGGGATTTGACTCTCCATGAGAATGGAGCCTTTTAAGAACTAACTAGTAAGAGCATGGCGTTGACAACATTGTTGTATTTGTGTTTCAGTTTTATATTAAGACTCTCAGGGTACTTACTGAAGTTAAAGCTTTTTTGGACTTTATGAATTGGGATGTTTCCCAATAGATTTTTTGATTTAGGTAAATAGAAAAGAAATGATTAAGGTCAGTGTTCATAGATACTGGTTCTGCAGCCTGCAAATGAATAATTATATGGCTCCCCTACTTATTCTTATTGAGATCATAAGTTATGCAATTTCCTCCTTCACACCAGTAAGCAATTTTCCCCCTTTATTTGTCTAGACATCAAGTTAATTTTGACCACCTACCTGACTCATTTGTGAAAACTTATGTATTCTTGATGGATATGGCTAGCTCATTAATGTAGCTTTTGTCTGACGCCACTCTCTTGACAGTTTCCAAAACCTACCAGATGATTTGATTTCTTCTTTCAACTAACACGCTCTTGACACTCCTAACCAGAAATCCTAGGTCACCTGCACTCCAAAGCCAAGGCTTGCCTTTACTCAGTATTTTTATACTGAGGCTGTTCTACAAACCACTGGTGACTTTTGAGGCCTACATTTTGTTTTTACTTTGAATTCTTTTTTGTCTACTTGCAGTCATCATGAATCCCACATAGCTTCTGCCCTTGAGGACTCATTGCTTCGTGTTATCACCTTCAGCACTTTCTCACCACAGAGTAAATCCACTTCATATACAATGACTTCCTAATATACTCAAATCAAAGAAAATTACATTCTTCCAGTTCTTACATTACGCATGTTCATCTGTTCAAAGCAGTCTGTGAGACATGTACACATTTTGTCAGTAACTTAGGGGTTTCTTTTCTTTAACATTTTTAGTTGGTGAGTTTTATTTAACTCAATTGAAACAATACCATGATGATGTAATAACCCAACATTTAAAAGGATGGGTTAAAGGACATTTCAAAAGGAGACAATGTGAAGCCTGAGGGAGGAGCGAGAGGGGACGGGTCACCAGCCACTCACTGTTTGCCATGACAGTATATATAATCCTGTTTGGCTCAGTGGCACAGACTTTTTTTTTTTTTTTTTTTATTCTCTACTCATTGATAATTTTATTTCCTTTTACTCAAGTAGTTTCATTTACTCAAATCAACCTTTTGTTTGCTGGGTTTTTGTTGATGTATTTTTTTTTTTTTATTTCCAGCATAACAGTATTCATTATTTTTGCACCACACCCCGTGCTCCATGCAATCCGTGCCCTCTATAATACCCACCACCTGGTACCCCAACCTCCCACCCCCCGTCCCTTCAAAACCCTCAGATTGTTTTTCAGAGTCCATAGTCTCTCATGGTTCACCTCCCCTTCCAATTTCCCCCAACTCCCTTCTCCACTCTAAGTCCCCATGTCCTCCATGCTATTTGTTATGCTCCACAAATAAGTGAAACCATATGATAATTGACTCTCTCTGCTTGACTTATTTCACTCAGCATAATCTCTTCCAGTCCCGTCCATGTTGCTACAAAAGTTGGGTATTCATCCTTTCTGATGGAGGCATAATACTCTATCCCCAGGGGTACAGGTCTGAATCACCAGGTTTACACACTTCACAGCACTCACCAAAGCACATACCCTCCCCAATGTCCATAATCCCACCCCCTTCTCCCAACCCCCCTCCCCCCAGCAACCCTCAGTTTGTTTTGTGAGATTAAGAGTCACTTATGGTTTGTCTCCCTCCCAATCCCATCTTGTTTCATTTATTCTTCTCCTACCCACTTAAGCCCCCATGTTGCATCACCACGTCCTCATATCAAGGAGATCATATGATAGTTGTCTTTCTCTGCTTGACTTATTTCGCTAAGCATGATACGCTCTAGTTCCATCCATGTTGTCGCAAATGGCAAGATTTCATTTCTTTTGATGGCTGCATAGTATTCCATTGTGTATATATACCACATCTTCTTGATCCATTCATCTGTTGATGGACATCTAGGTTCTTTCCATAGTTTGGCTATTGTGGACATTGCTGCTATAAACATTCGGGTGCATGTGCCCCTTTGGATCACTACGTTTGTATCCTTAGGGTAAATACCCAATAGTGCAATTGCTGGGTCATAGGGCAGTTCTATTTTCAACATTTTGAGGACCCTCCATGCTGTTTTCCAGAGTGGCTGCACCAGCTTGCATTCCCACCAACAGTGTAGGAGGGTTCCCCTTTCTCCGCATCCTCGCCAGCATCTGTCATTTCCTGACTTGTTTATTTTAGCCATTCTGACTGGTGTGAGGTGATATCTCATTGTGGTTTTGATTTGTATTTCCCTGATGCCGAGTGATATGGAGCACTTTTTCATGGGCACAGACTTTTTTATGGGTAATATATTTTCCAAACCCAAGTCAAGGACTAGTAGGTGATTTTTAAAATAAAAATCATATATATTTAAGGTGTACAACATGATTTGATATACAGACATACAGTGAAATGATTACTATACTTAAGCTAATTAACACACCCTTTCCTCACAAATTTACTATTTACTTTTTGATGAGAGCACCTAAAATCTACTTTCTTAACATATCTCTAGTATTAAATACAAATTATTAACTATAGTCATAATGCCTATACATTAGATCTCTAGAACTTATCCTACATAGGTTCAACTTTATATCCTTTGATCAACACCTCCCATTTCCCCCACTCTCTGTACTCCCAGCCTTGAAAACGCCACTATTCTCCTCTCTGTTTCTATGGCTTCTATCTTTTTTCCCTTTAAGATTTCATGCATAAATTAGATCATACACTATTTATCTTTCTCTTACTGGCTTATAATTTAGTTATTTCTAATTTTCACGCTTAAGAATTCTGTTTGGAGAACTCTAAAATCATTTCAAAGTAAAAATATTTCTATGATCCTAGGTGAGATTAATATGAAAACTCACTATTTTTTTTTAGTTCCTTACATCACAGTGTTATCAAGGCTGTCCAATCTCTATTTTGATGGCTCTCTTTGGTCTACTTTTCCAACTTCAGTAAACTATGGGACACCTAGATTTCTTTTCTTTTCGTTCTTGGGGAGAGAAGGGTATCTGATAAAACGATTCCTTATATTACCTTGAAAGAATATAAGGGAATCTAATGATACTTAAAGAGAAGACTAATGAAGCTTTTGTGCTTAACTAGGTATGAGAATATTATAAGTCTGCCAGGGACCTAATCAATTTGGACATTAGTAAGATGTCAAGACTACAGTTCAGAATGATGATTATAAAGATACAAGCTGGGCTTGGAAAAAGCATAGAAGATATTAGGGAATCCCTTTCTGGAGAAATAGAAGAACTAAAATCTAACCAAGTTGAAATAAAAAAGGCTATTAATGAGGTAATAAAAAATTTAAAAAATGGAGGCACTAACTGCTAGTACAAATGAGGCAGAAGAGAGAGTTAGTGATATAAAAGAGCAAATGATAGAGAATAAAGAAGCTGAGAAAAAGAGAGATAAACTATTAGATAACAAGGGGAGAATTCAAGAGAAAGTGACACCACAAGATGAAACAATGCTAGAATAATTTGGATCTCAGAAGAAGAAGAAAGAGAGAGAGGGGAAGAAGGTATATTGGGGTAAATTATAGCAGAGAACTTCCTTAATTTGGGGAGGGAAATAAGCATTAAAATCCAGGCACAGAGAACCCCCCTCAAAATCAATAAAAATAAGTCAACACTCCATCATCTAATAGTAAAACTTAAAACTCTCAGAGACAAAAACAAAATCCCAAAAGCAGCTTGGGACAAAAGGTCTGTAATCTATAATGGCAGAAATATTAGATTGGCAGCAGACCTAACCACAGAGACCTGGCAGGCTAGAAAGGTCTAGCATGATGAGAAAAATATGCAGCCAAGAATACTATATCCAGCTAGACTGTCATTGAAAATAGAAGGAGAGATAAAAAGCTTCCAGGACAAACAAAAACTAAAAGAATTTGCAAACACCAAACCAGCCCCACAATATTGAAAGGGGTCCTCTAAGCAAAGAGAGAGCCTAACAGTAACAAAGAGCAAAAAGGAAAAGAGACAATATACAGTAAGAGTCACCTTACAAGTCAGACAATATAATGGTACTAAATTCACATCTTTCAATAGTTACCCTGAATGTAAATGGGCTAAGTGCCCCAATCAAAACACACAGGGTATCAGAATGGAAAACAAAACAAAACAAAACAAAACCAACCCACAACAACAAAACTCAAGACCAACCAGTATGTTGTCTGTAAGAGACTCATTTTAGACCCAAAGACACAGTCAGATTTAAAGTGCGGGAGGGGGGATGTAATGGTTTTCCAACAATTTACTATTCTAATAGACATCAAAAGAAAGCTGGGGTG
The DNA here is from genome assembly GCF_009829155.1 of Mustela erminea. Lineage (NCBI taxonomy): Eukaryota > Metazoa > Chordata > Mammalia > Carnivora > Mustelidae > Mustela > Mustela erminea. Next base: position 163,388,880 of record NC_045615.1, on the reverse strand, counting down.
GCAATCCTTATATCAGATGGACTAGATTTTAAACCAAAGCCTATAATAAGAGATGAGGAAGTAAACTATATCATACTTAAAGGGCCTGTCCAACAAGAAGATCGAACAATTTAAATATCTATGTCCCTAACATGGGAGCAGCCAAATATATGGGCCAATTAATAACAAAACCAAAGAAACACATCAACAATAATACAATAATAGTAGGGGACTTTAACACCCCTCTCACTGAAATGGACAGATCATCTAAGCAAAAGATCAACAAGGAAATAAAGGCTTTAAATGACATACTGGACCAGATGGACATCACAGATATTTTCAGAACATTACATCCCAAAGCAACAAAATACACATGCTTCTCTAGTGGGTTCTCCAGAATAGATCACAACCTGGGTCACAAATCAGGTATCAACCAGTACCAAAAGATTGGGATCATTCCCTGCATATTTTCAGACCACAATGCTTTGAAACTAGAACTCAATCACAAGAGGAAAGTTGGAAATAACCCAAATACAAGGAGGCTAAAGAGCATCCTTCTAAAGAATGATTGAATGAACCAGGAAATTAAAGAAGAATTGAAAAAATTCATGGAAACAAATGAAAACACAACTGTTCAAGATCTTTGGGATGCAGAAAAGGCGGTCCTAAAAGGAAAGTATATAGCAGTGCAAGCCTTTCTCAAGAAATAAGAAAGGTCTCAAATACACAACCTAACCCTACACCTAAAAGAGCTGGAGAAAAAACAGGAAAAAAAAGAAAAGCCTAAACCCAGCAGGAGAAGATAAATCATAAAGATCAGATAAGAAATCAGTGAAATGGAAACCAAAAGAACAGTAGAACAGATCAACAAACCAAAAGATGGCTCTTTGAAAGAATTAATAATATTGAAATATCCCTGACCAGACTTATCAAAAAGAAAAGAGAAAGGACCAAAATTAATAAAATCATGAATGAAAGAGGAGAGATCACAACCAACACCAAAGAAATACAAATAACTCAAAGAACATATTCTGGGCAACTATATGCCATCAAATTAGATAATCTGGAAGAAATGGATGCATTCCTAGAGACATATAAACTACTAAAACTGAAGCAGAAGGAACTAGAAAACCTGAACAAACCCACAACCAGTAGGAAAATTGAAACAGTTATCAAAAATCTCCCAATAAATAAGATCCCAGGGCCAGAAGGCTTCCCAGGAGAATTCTATCAAACATTTAAAGAAAAATTAATGCCTATTCTCCTGAAACTGTTCCAGAAAATAGAAATGGAAAGAAAAGTTCCAAACTCACTTCATGGGGCCAGCATTATCTTGATCTCAAAACCAAAGACCCCATCAAAAAGGGGAATTACAGACCAATCTTCCTGATGAACAGAGATACAAAAATTCTCACCAAAATACTAAGAAATAGTATCCATAAAAAGAAAAAATAAGAAAAGAATAGAAATAAGAAAGAATAAGAACCATATGATCCTCTCAATAGATGCTGATACACATTTGATAAAGTACAGCATCCCTTCCTGATCAAAACTCTTCAAAGTTTACATACCTCAATTTCATCACAGCCATCTATGAAAAACCCACAGTGAATATCACTCTCAATGGAGAAAAATTGAGAGCTTTTCCCCTAAGGTCAGGAACATGGCAGGGATGTTCACTATCACCACTGCTATTCAGCATAGTACTAGAAGTCCTACCCTCAGCAATCAGACAACAAAAAGAAATAAAAGGCATCTGAATTGGCAAAGAAGAAGTCAAACTCTCACTCTTTGCAAATGATATGATACTTTATGTGGAATACCCAAAAGACTCCATCCTAAAACTGTTAAAACTCATACAGAAATTCAGTAAAGTGTCAGAATATAAAATCAATACACCAATACCAAGACAGAAGAAAAAGAAATTAAGGAGTCAATCCAATTTACAATTGTAAAACCATAAGATACCTAAGAATAAACCTAACCAAAGAGGCAAAGAATCTTTATTCAGAAAACTATAAAGTACTCATTAAAGAAATTGAGGATGACGCACAGAAATGAAAAAATGTTCAACACTCATGGGTTAAGAAAGCAAATATTGTGAAAATGTCCAGGCTACCCAGAGCAATCTACCCATTTAATCCAATCCTTACCAAGATACCATCAACTTTTTTCAAATAAATGGGACAAATAATCCTAAAATTTGTATGGAACCAGAAAAGACTCAAAAAGCCAGAGGAATATTGAAAAGGAAAAGCATAGCTGGTGGCATCACAATTTAGGACTTCAAGCTCTATTACAAAGCTATAATCATCAAGAAAGTATGGTACTAGCACAAAAACAGACCCATTGATCAGTGGAAGAGAATAGAGAGTCCAGAAATGGACTCTCAACTCTATGGCCAACTAATCTCCAACAAAGCAGGAAAGAATGTCCAATGGAAAAAAGACAGTCTCTTCAACAAAGGATGTTGGGAAAATTGGAAATCCACATGCAGAAGAATGAAACTGGACCATTTCCTTACACCACACACAAAAATAGACTCAAAATGGATAAAAGACCTCAATGTTAGACAGGAATCTATCAAAATCCTTGAGGAAGACACAGGCAGCAACCTCTTTGACCTCAGTCACAGCAAATACTTCCTAGAAACATCACCAAAGCCAAGGGAAGCAAGGGCAAAAATGAACTATTGGGACTTCATCAAGATCAAAATTTTGCACAGCAAAGGAAACAGTCAACAAAACCAAAAGACAACTGCCTGAATGGGAGAAGATATTTGCAAATGACATATCAGATAAAGGGCTAGTATCCAACATCTATATAGAACTTCTCAAACTCAACACCCAAAGAACAAATAATCCAATCAAGAAATGGGCAGAAGCCATGAATAGACATTTCTGCCAAAAAGACATCCAGATGGCCAACAGACACATGAAAAAATACTCCACATCACTCAGCATCAGGGAAATACAAATCAAAACCACAGTGAGATATCACCTCACACCAGTCAGAATGGCTAAAATAAACAAGTCAGGAAATGACAGATGCTGGCGAGGATGCGGAGAAAGGGGAACCCTCCTACACTGTTGGTGGGAATGCAAGCTGGTGCAGCCACTCTGGAAAACAGCATGGAGGTTCCTCAAAATGTTGAAAATAGAACTGCCCTATGACCCAGCAATTGCACTATTGGGTATTTACCCTAAGGATACAAACGTAGTGATCCAAAGGGGCACGTGCACCCGAATGTTTATAGCAGCAATGTCCACAATAGCCAAACTATGGAAAGAACCTAAATGTCCATCCACAGATGAATGGATAAAGAAGAGGTGGTATATATACACAATGGAATACTATGCAGCCATCAAAAGAAATGAAATCTTGCCATTTGCAATGACATGGATGGAACAAGATGGTATTATGCTAAGCAAAATAAGTCAATCAGAGAAAGACAATTATTATATGATTTCTCTGATATGAGGAATTTGTGAGGCAAAATGCGGGGTTTGGGGGGTAGGGAAGGGAATATATGAAACAAGATGGGATCGGGCGGGAGACAAACCATAAGAGACTCTTAATCTCATAAAACAAACTGAGGGTTGCCAGGGGTAGGGGGGTAGGGAGAGGGGGGTGGGGTTATGGACAATGGGGAAGGTATGTGCTATGGTGAGTGCTGTGAAGTGTGTAAACCTGGGGATTCACAGACCTGTACCCCTGGGGCTAATAATACATTATATGTTAATAAAAAATAATAAGTTAAAATTTTAAAAAATTAAAAAATAAATAAATTTTTAAAAAGGAAAAAAATTATTTCATTAAATAGTCACTCTTTTTTCATATGTATGTGTGTGTGTATATATACAATCTATATATGTATATATAGTATATGTGAGTGTATATGTATATTGTGATAAGATCTGTAAATAAAAATTGCATAATGATTTAAGAAATAATATGAAGGGAATCTGACATGTCTTTGGGATCTAGAAGACCATATTAAGGTAGCTTCATTTGTAATGTAGGTTTAGTATATTTATATCATAAAACCACTTAATTTAAACTTATATATATTCATACTTACAAAACATATCAAATATGAATTCTATATCAGTCATTATCATTTGTGTCAGTCCTTATATTAAATATTGTTTTTTTTAAAAAATTTTATTTATTTTGGAGAAAGAGAAAGAGAGAGAGTGTGAGCAGGGTGAGGGGCAGAGGTAATCTTAAGCAGACTCCTCACTGAAAGCCAGCCAGACATAGGGCTCAATTGCACAAACTTGAAATCATGACCTGAGCCAAAATCATGAGTTGGATGCTTAACCACTTGAGCCACTCAGGTGCCTCTATAATATATATAGGGAACTTTTGTGTTTAATAAGAAAACTACATTTAATCTGATAGAAAAAAAATGGCCCAGCAGATATGAATATGTATCTCATCAAAGAAATTCACAAATACCTAATAAACATATAAAAAATTCAATCTCACTTATTACAAAAAATGCAAATTAAAACAAGTTATGTTTTCATGACTTAATAAAGATACTTTCCAAGTTAGTATCTATTCTCAAAGATGTCTGGTTGTGGAAGTAGTGCAATGTTTCTGGTAGCGAAATTGAGCAATAAAAACCTTAAATGTGCGTGTGCCCTTTGCTCCAGGAACTCTATACCAAGAAACATATCCCAAGGAAATTATCATGAGTCTACACTAACATGTGCACAAAGATATTTACTGCAGTCATTTTAATAGTTGAATTTTTGCAACCAAAAGTCCATTAAGTATGTAGTGTACTCTTTCACTGACACATTCTGAAGCAGTTCAAAAAAAAAAGAATAAGAAAAAAAGGATATAAAAATATGTAAGATAGGGGTTGCCTGGGTGGCTCAGTGGGTTAAAGCCTCTGCCTTCGGCTCAGTCATGATCCCAGGGTCCTGGGATCCAGCCCACATCGGGCTCTCTGCTCTGCGGGAAGCCTGCTTCCTCCTTTTTCTCTCTCTGCCTGCCTCTCTGCCTACTTGTGATCTCTGTCTGTCAAACAAATAAATAAAATCTTAAAAAAAAAGATATGTAAGATAGAAAACATTCATATTCTACTAAAGTAAAATACAGACTATGACACATTTTTAGTATATGGTTTTATTTTTGAAATAAATATATAGAGAATGTTTTGAAAAAAGTTACTTTGAATGAAAATATTTATATAAACGAAGACAACTGGAGAAAAAGTAAACTGAACACTACTGAACTTCGAATGGGTTAGAAAGCTTAGGTTGGATTTCCCTGTAAGCAGATTCTGAGGTGAATATTCGCATGGAGAAGATTTTGCGGGGGTGCGCCCTAGGGATCACCCTTGTGAAGAGTAAGGGCAGCAGGACAGGGCAGAGGGAAGTTGAACTGTAACGCAGTTGCAACAGATGCCGAAACTCATCCTCTGGGGAGCTCTAGAGTTGGCACGGTCCGCAGACGCACGCTGACTGAGGTAAAGCAGACAGGCCTTTATAACCTGCATCCTTAAAATGGACCAGTCATTGGATACAGGCTGCTGCCAGGGACGGGGACTAACCTGGTACAAAGCAGCTGCTTCTGTGTAAGAGCATTTTTGGGAAGGGACTTAGTTGCTGGTAGTTGGAGGAGTGATGCTTTGGACCCAGTGGGGAATGGGATGGAGCACCATAGGAAACTGATGGTTTCCTGTTGATAATTATGTGGTATCTGTAGAGTTATCAAAGGCCTAGAGTCTTATTCATTCCTGGATTTATCAGTCTCTCCCTTAATGATGAGAACAAAGGGAATGTATTTACATTACCATGATCTGTTAGAGAGTTATCAAAACCAATTTATTAATTTTCATTGAGATACATAGCTGACATGAGGACTAAAACACCAACTGGGCTGATAGTACATTCTTTACAAAGTTGGAAAAAAATCTCTTTTGAAATCAAATTGATATTTCTTGGTTTGTATTGGTCATGAAAAAATGATGTTATTAAAATATATCTGCTTTCAAATAGAGGTAGCTCCATTACACCATTTTCTATATTACAAAAATTCATTTTCCTTTATTATTTAATATACACTGATAACTTCTTTGTAATCAAAAGGTTTTTTCAGGCTTATTGTAGAGTCTACAGTTTACTTTATCATTCTTATAGTTTACATATTGGTTCTAGATTTGGAATAATTTTATCCACAACCATTTATAAAATATCTGCAGGATGGGGTGCTCTTGGGGAAATTTTGCACAGTTTTATATGAATTATTGTTCCAAAGAAGGTGTCTTTAAAATAAAGAACCTTGGGGTGCCTGGGTGGCTCAGTGGGTGAAGCCACTGCCTTCGGCTCAGGTCATGATCTCAGGGTCCTGGGATCGAGCCCCGCATCGGGCTCTCTGCTCAGCAGGGGCCGGCTTTCTCCTCTCTCTCTGCCTGCCTCTCTGCCTACTTGTGATCTGTCTGTCAAATAAATAAATAAAATCTTAAAAAAAAAAAAGAACCTTATTCTCAAATTCTGACATACTCTAATTCATTGACTTTCTTAGTGTTTTGTAGAAACTGTTTGCCAAATAGGAGTTTTATGATAATATTGGCCATAATTTTCTGAGTTTCGGAGGCCTGGGTGGCTCAGTTGGTTAAGTATCTGTCTTTGGCTCAGGTCATGACCCTGGAGACCTGGGATCGAGCCCCACATCAGGCTCCCTGATCAGTGGGGAGTCTGCTTCTCCCTCTTCTCCTCCTCCTGCTCTCTCTTCCTCTCCCTCAAATATATAAATAAAAGATATTTTACTGGAAAAATTATTCACTGTATTTTTTTATTCCTACCCTCAATCCCAGTTCAATTCTAACTCCAGAGGAAAAAATTATTAAAAATGTGATGTATACCTTTCTAGTTCTTTACCTATGCATTCACATTTATAAATACACATATTCATACATATACATATACACAATGATCAAACATAATTTTGACCATAATTTACATATTGTTTTCTTGTTATATTTTATTTTTAAGGCTGGAGAACACTTCAGGACTCCATAGTATGCTTACAATGAATTCATGCATATAGTATCTATTTTAATAGATAAATTTAATCAATTCATATTTTTGTGATTAGCAATATGTCTGCTATTTTACTTTTCCTGCCATCTTATTTTTAAACTAATGTGTCACCATTCCTTGCTATAAACATATTTAATTTGATGTCTTCTTCTTTTTTTTTTTTTGAGATGTATTTATTTTAGAGAGGGACAGAGACAGAGAGAGCACAGGAGAAAGGGCAGAGGGAGAGAGGAATGCAAGCTGACTCTATGCTGAGCACAGAGCGCAATGTGGGGCTCCATCTCACTATCCTGAGATTAGAACCTGAGCCAAAACCAAGAGTCTGTATGCTTAACTGACTGTGTAATGCAGGCATCCAGTGCCTTCCTCTTTCTTAAGTTCACTTCATACTGTTGGTATACAAACCTCTTGCTACGGGAATTGTAAGTAATTAGAACTGAAATGGTCTTTAGTTAGTGACTTTCTGAAACTGGACTCTGAACATTGTTTTCAGTATTGGGAATTTCTTCTTTTTATTTGTTTACTTCTTCCCTTGCATTTTCTCAATCCTATCCTTCTAGAACTCCTACTAGAAAAATGAAAGAACACCTAAATTTATCTTTTGGCCTTCCATTTCTCTTTTATATTTTCCATCTTTGGATCTTTTTGTTACATTTTAGAGATTAGTTTGATCTTCCTGCTCAGTAATTCAGTCTTCAAATATATCTGTTTTGTACTTCAGCTTTTATATATGGAGCTGTACTATTTAGAGAACCACATATATCAACCAACATCCAATGGCACTCTGTCTAGTTAAAGCAGAAAAAATTTAATAGATGGAATTAGATGTGTACAAAATGATCTAAAGTTTGGGATGAGCAGTCTATGATGGAGAAATCGAAAAGCAACTCCCAGAATGTGATAGAGCTGGCCAGGGAAAGGGCCAAGAGCTTTTTTCAAAAAAATATTTTATGTATGTATGTATGTATGTATTTTTACTAACATATAATGTATTATTTGTTTCAGGGGTACGGGTCTGTGAATCATCAGTCTTATACCATTCACAGCACTCACCACAGCACACACCCTCCTTGCTAACATGGAGGTTCGGCCACCACCACTGCTGGCTCCATGTGCAAATGCTTCACCCACAACCCAGTGATAAGGTGCCATTGCATTCCATCCCTGCTGGCTACAAGACTATGCGACCTCAGCCCTGACATGTACCAGTAAACAGATGTCACATGCTGCTTCTGAATGCCCATGAAGCCAGAGAACAGACACCTGGACCTCTCCTGGAGCTGCCATAGAAAAGTCAAATACCTCCTAATTGGATCTACCAGCAGACACAAAAGCAGCTAAAGTGTAGCCCACACCTCAGCATGTTCACTACTTCTTCCAAACCTCACACATTACATCCTCCTTTTAAGAAGCTAGCTAGGTCCCACAGAAAACCCAAGTGGCAAGGCCATTTGAGAACTACAAACTTTCCAGTCTCTAGCATGCAGTAAACTATGCTACAGAGGAGTTGGGAGCAAGCTGAGAGAAAAAATCTGCATCACTGTTACATCATATTTTTGATTTTGTAGATTTTTATTTATCTCACATAATAGCTTAACTTTGTCTTATAGATGCAATATCTTCTCAACTCTGGGTACGTTAAATGCCAATTCTAAAGTTTTTCTTTGTTTTCAGTCTTAACTTTTTGGTTGCTAAATCTTCTGTTTATTGAGGTTGGCACTTCTCTTTGGCTATTGATTTTCATCAAATTTTGGCAACTTTGGTTTATTTGCTTATATTTGTAGTTGATAACTCCAGTTTGCCCTTGGTGAATTCAGAGGCTGAATGCACTGGCCAACTTCTTGTACTGAGCATGCAGGCTCTGTATGTATGTGTCTATGGGCACAGAACAGGCGTCCATTTGAGATGTGTGGGTGACACATTTTCTGGATTTTACATCTCTTTGGGGTACTACCTTACTACCTTGATATCTGGGTAAGAATTTTCAACGCAGACTTTAACCTAGAACAAAGTCTTGTTCCTTAATATTTTTTCTCCCTTGACTGTCCTTAAAGAGATAAGAGGTTAAACTCAAGTTTTGCCCTGCTTATTTTTCTAGTGTCAGTATTCAGTTGGGAGTTCCTGTAAGCCAAACTGTTTAATTTATTAAGAAAGGAAATCAATTGTTTTAACTTCCATTTTAAATTAATAGCTGAAAGCAAGTAAAAATAACTAATTTTGCTAAATACTGTAAGGAAGTATTTTAAATCACATACTTAAAGCTTAAACAAGTTGGAGACATTAAATTACTCCCAAATTACAAAGAATCTTAGGGAAAAAAAATTATACGAACACAAAACTCACCAGGGAGTTGATTTCTTACATATTTTTCTATGGAATGTGTGTTCTGGCTCAAGTATTCATTTTTTTGTTGAAACTCTCTAAGGCCTTCAAACCCCACTATAAATATGGACAAATGTCTCTCTTATGGATTTACTAATGACATGATGACACTTGTGTCCATATGTGTTTGATACCAAGTGCCAACATCAAGTGCACTTCCAGAGCATGAAATAGGCACGTGCTTTAACAAGTTTGGGGGGTTGCTGTGGAACATGTGTGGATGTCTCGATACACATTTTAAAAGGAAAGGACACCATTAGCTCACTTGTTTAAGGGAAGTGATGAAGTGTAATAGAGTTCAACCCATTCAAACACACTTTACAAAGCTTTGAGCTGCAGAGTTCTACTTAGAATTCTGGGAGAGAGCAATGACAGAAGACAGAAGAAGAAAAAGTAATGGTGCTAAATAAAAGTTTGCAGTACTTTCAAGAGGTAGCTGACATATATGCAGGCCCACAGACTGGAATATCTAGAATAAATTACTGTAAATTTCTGTCTTACTAGAAGACAGAAAATAAGATCAAATGCAACCTATTTTTATTTAGCAATGCCAATAAATTCAGACAAATTGATCCAACTAATTTCACAATAAGTTAAGGACTTTGCAAATACTTCCTCAAATTTGCTGTTTTTTTCTTTTCTTTTCTTCCTTCCTTTCTCTTTCTCTCTCTCTCTTTCTTTTTATTTTCTTTTCTGGGTAAGAATTAGAGCATATTTTTGCTTACATCAGGTCTGGCCTCAAATTTGTACTTATAGTTCTGGCAATTATTTGTTGGTGTTATTTTTATTTATTTCTTTGTCTTACAACACCTGTTATGATTACTCACATATCTATTTCCTCCCAACCCTCAGATGTTTAAATGAACTTCAATTTCTAAATATCTAAATTCTATGTCAATTAAATGAAAGTCTTGTGTCATATAAATTCTGTCTCATTTGGTACAGATACAGTTGATGAGCCGTAGGATTCATTCACTAGCCCAGAGGGCTTATTATTTGGACAAGACACCCATCTCTAATAAATATATTAGGAGAACAGAAGATGTCATTTCTGTGAATACATACAGAGACTACTTTGACCCTTTGCTAAGTATCCTACACTATATGTAACTCTCCTTGATTGTCACAAAAATTCTCTGAATAATATAGATTTAAGGATAAGCTTAAGTCCACAACAGTTCCTTTGTTCATAGAAATCTGCTTTTCATACATCTAGCTGCTGAGTGATAGAAAATTGCTTCTCAATTTATTATGCCCAAAGACCCATGATAATAATTTTTCTCATATATTTAATGACAATCTAAACTTTGATGATGTAAGCTTTTTCTCTGTTCTAACAAGTATGCTTTAATTAAATACATAGATTCTTGCTATATGCATGGCCATGATTGCACATACTAGAAGAATGAGAATTTAATATGTCTGCTAGATTCTATAACTTAACAAGTGATGATCATTTTTCACATTATTCTTGTATCGTGACATGTTCAGTTAAAATGTTTTAAAGCAACACATTTTTCTCTAACAGTTTCTGAAAGTTGACTAATAAAACATTGTGATAAAAAATAACTTTGTGTGAACTGTCAATAATCTCTTACAGAAATGTTCGCAGGCTTCAATGAGTATGCCCATAAATAAATATATTAGTGATGTTGTTAGACTCAAATGTGAAATATGAAACCAACATACACTGTAATAATCAATACTGAACTTACAAGCATATTTCAGCCAGTCTTTAGGACAAAATGATCTGAAGATTATTTATGTGAATTATTATCAACTAATGAATTTCCTCTGTAGCCCATTACATTTTAAATACAAATGCTCTACTATTCCTAGGTGAAAGTTTTTATGAGTTTGAAAACAATGTAACAACTGTTCCTGCTATATTGACCACACTGATTGCCTATATTGGACTGAAATATTCAGATGAGATTATAACTCTCTGAAGGTTTTTCAAGCCCTCTGTAGTGCCTTGAAAATGGCAGGTGGTTCAAAAATACCTGGGAAGTCAGTAAATGGATACGTGCAGTAACTTTTCATGATGGAATTTAGGGCTCCTGCCACTTTCTCAGAGCTTCCTTTTTCAGCTTAAGGGACATCTCTTCTGGGACGCTTCCTTACTCAATTTCCAGATAAGGGAGGAGGCTCTCCTATGGAATATGTGACCCCCTGCATACAGGCCTCTTTCCAAACACTTGTCACCTGTGCTTGCGTAGTATCAGTGCATCCAGCCAGCTCCGCAGTCTCATGGAAGGCGGGGACTAATGGTCTAGAGAAGATTTCAGCTCCTGATGTGTGATCAATAAGCCTTGATGAAAAAAAAATCAAGGCAATAGAAAAATAGTTCCTTCAGCTGTGGCCCATTGGTCAAGTTATCTTTCTGGGTACAGATGACAGACATACATTATTCACTCCTTTCACAAGTTCTATTTTTGGAATTGAGGAATATATGAATACATCACGCTTGGAATCATTGAAAAGAGACTCCATGTCCCACTGAGAACTTTGTGGCTGTTACTGCAATACCTTTTCATATAATCTTATTTTTCAGCTACTTTGTATTGCATTTTTTTGGGCGGGTGTACACATATCTAATTTTTCTTAACATCATTTTTATATATTTATTATATATATAATATATATATTTGCATTTTTATATATTTCCTACCTCCCGTAATCCTGCTTTTATTCTGGATCTGCTGAATTCCCTGATCCTTTCCAATTTTCTGCCTTTGTATTTCGTGTGCTCGACCATGTGCTTGACTACATGCTTTTCCAAGCATTTGTGACTCTAGACCTTCAGTTGACACCCAGATTAACCTCTCAAGTCTTCAGTGCCAGATGCCTTAACTTTGAACTTTGAAGTCCCTTTACATTGGGCTTTCCTGCAATGCACCTTCTCAATTTGCTGCCCTCTGGACACAAAGTGGACACAGTGGGCCCAGCGTTGGCAGGTCACTCCTCTTAATGACCACAAATTGGTGAGTGAGCCAGCTCTGGTAAAGGGGACAGTCTTTAGCTGCAAAACCAGCCAGGCGATAAGGACATGAAATCCCTGGCCTTGCCACATCCTTGAAGTACTAATTATTAATAACTCAGAGAAACAGTTACCAAGACACCCATCACATTAACTAGATGGCATGTTTGGGTTCCCCATTTTCAAGCATGGATTTTCAGTGAATGAATAAAATACTTGCATGAGAATCAAATTATTATCATAGTTGATAATTTGTACAATTAAGTCATGTTCTAAAGAAGAACTATAAGATGTAGCCACATATCACAACTAATATCTGTATTTATTTTGGGAAAATGTTCTATTTATGCAATTATAATAGTAGTGCATATGGATATAAGCTTCTGGCTATCAATGTGACATGGTGTCCCTGAAAAGGTATTTAAATATACATTTTGTAGATGCAAACTAACAACATCCTTGTGAAAGGTGATTGCAACTGAAGTGGGTCGTTTTTACGGCACATTTCCATACTTTTATGAAACATATTTTTCATAAAGTTCAGAGGCAATTTGGATCAATCAATTAACATTTATCATAGCCTATGGTACTGAAATTACCATCAGGGCATAAAAATGTGTGGGGCTCAGCATTCATCCTTATAAGTTCATAGTCCTGCTGTGGAACACGTATAAAAGCAGCAAGTAAGAGAAGCTCCACGTGAAGAGGGCAGAGGCCTCATTTCAATGGCAGTTCGGCACAGGGTGTGTTTCTGTCAGGCTGGAGTGATTTAAGCAGTGGAGGTTCCACTGCATAGGTGGGAACAGAACTGAGACTTGGAAGTGCCAGATGGTAAAGTGATGCTCACAATATTAATTTCCAGAGGCTCTCACAATAAATTACCACAAACTGGTGACTTATAACAGTAGGAACTTTCTCCTAGTTCTGAAGGCTGGAAGTCTGAAATCCAGGTGTGGGCAGGGTTGGCTCCTTCTGGAGGCTTGGAGTGAGAAACTGTCCCATGCTGTTCTAGACTCTGGTGCCGTGTGACCCTTGGTGTCCCATGGCTTGTAGATGCAATCTCTGAGTCTCTCTTCGGTTTACACACGGTCTTCTCCGTCTTGTCGGTGTCCTCTCTTCTTAGAAGGGTATCTTCAGGCGCCTGGGTGGCTCAGTGGGTTAAACATCTGCCTTTGGCTCAGATCATGGTCCCGGGTCCTGGGCTCAGCCGGAAGCCTGCTTCTCCCTCCCCCACTCCCCCTGCTTACATTCCCTCCATCACTGGGTTTCTCTCTGTCAAATAAATGAATAAATAAATAAAATCTTAAAAAAAAAGCAGCAGCATATCTGTCAGTGGACTTAGGGCCCACTGTAAGTCCAACACAGTTTTATCTCAAGATTCTTCATTAATTACATCTTCAAGGCCGCCATCTCCAAATAACATCACACTCTGGGATCCAGGAAGAATGTGGATTTGGAGGGAGGGACACTGCTTAATTCACCACAGATGGGCACATTAGTGCTCACGGAGCCAGAGAACTCCGATGAAATTTCAGCCAACAACCGGGTAAGTAACAAGTTATTAGAAAATAAGATCAGTCTAAAGAGTATGAAAATTCAAAAAAAAAAAAAAAGAAAGAAAGAAAGAAAGAAAGACAAACCTGCTTGCCAGGCCACACACTTCTGGAGGGAAGATTCCGCTGGAGGACACCCAGTATGCACACCCGAGTAAACAACAGCAATAAAGAGCTATCGGGGTGTGCGCTTACCAGGCACGAAGTGTTTTGTATGTATTATTAAGACGCTGAATCCTCACCAAACCCCTAGAATGTGGGTGCAATTATTAGAGCCCACTTTATAGATGAAGATATTGAGCCCCAAGGTGGTTAAACCACTGGTTGCCAGTCACGTGCCTGGTAAGTGATGTGCCTGGACCTCAAACCTAGACGATCTGAATTCAGGGGCCCATAGACAACTCCAAACAGGACAGTGATTTAGTACTACAGGAAGGGGCACCGCTAGGAAAGGGGTTTAGGAACAGCTTCTCAAGGTCTGTGAAAGCCAGGTGAGAGAATGTACAGCGAATGGGAGTCGCCGACGGTTCTGAAAGGAGGTGTAATGCAACAGAGACAGAGGTTGGGAGGACTGTGCTGATGCTGAGTGTCCCGAAGAGACTAAAGATTGGGGACCGTGATGCCGTCGGATAGGAGACTCTTGTACTAAGAAGATTTTGCAGTAAATAGTACAGTGGTGATAGAAACCTGAACTAGGGGCGCCTGGGTGGCTCAGTGGGTTAAGCCGCTGCCTTCGGCTCAGGTCATGATCTCAGGGTCCTGGGATCGAGCCCCGCATCGGGCTCTCTGCTCAGCAGGGAGCCTGCTTTCCTCTCTCTCTCTCTGCCTGCCTCTCCATCTACTTGTGATTTCTCTCTGTCAAATAAATAAATACATAAAATCTTAAAAAAAAAAAAAAAAAAGAAACCTGAACTAGGGCAGAGGCGATGACATGTGACTCATTTCAAACAGATGCTGGCGGGAATGATCCTGGTTGTCTGAAGACACCTCTTTCCCCCCCTTTTTTTTTTCTTTCATAGGATTTAAAAAGTCTCCCTCTACAGCTAAGATAAAATATGGAACATTCTAGAACACTTGCAGGGCTTATGCTGTGGGTTTCACTTTTTGTCACCTCGATTGAAACAATGCAATCCTCCTGTTCCCACCCAAAGGCTTTTGCTGTAATACACTATCAACCAAATCATGAGAGATCCCTTGCCACCGAATTACAGGGTGTGCCACGGTACAGATGTCTCCATGCAAAGCAGGAATAGCCTGCAATTAGCCCGAAGAATGCGGCTGCAAATGTGGTTACAGGCAAAAGGTTTACTCTAAATTTGACAGCTTGAGCTGTAGCTATAAATAGGTGGTTGGTTGGTTTGGTTTGGTTTGGTTTGTGTGTGTGTGTGTTTTGTTTTTGTTTTTGTTTTTTAGTCTTTGTCAAAGATGTTTTTGCTTCATCTGAGCATTTTCTGTAAAATAGTGTCACCACTATGGATACCATATGTGAAAGCTCTTTTTGCTTTGGATTGGTTTTTTCCTCCGCAAAATGGTCTGAATAATCCATTATAAAAAGGTCTCTGCATTTTCCCTGCATCTGGAGGTAAGGATATGAATTTATAACGCTTATGTGAGGCATAAGTCAGTGGCTGATCCATCTGATTGTAAATCATGCGACTATGTATCATGACCACATTAAAACCTGACCACAAATAAAAAGGGAGAATGGGCTCTAACCTATAATTGTGGCTCTCAGAATCAAGACTCTCTCGCAAGCATTTAGTCCTAAATGTGTCATATGTAAGAGATGCTTGAAAAATCACATTAGTTAATGTCTAACATGTGTAGCACATGCAGGTTTGCAGCTTTTGAAATGGTTCTTTTATGGAAAACCAGAAAGGATCCCTACACACTCAGTGTAAAAGCATTATGGCTGACCATCTAACACACACTGAAACCGAAGATGTTTACTTCACACAACCCAGTGAATTCCCTGCACATCAGAATTAGGAATGTATTTTAGAGCATTACAAAACATACATATGAATTAAAAATTAAGTTCCACATTTTTTCCCTGTGAAATTATGGCGCTGTTCTGTAGGAAAATAACTTAAAATACAGACAACACATAACTATGTTTGGAACTTCAGGTTAAGCTAAGCTTCCACCCTTTTGCAGGCACATGAAGGTCATCCAGGGTAGCAGCAGATCATGATCTATGAATGCCGAATTCCTTCTTCGAATGTAATTTTGATTAGTAACCAAAAGAACTCTGAATGAATATGGTTTTGTCATAATGGTAAACATATGCATCTTAGAAAATTTTAACAGCCAAAATAATTAGTTTAACTCAACATTTCAGTATTTCAGTATCAATATGGAAAAACTGAAATATAATTTTATGAACTTTTAAATAATTCCATATAAAATCTTGTACGTATAACATTTTTAAAGTTCCAGATTTTTAAAATACATTGCTTCCCCCCCTCCCCACCACCACCTTGTTTCTTTGCTCCTCAATAACACTGTTTAAAATGCTCATGGTCCGTGGTCAAATTCTCTTTTTGGTTTTTCCTGTTTTGTTTCTGCATGCAAATTTTAGATGCAAACCAGTGAGGTCCCCTCACTCCCCCTCAACATCCCTGATTTTTCATTATGACCCGCAGTGAAATGGATTATGGTTTTATTGAAACTACCAGATACATCATTACTGAACTGAGGCTTCCTAGCATATAAGCTTCAAAATGTCTGAAAAATGTCATCCATCAGGGGAATACAGTAAATTACTATCAGAATGATATTTTTTTAATGAATGCTTTTTGTCATGTTTACTCAATGTGAAAGCCTTTCTTAAAAGCAATTAGAGCAAAAGAGTAACCTCTTTTCAGTACACTGCCATGACCTAATGTTAATATTCAGGAACCCTTTTTAAGATCAGATTTTAAGAGTGTCCTATTTTCCTACTAAAGCATCTTTATTAACTGACTCATTTTATGTATTGTATTCAAGTCTCTGCATTTTTTAAAGTATTAAATAAATTCCCTAAATAATCTCTGATTTTTCTCTGGTATTTCTTTGCAATAAATGAGTATACCCTAAAACAAGTGTGGGATGGTGTAGTGCAGTAACTATTAATTACTTCACAAGCTGGCAGAGGTATATATTAATCTGAATCTAAACTAACATGGAAAATAATAATGGATTCCTATGTGGCGATTCTTGCAATGGTTGAACTTTATTATAAAGATAATTCCTTACTTAAAATATTTTTAATGATGGTATGGTGACTAACATAACATAATAAAAGTTAAAAAAATAAAATATTTGGCTTTATCTGTGGGCAAAATGCAATGCCAAAATGTATAGATTTATTTTTCACCTCATTACAAATAAGTTTATAATGTTTAAAAAATCCCTCTTTAAGGACAGAACCTTTGGTTCAGAGGGATAATTTGCTTCTAAAGAAAAAGAAGCACTTGTTTGTAACTTTATATCTATAAACTGCCATCCTTCATGGATGAGTCCAAAAGTAATTCTTCCTTATTTTCAAAGTAACTTAGTGTAATTGGGTCTATACTTTTACAACTATTAACAATAAAGCTAACATCTTCAGATGATTAAAAATTAGCAAGATATACCCTAGACATGTCATGATATTTTCTATGATCTAATAGGTTTTTTCCCTTTCCTTTTTATTTGACCATCTAGGAGGAAGGAAATGTTGTGTGTGAACAGATACCACGGTACCCTGGCCTCCTTCAGTGCCTTTGGGAAGTCCTCCTCTTCCTCTGGCAATGTCCCACAACTCCTTGCTGACCAAGCAAGTTCCTTCAAAACCCTCCTTGAATGTCCTGGCTCTGTGTTGTTTCTACTAACTCTTTGCAATCACTGGAGTTGATTACATCTTCATAGACGGTCCAATGGCACTGGAAAATGAATTCCATAGGGCAGGGATTTTTCTGGTTTTGCTTTTAATGTATCTCCAGTGATCTACGTCTAGAACAGTGCCTGGCTAATGGGTTTAGTAAAATTTGTTGAAGGAATTTATCTTTGAAAACTTCTTAACAATAGAACTATTTCCTCTTATATTTTGGTTCTGTATCTGACTGCTTTGGAAAGTTCTTTAAGGACACTTTTACAAATCTAGACCCTAGTATAAGGCTTGCCACATAGCAAGTGCTCAATGTCTAATATCCAGAGGACGGATATTCAGTAACATGGCCTTAGAAAGCGAGCAAAATGTCTTTTTCTGAAAATTTCAACAGAGATGGAAGACAAGGACTTATGGATGAATCTCTATAACAGGACCTGATGTTAAATGATAAAATGTACAATATGCTTGTCAAGTGGCACACAGAATGTACTCAATAAATCATCCATCTCAATCATTAAATCAATCAGCATGAATATCTAATTACCTTCTTTCTAAAAGTGCACAGAGAAAAGTGAGCCCACAGCTTCCCTTAGCTGCTATTTAGTATTTTATTGTCTTGTTATTTAGGATGCCCTTCTTATATCTAATTTATTATTATTTTACATGTTATTAACTATTATAACTTCCATGAGTATATTACAGGATAGCATCCTTGTGCACAGAGATTATTACATTTGTTTGTATTCTCAGAACTTTTAGCATATTACTGTACTCTGAATAGGTTTTCAAAAACTGCTACTTTATTTGCTAAATACATTTTTGCTTTAACTTAAAATAATTTATTTTAGGAATTAAAGACATGTGGAATCTACTTTCATGAAGCTTTCTAATTCAATGTAAAGATCCTACTCATATCACTTTTTCTTTTCTTCTTTAAAATCATGGTGACATAAATTGTACTCTGATAAGGCTTTTATGAAGACTATAGCAAAAGTTTGTAAATGTGATGTTTCTCTCAGTATTATCCCAAACAACGCTTTCTCAAAATTTCCTTCAGATATACAACCTAAATATTACATCCTGAAGTTTATGTTTGTATTCCTAAAACGAAAATTTCAAAATGATAATGGACAGTTTAACTTCTGTGTGTCTTAAATTCTTTATCTGTAAAATTGAAATTTCGGTAATGGGATTAGTGCAAAGATTGAGTGACAATATAGGATACTCTCAGACACAGTAGTGATCATTTCCTTGTTATCACATCTTCTACAAGTTTGACAATTTTCAATTTGTCAAGGTCATTTGGGACATAATAGTATTCTAAGACATCATTGTTCCTTAAAATTATTGAGAGATAAGTTATGTGGATAAAAATTGGAAGGGGAGGTGAATCACGAGAGACTATGGACTCTGAAAAACAATCTGAGGGTTTTGAAGGGGCGGGGGTGGGAGGTGGGGGTACCAGGTGGTGGGTATTATAGAGGGCACGGATTGCATGGAGCACAGGGTGTGGTGCAAAAATAATGATACTGTTATGCTGAAAATAAATAAATGAAAAAAAAAGATAAGGTGCATGGATAATAAGAAACAAATTGGTAGAAATAATTTCTAGAGTAGAGAAGAATGGGAGAGGCAATGGTTAAAGCATTAAGTTTATGTGTCATCTGCATGAAAACTTCACAAACCACAACACAAGTCTGTAACTAATGTTGACCCCTGAACAACACAGAGGTTGGAGATACAGAGCCCCTGCACAGTCAAAGAGCCATGGATGACTCCTGATTCCCCCAAAATTTAACTACTAGTTGCCTACTGTTGACCAGAAGCCTTCAGATAACATAAACAGTCTATTAACACATATTTTGTATGTTGTGTATATTACACACTGTATTCTTAATAAAGGAAGCTAAAGAAAAGAAAATGTTATAAGAAAATCAAAAGAGAAAGTACATTTATAGTACTGTATTTGTAAAAAAAAAAAATCCTTATAAGTGGGCCTACACAGTTTAAACCCATGATGTTCAAGGGTCCACTGTATATGAGTAAGAGTAAAATAAATTTTCTTAAGTTCAATCACATTTGCTAATATACTGACAAAATATATGCCTCCATTATACTCATAAAATGGTTTACAATACTGTTTTAAAGAACTTTCCAGGGCACCTGGGTGGCTCAGTTGGTTGAGCTGCTGCCTCTGGCTCGGGTCATGATCCTGGGGTCCTGGGATTGAGTCCCGCATCAGGCTCCTTGCTCAGTGGGGAGCCTGCTTCTCTCTCTGCCTCTGCCTGCCTCTCTGCATGATTGTGTGCTCTCTCTCTCTCTCTGACAAATAAATGAATAAATAAAATCTTTAAAAGAAAAAAAATAACTTTCCTATGTTTTTAATGATTCCACTATTAGATGTAAAGGTAAAAAACAGGTCAAAAAATTCTCATTTATGTAGGCAGTTTGTGGGTGCTCTAGGTAACTCAACATTTTAGTTATTAGTGTTATAACCTCATAAATTTATACATAAATGATCAATTTTCAGGAGATTAAAATTATAGCTAGCACTGATATCATTTAGTAGTATGCCGAACACTGCTCCATGCGCGGCACATTTATGAACAACCACGAGAAAGGTAAGCTGTTCTCTCCACGTAACAGAAAAGTACACTAAAGCCCAGAGAGGCTAAGTAATTTGCCCACAGACTCACTGCTAGGAAGCAGACAGGATTCAAACCCAAGAAGACTGGCACTGGAATCATTGCTCCTAACCCCTACAATCTGTTGCACAGAGTCAAACATAAAACAACCAACCGTCAACCTGTCCAGATCAAAACTTTCATCATCCGCAGGACCTCTTGCTCCCTGGTACCCACGACAAAGTGATCAGTAACGTCCATTCAGCTCCACCACTGATCCACCTTCCAATGCCACTTGCATGATCATTACTTCAGTTCCAATTCTCATCACGGAATGGACTGCTGCCAAAACCTCTCAGCAGTACTCAGCCTCCAATCTTTAATTCACCTTTCAAACTGCCAGCACAATGGCATAAACTGGTTGTATTATTCCCCTGCTTAAAATGTTTACTATTGCCTATAGCCAAATCACTCAGGATAGTAGCTACTAGACCAGTGTGCCTATTAAGCACTGGAAATGTGGTTAGTCCTAATTAAGATTGTCATGAGTGTATAATACACATGGGAATTTCACAACTTAATATAAAAAATGTAACATCTCATTAATAATTTTTGTTTTATTTTAAAATAATATATATTAAATATATCGAGGGGCAACTGGGTGGCTGGGTCGTTAAGCATCTGCCTTCAGCTCAGGTCACGATCCCAGGGCCCTGGGATTGAGCCCCACTCAAGCAAGCCCCTGCTCAGCAGGAGGCCTGCTTCTCCCTCTCCCACTCCCCCTGGTTGTGTTCCCTCTCTTTTTGTCTCTCTCCCTCTCTGTCAAATAAATAAAATAGAATCTTAAAAATTATATTGAGTTAAATAGAACATATTTGTGTGTGATGTAAGAAAATGGTCCAGTTTCATTCATCTGTATGTGGCTGTCCAACTTTCCCAACACCATTTGTTGTTTCCATTGGATAGCCTTTCCTGCTTTGTTGAATATTAGTTGATGGTAGAGCTGAGGGTCCATTTCTGGGTTTTCTATTCTGTTCCACTGATCTATGTGCTTGTTTTTTTCCCAGTACTATACTATCTTGATGATTACAGCTTTTTTTTTAATTTTTTAGTTTTTATAAACATATATTTTTATCCCCAGGGGTACAGGTCTGTGAATCACCAGGTTTACACACTTCACAGCACTCACCAAAGCACATACCCTCCCCAATGTCCATAATCCCACCCCCTTCTCTCAAACCCCCTCCCCCTAGCAACCCTCAGTCTGTTTTGTGAGATTAAGAGTCACTTATGGTTTGTCTCCCTCCCAATCCCATCTTGTTTCATAGAGCTTGATACCTGGCATTTTGATGCCTCCTGCTTCGGTTTTCTTTATCAACTTAACTTTGTCTATTCAGGGTCTTTTCTTGTTCCATACAAATTTTAGGATTGTTTGTTACAGATTTGTGAAAAGTGTTGATGGTATTTTGATAGGGATTGCTTTGAATGTATAGATTGCTTTAGGTAGCATAGACATTTTAACAATATTTGTTCTTCCAATCCATGAGCATGGAATGTTTTTCCATTTCTTTGTGTCTTCCTCAATTTCTTTCATAAGTGTTCTATAGTTTTCAGAGTACAGATACTTTACACCTTTGGTTAGGATTTTTCCTAGGTATCTTGCAGTTTTTGGTACAATTGTAAATGGGATCAATTCCTTGATTTCTTCTGCCTTATTGTTAATGTATAGAAATGCATTAACTTCTGTTGATTCCATTGATTTTGTATCCTGCCATTTGGCTGAATTCCTGTATCAGTTCTAGCAAATTTTTGGTGGAGTGTTTTGGGATTTCTATGTAGAGTATTGTGCCATCTGCAAAGAGTGTAAGTTTGACTTCTTTTTTAATTTGGATGCCTTCTATTTCTTTTTGTTGTCTGATTGCTGAGGCTAGGACTTCCAGTACTATGTTGAACAACAATGGTGAGAGTACATAAAAATAAAGTTAACATGGGTGAAAGACCTAAATGTGAGACAGGAATGCAACACAATCCTGGAGGAGAACATAGGCAGCAACCTCTTTGACCTGGGAACAGCAACTTCTTGCTAGACACATCTCCAAAGGCAATAGAAACAAAGGGAAAAGTGAACTATTGGGACTTCACCAAGATGAAAAGCTTTTGCACAGTAAAGGAAACATTCGACAAAATTAAAAGGCAACCTATGGAATGGGAGAATATATTTGTAAATATCTTAACAGATAAAAAGTTAGTATCCAAAATCTATAAAGGAGTTATCAAACTCAGCACCCAAAAACCAAAAAGCCTAGTCAAGAAATGGGTAGAAAACATGAACAGACCTTTCTCCAAAGAAGACATACAAATGGCCAACAGACATGAAAAAATGCTCAGCATCACTCAGCATTGGGAAATACAGATCAAAACCACACTGAGCTACCATCTTACACCAGCCAGAATGGCTAAAGTAATAACTCAGCAAACAACAGATGTTGGTGAAGAGGTAGATAATGGGGAACCCTGTTACACTACTGGTGGAAATGCAACCCTGTGCAACCACTCTGGAAAACAGTATGGAGATTCCTCAAAAAGTTAAAAATAAGGCTACCTTATGACCCAGAAATTGCACTACTAGGTATTTATACAAAGGATACAAACATAGTGATTTGATGGGGCAGATGCTCACTAATATTTATGGCAGTAATATCCACAATAGATGAAATATGGAAAGAGCTCAGATTTTTGTTAATAGAAGAATGGATAAAGATGTGGTGTATACATATACAATGGAATGTTACTCAGCCATCGAAGAGAATGAAATCTTGCCATTTGCAGCAATGTGGATGAAACTAGAGGGTATTATCCTAAGAGAAATAAGTCAGTTCGAGAAAGACAAATACCATATGATTCCCCTCATGTGTGGAATTTAGGAAACAAAACAGTTGAACACAGGGAAGGAAAAACATAGTAAGACGAAAACAGAAGGAAGCAAACCAGGAAGAGACACTGAACTCCAGGAAACAGTGTTGCTGGAGGGAAGGTGGGTGGGGGGCAGGGATAATTGGATGATGGCATTAGGAGGGCACTTGATGAAATGAACATGGGCTGTTATATGCAAAAAATGAATCACTAAATTCTAGCCCTGAAACGAATAATAAGTATATGTTAACTAAATTGACTCTAAATAAAGAAAAAAAATAGGACATTTTTTTAAACATTTATTTATTTATTTGAGAGAGAGAGACAGAGAGTAAGAGTGCATGAGCAGGAGGCACAGAGGAAGGAAGAATCTCATGCAGGCTCCATGCTGACTGTGGAACCCCCTCATGATCCTGAGATCATGACCTGAGCCCAAACCAAAACTTGAAGGCTCAATTGATTATGCCACTCAGGTGTCCCAAAGAGAACATATTTTATATATTATGCATAAAATATAGTGTATAATATTCTGTACACTATGTCATTAAAATTAGTTTTACCAACTTTTTTAACATGGCTACTAGAAAATTTAAAATTATATATATATATACACTGATATTATGTTTCTGTGGGAAAAAATTGATCCATAGGATAAATGCAAGCTTCCCCTTCTCTAGGTGGATACATGCAGACTTCCAAACACCCTAATGTCTTTGACAAGAGTCCTTTTTTTTTTTTTAAGATTTTATTTATTTGAGAAAGAGAGAGCACAAGAAGGGAAGGGGCAGAGGGAGAAACAGACTACCTGCTGATCAGGGAACCTGAAGTGGGGTTTGATCCCAGGACCTTCAGGATCGTGACCAAATCAAAAGCAGATGCTTAACCAACTGAGCCACCCAGGGGCCTTGACAGAAGTCCTTTTAGTCTCTGATTTCCTCGGTGAAATCCTACTATTATCTCAAAACTTATTTCTGTGGTTTTCTCCATGAGATCTGCTCTGTCCTATCTAGGCAGCACCAGACTCTTGTTCTCTGATGACGCTCCCACATCTGTATGCGTGTTAATGATCTCCCTCACTGTACTCTACAGTAATCATTGGTACACATTTACCTCCTACAATAGACTTGGCTTCTCCCACAAACTGCAAATGCACTTCGTGTTTATCAGATAAAAGAACATAAATGGAATTTGGAGTCAAACAGACTTGCTTTGAGTTAGGTCCACACCACTGATCAAATACATGAATTTGGAGAATTTATTTCAACTCTAATACCAGACAATCTAATACCCAGAGGTCCTGTTGAATCTGTGCTTATTCTACTGTACACCATTTGATACTCCTTTGCAAAATATATCCTTTATATTAGTTTCCTTCCCATTTAGCCAGTTGTCAATAAGAGATGTTTCCAGGATTTACAAATAAATGTATTTCCAGGTCTTGGCTTAAGGTTAATGAGAGATTTCAGTAAGAGTTACATTACAGAGTTACTGAAATGATACAAATTAATAACGGAGGTGCCATAATGTAGAATGGCAACTTCTTACGTTTTTAATTATGCATTTTTCTAAACTTATTAAATTCATTATAGTTAAATGGACATGAAATGCTTGTACTAAAGAAACTCCAAGTGAAAGACAGCATAATCTTTTCAAATTATACTTAGGCAGATGGAAAAAAATGAAAAGAAGACATGGCAGGCCTCATTTTAAATATTGATCATTTTCCCAGAATTTCTTCTAAACACAGGAGGTTTCAAATATCAAAGATTGTTTTTGATGGCAGAGAGAGAGAAGTGCATCTTGGAGATTCTATGATGGTGGAGGGAAAGTCTCAAGTGCTCACAGATGACCACTAATGAACCAACATCATAGCTGCTAATAATGAAACCATGTTCAAGGCATGTATTAGAGAACCCATAATTCTATTATTCTTTTAAAATGAAATATGATAGAATGAAAACAAGCAGTGAAAAATAAACAATACCATAATCATATATACCACAACTCAAAGCACTTACCCACTTCTAAAAACATGTATTTTGAGTAAAGCCAGGCCTCAAACGGATAAAGCCTAAGTGTTGTAAAACCTCTGTTCCATTGCATTCAAAATGTATTTAAAATTATTTACTCCCTCTTCCACCTATAATTTCTGCATCTAGTCTTTCTGTTGTAAAATAAGCCATGTGTTTGACATAAGAACATTTTCAAATTCTTTAATTAAAATGATGAATAAAACAATCATATTTTGATAAGTTTTAGGCTAATTCATGTTTTTTAAAAAATACACTGTTTTGCTCTTTGCGCTAATTTTCAACTTCCTGCTTCAACAAAAAAAAAAAAATGACTTTAGAGAGACAACACAACATGTCCTGCTTGAACAAAAAATGACTTCGGAAAGACAACACAACATGTTTCTCCAACATCAAAAAGTGCTTGCAAAACATTGTGCTGAATTAGTTGAAAATGAATCAGAAACATAAGGACTGTATTTCTGCTGAACTTAATAGGAGCTTGAATGTGAGAAACCAGAGTGCTTTGGGCAGAATGGTTTTGAGATTTTACTCAACCCATTCTTGTGAAATTTAGAGGCACCTCCTTTTGCATGAAGGCTTGCCTACTGCAATTTCATCAGCAATTTATTTTGCTCTCCTCTGACCTTCTTCCCAATTGACACTCTAGCTAACTGGACAGAAGTTGGGAAGAATCTGCAAACATTTACAGACGGTAAGTGGAACATGACTGACCCCCTGCATGATTTCTTGGGCTAACCATGATTCAGAAAGAAGCAAGAGATTCTGGTTTAGTAATTAATAAAGCTGATTTTGGACAAATATTCTACAATAGAGCCTCTATTCTCTCTTATGTACATGAATTTAGTAAACAGCCTATCAATATCTTGTCAACCACTTATTTAGTTTTGGCTGTCAATGCATTTTTCTCTTTATTTGAATTTTACTTCATCGAAGATTTCACAAGAGTTTTCAGAATAAAGTGGTAAAGATACATATTTTACTGATAAAAATCAATCCACTACTAACATTTGTTCTTCACAGATTCCATTTCATAATGTCTTTCTTGGGGAGTGGATGGTAGTCAATGCAGGGGGAACACAGTATCAAATATTGACACCATGGCTTCACCTACAATTGTTTCAGTCCTTATGTTTTTCTGTCTTATTTAAAGTTGTTCACTTCTTTCACTATCTCTGGGAGGTTTTTCATATTTACCTGGGTAGTCCAGCACTCATGGGTTAGGAATTAAATCCAAAGGTAGAACAAATCTTACTGCAACTCAGTCAAGTAACTCAAATTACTTATGAGACCAAATTAACCCAGATATAATTTTGGTTTAAAGTTCTATCTGATGCCTACAAAAGGCTTTGTTTCCTCCCACCCACCCCCCTTTTTTTTCCTTTGGAAATTTTATTTTATTTTCAGTGTTACAAGATTCATTGTTTAAGCAAAACACCCAGTGCTCCCTGCAACACATGCCCTCCTTACTATCCAACACCAGGCTCCTACAAAGGCTTTACTGTCAATAGTGGGTAATAGAGATCAGAGTCATTTTTTTAAATGCTATTAAAGGTCCAATTCAATGGTACCAAGGAACTAGACTCTTAATTAAATTTAATTTTAATTAGATGTTAATAGGAATATTCACATTCAGTCAGGGACTATCATCCGATCTGATATAAATTTCCAGCTTTATAAAAAATAAAAAATTAATCAAAAAAAAATTTCCAGCTCCATATACAAAATTATACATGATAACATGATAACACTACAGAAATTTCAGATAAAATTTACTGTGACATCAAGTTATTAATTTCAACTAATTTGGTAAGTTTTTCGTTAGTAGCTCTCTGCTAAAGTTGTTCATACTTTTTTTTTTTAAAGATTTTATTTATTTATTTGACAGACAGAGATCACAAGTAGGCAGAGAACCAGAGAGAGAGAGAGAGAGAGAGAGAGGAGGAAGCAGGCTCCCTGCCGAGCAGAGAGCCCGACACGGGGCTCCATCCAAGGACCCAGGGATCATGACCTGAGCCGAAGGCAAGAGGCTTTAACCCATTGAGCCACCCAAGTGCCCCTGTTCATACGTTTGATAGTCCTGCTCCTCTGTGTTGTCTGCCATGCTTCTAAGAACACATTTGCATAAACGAGCTTTTACGGATTTCAAACATATATTCTTTGAGGGAAGATGGTCTCAACTTCCTTACCCAGTGAGATTCTGCAGTTTATAAAATTACTTATGTAGGTAGTAATACTGCTAAGCTCCTTGACATCACTCACTGGTTTTTAGTCCAGACTTGTTTTCTTTCTAAAGTCAATTTGCACATATTGAAGGGTTTGTAAAACTGTGGCAAATCATGTGTTATTCTTACTTTTTCACTAATGACATTCTCATTTCCTGATTTCAATTTTAGGTTCTAATGTGCATGGAGGGCTTACTTCTATCTTATCAAAATTTGTGCTTTATCCCCAGTAATTGCTGTAATTGCTGATATATGGTCAGGACCTCTAATGTGGAAGAATACATGGATTATCTCACTTAATTCTCACCACTACTCTTGAAAGTGTCATTATCCTGACCGCTATCCCTTGACTAGGAGTCAGCACAAGGCTGAATATGTGCCCAAGTTCACAATGCCAGGAAATAACAGAACTAGGATTAAAATCCAGTCTGTCTGACTTTAAAGCCCACAGACTTAAGTATTTTTTTCCATGAAACTCTTATCTATAATAAGAAAATTTTCTTTTATATTCATGAAATAAAAGACATACTAAGCAATACATTTCCCTTCTCTAGAATAACAGAAAACTTTCAACCAGTTAGAAAATTTGACTTAGAACTTTGTTTATGTTCCTAAACCAATCACAATCTAGTCATTGAAAACTTGAGAGTTTTTTTCCCTCCTGAGTGAGGATGCATATATATTCAACATTATAAATTAGAAAATTGTTAAGTCTCAGTTGCATAGTCCCACAGCTTAAGATATATTAAAAAATAAGTGTCCCATGGGGCACCTGGGTGGCTCAGTCCGTTGAGTGTCTGCCTTTGGCTCAGATCATCATCCAGGGTCCTGGGATCGAGCCCACGTCAGGCCCCCTGATATGTGGGGAGTCCGCTTCTCCCTTTGCAACCCTCCCCCGAACTTGTGTGCTCTCTCTTTCTCTCACTTAAATAAATAAATGAAAGCTTTAAAAAATGTGTCCCATTAGAATTTTATTAGAGGACCATTTCTGCTATTTAAGAGTTGTGTGAAATATTTCTGATTATGATTCATCATGAAAATGTTCTTTGCCCACATGTAATGGTTGTTTCAGTATATTACAGGTATTCTGATTGTGGTTTGAGATGGTCCCAGTGTTCACGAAAAATCCATGCTGTGACCATTAAGACATGGAGTTTCAAATCCTTCAGTGTCTGTGAAATCTGTGCCGTACCACTATGACACTTCAAGGTAAATTAGAAGACAATGCAGAAATTGTGTGTGATTGATTTTGCCACAGGTAAACTTGTTTCTCAAGGAAACCAATGCAATTAAAATGGAACCTGGTAGTTTTAGGGACGCCTGGGTCGCTCAGTTGGTTAAGCGGCTGCCTTCGGCTCAGGTCATGATCCCAGCGTCCTGGGATCGAGTCCCACATTGGGCTCCTTGCTTGGCAGGGAGCCTGCTTCTCCCTCTGCCTCTAGCCTGCCACTCTGTCTGCCTGTGCTTGCGCTCTGTATCTCTCTCTCTCTAACAAATAAATAAAAATCTTTTAAAAAAAAAGTTTAAAATGGAACCTGGTAGTTTTAAAACTCCAAAGTAGCAAATAAATTATAGTAATGCTTGATCTTATTTTACAGTATAAAAGAACTATAATGGGAATTCACATGTAAGGGCAAGAAAATTTGGATTTGGGGGGAGAGAATATAAAGAGGTAGATTCTGACTTATTTGTTGGATAATCTTGAGCAAGCGTCCTACTAACTCCTCCTAAGGTAATAAAGTGCAAGTAGATATATTAGTACTTATGTTTATCTGCCCATTACAGGTTGAATATGTCGGGGGGAAGGCACATTTTCATTTTCTAAAAGACAAATTCACCCTTGGGTGAGTGGTCTACCTCAGCAGCATAGCTGGATGGCTAACACACAGAAAGAATTAATGTAGATTTAACACATGTCAATCGGTGAAGAGATTTTCATGCTTGATGTAAAGGACTTTGCTAAAACACAGTCAGTTCTGAATTTGCAGTAAGGATAGGCCCCATGTCTACTTACTCAGAGTTATTTCCTTGGGCAAATCTTTCTTACTCAGAGCTTCTGTTTGCCCATCTCTAAGGTGGCTGAGATAAAAATCAGTCATGTGATGGATACATGAATGTCTCAGAGCCTGAAACAGAGCACAAGCTTAATAATGTATGCTCGCTAATTCACAGATGGTAAAAGTAACTGAGCACAGAACTATAAGGGTGCTGAGGACAGAATAATTTATCCGACTATTAATAAAATCACCCCCTGCTAATCCTGTATCAGGTAACTTCATGTCAGTATTAAATCTGACCCTAGTTAATGAAGTTCTCTAAAGTTAAGTAGAGTAGGTTAGGTTCTAATTTAAATCAATTACCCTTTCTAATAAAGCGGAGTTTATTCTGCTTTCCTCCCTAACCCCTCACCTAAATGTACTATACTTGGTACCTAAGTCTCTTTCATATAAGAGTAAGATACTCCCAGGGGTATGCCCAGTTTCCAGGATCTCAGTGGTATGCATTGCCTCAGTAACTTCCCAACCACCAGACAGACAGACAGACAGAAGCACCTGCCTTCCTGTCCAACACTGGTCAGAACAGTCAGCTGTATACTGCTATTGGAAGACAGCTGTTCACCTGTATTTCCTGGAATTTAAGACTTTTTTGTAGTCAGAAACCTTCAGAGTATTAGTGTGCACATATGTAAAATATCTAGATGGAAAACTATCCTTACACTATACGTTAATTATTATTCGAGAACTGTGTACTTCGGCAGCCCTCCAGCGACTTGGCAATGTGCCAAAGAGAGAAGCTATGAGAGAGGAAGAAAGTATTAGATGTTTATGTTAAGTCAAACACATTCACCCTTTCCAAGGAAAACCAAAGCTTTGAAAACTCAAGAACATATTGTCTAACCCTAAACCACTTTTAATAAACAAAGATTTCTTCGCAGTTACCACAGCAAATCATGTTTCGGGGGCCTATTATGTGTCCTCTTGTCTTCTACATAATGGTGTCTCTCTTCCTCCTGCCTCCCTTGCCCCTACTCCCTCCAGAAACCAGCCAGTATAAACTGTGTGGTTAATATGGTTATAACATAAACAGGGGAGACTTTTCAAACGAATTTATTCATAATTCTAATAAGATACCACTTACTAAGTACTTAAGATGTACTAGCTAGTAAACTCATCATTACATACACACACACCACACGCACGCATGCCAAAACCCATGGAGAGAATGACATCAAACACCTGTGTATATATGTAACATAAAGGTCCTTATATTTAATTTAATCTTCTCAAAATAAGCAGATAGGGTAGACCAGTTTTTTAATCATTAGTCGGAGATGAAGAAACTGAAAGACTGTGGCAGCTAAAACGAGTTTCCTGATAGCTAGTTCAGCTCATTTCCAGCACCAGGATGCACTTCTGTCTATTAGCTTTGATTTTTCAGGACCAATTGCATACTGTCAGGTGTGGTACTTGGGTATTGTAAATATACATAAAGACATTAGAGAACATCAAGTCATCTGCCTTCAAAGATGACACAGCTGGGTTGAGGAAACTCAACCCCATCTTACTATTTCCTGGGTATAATGAGCACCTGGAACAGTGTTCCCCACAGCATCATCCCCAGGTCATCAGTCCCCAAGGGACTGTTAGAAATGCAAACTCTCAGGCTCCCTCCCTGATGGACTGAATGAGGAATTTAGGAATCTGTATTCTAACAAGCCCCTCACGTTATTTTGGTGCACCCCGAATTTGGAACGAGTGGTCTTAACAGAAATGTTGGTGAGAAACACACAGCTTCCCCTGGAGATGGGGGAGAAGGCTTCTATAGAAAGAGACACTTGACCTATGCCATTTTATTTCCGGGCAGAAGGGACAACATTAACAAAAGCAGAAAGGGAAGAATGCCAGGTGTGTGACATTCCTACACATTGAAAGTGCGAGGCAGGGACGGTAACAGATAAAGGGAAATTTGGCTGAGGCCAGAGTCTGTGTATTGGATACTTTAGTCCTTGTGCTGGAAATAAGGGCTGTCATAAAAAACTTCAGGAACCCACTGTGAAAAGGACCTGGAATTGATGTTCCTGAAAAATCTGGGTTTCCTGTTGGTCACCAAACTGGCCATGGTTCCCTGGAAACATCTGATTGAACAGACTGGTATCCAATGCTGGGAGAAAAGGAGAGAATCAGAAGGAAGAGAAGGAAGCCCCAGACTCGGGTGTTTTTGGACCTGTGGGAAATCTCTGGAACCAAGCTGGGCTTTGACAAAATTAATTAAAGCCTGAAGTAAAGGGAAGGAAGAAAAGAGGCGGAAGGATGGGAAAAGGTGATTTTTAACTAAAATCCAGGCTAACTCTATTCAAAATAAAACACACACTAACAGCAACAACAAAAATACAAAGGGAACATGAAGGCTGACCACACGGATATGTACGGCGATTACAGAGTCATTGTTATAGACACTCAGAGTTCACAGACCAAGAGGTGGGACATTATCTTGTCTTCATCTTTATCTAAGATACTTTGGACCAGGACAGGGTCAAAGACCAGCTCCACATGCTCTTCTATCCCTTCCTATATCTTCACAGCTCTTGGTTATTTATGCTTTTGCTAGGGTCATTTAATAACCCTCCACCCCATTTTATAGGAGCAGTCTTTGAACATCCTAGCTGCCTATTTCATTGATCAAGTGTATCAGAACGATCACCTTCCACAGACAAATAGTATAAACATTTTGAAAAGTGAAGGATTTCATGTAAAGTAAATATTTTGTATTAACCACTGGGGAATCTGGGTTACAGAGTGTGGCCGGCTTCAAGAACTGGTAGCACCACTGCAACCAAGAAACACTTCCAAAGTCAGGGCCTCCAGCGGCAGAGGCACAGCGACAAATTTAGCATTCCCTCATTTTAAGCATTCCAAAATATTTTAGTGATGGTCTTGATAGGATTCCAGTAAAAAACAGCTGTCCAAATGTATCATATATTTGCAAACCTCCTACACAGCACTGTTACTATAATTGGTTGAGGTTTGTTTTTTGTATTTTTTTTTTTCATTTGACTTTAAAAAGGTTGTGGAAAGCATAATTTAGGTTTGGTCAAACTTTTATTAACGTTCACAGGAGAAATATAGTCCATAATTAGGCTTCAGTTTTTAAAGTAGTTCATATTTGAAAAATAAGCAAGCACATAGGTGGCAGTTTTTCTTTTATGGCTTCATCAATCTAGGAGTCAAACCCTCTTGGACGGTGTAATCTGCTCACAGTACTGCAAATCACCACTTTTTAATCTGTTGTATCGGCTCCATCAAACAGCCAAAGTAATTTCGTCGACAGTGTTTTCATTGGTTTTAATATCTCCTTCCCCACCTCCTTTCCACTCCAAACTATGACTTAATTGCATCAGGGTGATCCTTTTAAAGCCATGACACTAAAATAACCTGGAGTATTATTGTTCTTTCTGCAGAAACCATAGTCCACTAAACAGAGGGTCTATTTCACTACCCACACGTCTATCAAGGGTGCCTTAGAATTCAGGGTAACTAGTTTACTGGTTAAAACAGAGCCAAAAACAATAGCAATTCCACACAGCAAGATTTCTAGAAAATATGTGGCGGTCCCTTCTGACATTAAAAGGAAAAACAAAAACAAAACAAAAAAAACCAACAACTTACTTTTTTTTTTCATTATGCTGTTCTGCTTGGCCCTGAATATTGAGTTGTGTTGCCAGACTCAAAAAAGGGACCACAAAAATATTATTTTACTTCTCTGAATTACTTTAACTGTGTTTTCAAGCAAGGCACTTCCCTATATTGATGAAACCAATTATAGACGCTTTCAAGTAAAAACAAAAGTTATGCTGTGGAAAATATCAACTCCAGTAATCACCAGGGAAAATACCTGTTCACACGGCTTCAACCGGCAGCTCCATATGCCTCACGGACCAGAACTTCTCTCCTGCCCTCCTGTCCCCCACTACAGCCTGATGATTCTTACTGTCTATACAACATTGCTATTTCTTTGTTACCCGAAACAAGTGTGTCTACATAAGCACCCACAATTCCATATTTTCACTATTTTTAGTAAATAAATGTTTGGGGTACGTACTTAACTGAATGAGCTCAGCAAGGAGTCGCCAAGGTGGTTAGAATGTGAATTGACATTTTGGCCATGGAAATGAAGAGGAATTGGTGGATCCCAGAGATGCTCTGCAAGAATATTCTAGACTTGGGGCACCGGGGTGGCTCAGTCGGATAAGTGTCTGACTCTTGATTTTGGCTCAGGTCATGATCTCAGGGTTGTGGGACTGAGCTCTGTGTCAGGGTCCATGTTCAGCAGGGAGTCTGTTTGAGACTCTCCGTCTGCCCCACTCTGCGTCCCCTTCCCTGCCACTGTGTGCGTGCACGCGCGCGCGCTCTCTCTCTAATAAAAATAAATAAATACATCTTTAAAAAAAGAAAAGAATTCCAGACTTGATGAGTCAGAGAACACCTTAGCTCAAGGACGGTGGTAAGGGAACCCCTTTGGCAGGGTGGGGAAGTATGACGTCATACACAGACATCCGTGAAGGTGCAACCCGGCGTTTTCAACAGGGAACCTTTAACACACATGAAATAAGAATCTTAGGTAAAAGCAAAAACAAAAAATAAGTCACAGATGACAAGTGAACATGAAATGCTAAACCACAATAATAAGGAAAATATTTAAAGGAGTTTTCTTTTTTTAAAAGAGTCACACATAGTTTCTCACTGAAAAATTGATACTGAAATTTGGTAGAATATATCAGCCAACCTGATTCTGCTAAAATAATCTTTTAAATAAAATGATTTGGTACAACTTGTCTTCTTTGTCGATCACAAGACATTTACCTATTCTGTAATGCGGAACATGCCATGCTAAGACATTTAAACAGTTATTAAACACATGACTTTATGAACTGGACGAAGCCTTCTAAATATAATGTTGGCCTAAAAAAATCAATACAGAAGATGAGGAAAGACAGGCTGATTAAAGCAAGAAAAAGATGGTTAAAGGATGAAATATTAAATATTCAAGATATTTCAGTGAATTAATTTTTCAAAAATCTCATTAAAACTGTGCTCTGCACAGGATTATTTTTCACTTTTCTTACAATTTGCTTCTACCCAAATGAGTTATTTACTAACTGAAGTGTAGGGATCTTGAGCTTGTGATTCTCCATTTCCCTCTATGGAACTTCTTCGCCCTTCTCTCCTTGGTTCCACCCCCTGAAGTCTGGTCCTGAGACAAGCACTCAAGGCTCCCACACTGGCTGGCTTCTGGCTGGCTCTGGCCAAGGGAGATGCCAGGGATGTTGTTCCAAATGTCATAATATATATGGGATCTCTTTAAAAAGTCTTTTGCGGGGATATGATGCTTTAAGCCTTACTTATTAGTTTGAAAACAAAGACATATTAAAGTGATGGAGAGAAACATTAAATGAGTTTTACATGCTCTGAGTTGCTGAATACATTATACTTAAATAATAATCATTAACTTCTACGGAGACAGTTAACTAAAAAGCACTGCACTGTGGTTAAGGGAGCATGTTCTGGAATGAGACTGGCTAAGTCTCAAATCTTGTTTCATCCTTCAATAGTTATGTGACCCTGAACAAATTCTAAGGCTTCATTTCTTTATCTATAAAATGGAGATAACATATTCTGTGTTTAGCAAGTCTCCAATATGGCCCCATGGTCCCTGCCTCTTGATACTCACATCTTTGGGTAGCCCCCTACTACACTGAATAGAGCTAGCCTGTGTGACTGGCTGGTGTTACGTAAGTGACACTGTGTCACTTCCAGTACACAATCATAAAACATACTGAAACTCGTGTCTGTGCTGAGTCACTCACTCTTTCATCTTGACAGTCCCAGCCCCAATCAGGCCTTCATACATCTGCAACCCAAGTGACTTTGTAACTGAGACTTTATGAGAGAGGATGAGCCAGAACCAGTCAAATAAGCTGCTCCCAAATTCCTGACTTAGAGAGACTATGAAATAACAAATGTAGGGTTTGGTGTAGTTTGTTATGCATCAATAGATACCTAATATGCCCTGCCTGATGAGGTTTTAAGGGTTAAATGGAGTAATTATGTGAGGCTAACAGTATAGTATCTACAATATAATGAATACACAAGAGGTGTCAGTTATATTCCTGAGGGATAGAGTAGATCTACAATTTAAAATAATTTAATTTTACCATAATTAGATAAAATTTAAACATATATAAAATACATAATTTTATTGTAATTTATATATTATATTATAATTTATACAATTTGAACCTCATATGGTTAGCATTCTTAATGTTTCAGGTGTCAGAAAAACTCAACTCAAACCTGCTTAAGCTGAACCCCTTTCCAACACCCCCAAAATAAGGAATTTGTTGGTTCAAATAACTACAAGTAGAGGCGGAGAGCTTGTTTCAGAAACTGCTAGGTTTGGGGGCTTAAGCAATATTCCCTGCTCCTTGGGCTTTGCTCTCCTGTTTTATTTTAGTTCTCACGCTCTTCATGGACAGATGACTTTCAGCAGCTTCAGCTTTATGTTCTTCTGGGTTCCAGTCCAGTGGGAAAGAAATGACTCTTCCTTCCAATAATCCCAGAAAAATTCTCATTGCATCAGTTTTTCTCTGACTGGACATCAAACCACTCTGACCCATTCACAGAGCCAAGGTAAGGAGAGCACAGCCAGCCAAGTTAAATCACAGGCTTCCTCTTATGAATGTAGACGCTAAAAGGGGAGTGGGGGGTGGCTACCAGATGGAAATTAGGGTTCCAGGATCTTCAGATTAGAAGGATAAAATGGATGCTGGGCAAAAATAATAGATATCTCCCATGCCACATATCCGTTACATGAAGTAGTTGATAATATTACGACTTTCCACAAAGGACAATAGAGCCCAGGGCTTGAGCGTTTGCCTGGAACTGCACACCTGTAACATGCAATGGCCAGTTGGATTCCAGAGCCTGTGTGCTGCACCTTATTGTGTTACCTCTCTAAGTTAGCCTATGAGTTATTATTTTATCGTGACTTGGCAATTTGAGTTATTTAGACATTTCACATTTTGCATTCCCTCTATCCTAAATTACACTCCTGTCCTGCAGGATCTCATCAATTTCTTCGATTATCCTTTCTCCTCAACTATGAAACCTAAATGTCTGAATTAGACAAAATACCTCAAATGGGCGGCGAGGGTATAGAGCATCAATGCACAATCTCGTTATCGAAACCTTTCATTAAAGTTATTGGATGAACAATGAGTATTCACAAATTCCCCCTCAGCCCTCGCAGATAGTCCCGCTCTAGTTCCCGCCAACCAGACCAAGGGCTGTGACAGGCAAGTTTTTGTTGGCTACCCTTTCTGCTCTTTATGAAATCAATTCCTTGAAGATTAAATGTCCAGGACAACCTATAGTCCTAAACTATTATAAAAAGATACAAGTGCTTTCTTTATTTAATATGTCAAGATTGCCTGAATCTCTTTTGCTTAGAATTCCCTCTCATCCCAGGCTCCTTTGAAGTACCACTTAAAAACTGTGACTGTTCAAACCACCCTGCTAAGTTCTTCGAGATCAACAATAGTACAACCGTTCTGAAGATAATGAAATAATTTCCCTCTATGTCACCTTCCCTGAAACAAAGAAAATGGTCTTGTTTCCCGCGCAAAACAGCCCTCTTCATTCATCAGCCGCAGCAGAGAATCAGGGTCACCTGACGCTTGGTCCTCCCTTCCTCAGTGTCTCTTACTGGGGCTTCTTGAGCTCGACTAAACGTAAATCTTCTTTAAAGAAAAAAAAAAAAAAACAACGTGGTATGACAGTACTATCTAAAAAGTATATAATTATGTATGTGGTAATTATGCAATACACATCTTACATAAATTTCTTACAGAAGAAGTCTGTCACAAAGAATTGGCATGAACAGGAGTTTGGGTCCAAGTCATAGTCATGGCATACTTCAGAAAAACAGCAATTTATCAACCCTTTTTTCTTTAGACTTTTATTTATACTGACATATATTTATTTCTCCCACGGACATAGCCTGCATCTACCCCATGGCTGCCTGTGTAATCACTGCCAGGCTTAGATATTATTATTATTCTATTTGTTTCTTCTGCAGATTCAGTTTTATAGGCATACCTAGGCTCAACGACTGAATTTCCATTAACAGAAGTCATTAGCAATAACTCTGTACATGTGATCAAAGAGAGACATTCTTCTAACTGAAAGTCTGTTTTAATAGATATGCAGGGATTATTGATTTAAAGAGAACTATGAAGTCAAGAAGAATCATTTGTTTATTTCTAAAGCCACCCAGAATTTAGATGCTGCCTCCCTTGAACACCGAACATACATAATTTCTGTATCTATCTCAGGCCGTGATGCTGTAAATACTGAAGTGACTCATTCAACAAAAACAACTGGGTGGGCCACAGATGCAGTATGCTGTGCCACTTGCTCTGGGAATACAAAGGAGAATTAAGACTATTACTAAAGATTATTAAGGATGAGACTCAGCAATAGCACAAAGGGACTATCAGCAGCAGCAAATCTCAACATAAAGTAACATATTGTTAAATGCCCCACGGGACACACTGGCGCTGCCAAGAGCAGCGAGCGACGCTGCTGAGAAGAATGTGGGGTTGAAGTGGCATGAGGGAAGGAGACGGTTTCTTAGGAAAACTTTTTATAAAAATGTATTTATCGTTATTTTATTTTATTTAAAAACATTTCAGAGTTTAAGCATGAAACAGAAATGCAAATGCAGAAGGGAGGAAGGAGAAAATATCAGGTAAAAATAAAAGGTAGGGGGACGCCTGGGTGGCTCAGTTGGTTAAGCAGCTGCCTTCGGCTCAGGTCATGATCCCAGCGTCCTGGGATCGAGTCCCGCATCGGGCCCCTTGCTCCGCAGGGAGCCTGCTTCTCCCTCTGACTCTGCCTGCCACTCTGTCTGCCTGTGCTCGCTCTCGCTCGCTCTCTCTCTGACAAATAAATAAATAAAATCTTTAAAAAAAAAAAAATAAAAGGTAGGAATCAAAGCAAAAAAAAAAAAAATAGAAATGTGGCTTGGAGAGGAGGATCCAGAGGGGTGTGATGAGCAGGAGATAAACGGGAGATGGCGTAAGGAGAAGTAGGATTGTTTTCAAGCTCTGTTCCCCAGAGCCTGAGTCATGAGGATTCTGGAAACCATTTTTTTTAAATGCCTCTTACATGCTGGGCTTTCGCATACGCTTTCTTCGATGAAGAGAACAACTGCTCTATACACAAACGGGTGAGTAAGTAAACAAACGTGCACACAAAAGCCGAGAGCCAAAGACTGAGGAGACACTAAGATGCTGAGGAAAAGAGCGCCAAGGAGAAGCTGCGGGCAACGGTGTGCTGGGGGAGCAGACAGGAGTGTGTGCATCTCTGGGGGTTGAGACGGGAGGCAGTGCTGAGAGAACACACATGCCACATGCGGACAGTTCATGCAGTACATATATGTTCAGTTCATGCAGTACCTATAGGAACAGTGTCTGAGTATCTAAGTTTATTATGTTGAAGGGGCTCAGGTGTGCGGTGGCCTGCTCTGGACCTACCCGTGGTGACCCGGAGGAACAATGATAGGTTCCAGGCGAAGAGAAGGCAAGGCACCCTGACGATCCCTCCGGCGCTGGGCCCGACTGCTGACGAGCCGAGGCTCCTTTCACCCTCATACCCTCCCAGTAGGGTAGGACTGCAGCTATCTGGGTGTCGAATGGCTCTGTCGGTTGAGCTTTTACTCTTGATATCAGCTCAGGTCATGATTGAAGGGTTTGGAGATGGAGCCCCGTGTTGGGCTCTGCCCTCAGCAGGGAGTCTGCTTGAGGTTCTCCCTCTCCCTCGCCATCCCCGTTCCCACTCTCTAAGAAACAAATCTTTAAAAAATAAAACAAAATAAAATGGAGATAATAAAGAGTGCGTCCTTTCTAACCTTGTTCTGAGTATTGAGAGAGTTAATGTATGTAAGGTGTTTATGACACCATTGGGCATCTGTTACACACTGTATGTGTCAGGTCTTACTCTTCAAGTAGTTGAGTGAAGACATGGTGTCCGTACAAACGTGTGACTGTGTGGGCTAAACTACGCCTGTGGCAAAGCTGCACTGACCTGAGTACACACACAGAAATGAATACAGGTCAAACTGAGGAAATCTGAGTAACACAGGTGAGTGGCATCAATGTCAATGTCCTGGTTGTGGTTCTGCAGTGCGGTACGTACGACGGCCGCATTAGCAAAAACTGTAACGGACAGTGTTTCTTACACTGCAGGCAAATCTACAATGATCTCAAAACACTAAGAAGTGTGGGTTGGGTTCCTTATAAATCTGTGGAAGAAATGGCCCTGTTGCCATGACCTGGGTTACATGAAGGGAAGGATTTCATGTGACACAGAGAGAAGAGTCATCGATTACAGACTTAAAAGCAATTGGCGCCAGCAGTGTGTGAAGAAAGGAGGGAGAGAGAATCAGTGGGAGGAAGAGGGAATAATAAATCAGTAATTTTCTATGAAAAAAAGATCAGCTTCACTGCCAGTGAAACTGGAAAATTGAGAAAAGATTTCATAATCTCAAGGCTGCCACAAAAGCTTAATTCGTTCAGTGCACAGTGACACCCAAATGAGGGATGGGCAAAGGCTGGAGCCCAGACCTACATGTGAGGCCTCCACTCAAGAGAAGGACCTCTTTGCTAACTCACACAAGTAGCAGCAAGGGCTAGTATAGGTCCACGGCAAGACCTACTCCTGTCCAAACTGGGGTACCAAGTACAGTCTCCATTGCTCCTCTGCAAAGAAAGTCTTAAACTGTTTCTTACAGCATAGATTGGAAATAAAGAGAAAATTAAGGGGGAAAAATCCTGATCCTCTAAAAGGGACTGAAACTTTGGAATGTAAAATTATTACTTTGATTTTCAAAAAAGATACGTAAGCCTAGGTATCATAAAATAATCCCAGAAATGTCTTTTTTTTTTGGTATGAATTATAAGCTCATTTTGTTTAACTCAAGTAGTTAACAGTACTTTAAGATAACGATTTTTCTCTTTTTAAAATCTGCCTTTTTATTATAGAAATATTCTAAAACACAAATATAGATAAAACAGTATAATGGATTTCCTACATCCATTCACCAGCTTCAAAAATTATCAAAAGGTAAATCTTACCTCATTTATCTATGTAACCTCACCTCCACTGAATTATATGAAAGGATAATAAATATATTACTAATGTGTGTATAGTTCAGTTTGTCTCTAATAATTAAGGGCTTTAAAAAAATTATTCAAAATAGGATTATCACAACTAAAATTCCCCCATTGGTTCATAAGTGTGTTTTTTCTTTTTTTAGTTTATTGAAATCAGGACATAGGGAAGGTTCCAACACTGCATTTGATTTATGCATTTCAAGATGGTTTCTTCGTCTTCCTTTTCTTCTCTTTTCTTCCCCTCCTCTCCTCCTCCTCCTACCTACTGGATGAGGAAATCAGGTCACATGACCTTTGGTTTTTACATTCTGGATTTGGCTGATTTTATACCTAATGACATACTCCTATTGTCTTAAGTTTTTGCTAATTATACTTAGAAGTTTGCTCTGATTCATCTGGTTTCTATAGTGTCTGATTAACAGCTGTCAGTTTTACTGTAGCCTCATTGGGAAAAATGTACCCTTTTCTTTTCTTTCTGTTTTTATAGGTTTTCTCTTTGTCTCAGGTTTTCAGAAGATTTAATTATAGGATACACAGATGTGGCTTCTTCTCATTCATTCTCTTTAATAGGATTAATGGGATTTCATTAATCTGTGACTTGATGTTGTTAGTTTAGTTAAATAAAAACCTCTTAGTTAGTATCTCTTCCAATTTTGTTTCCACCCTGATCTCTGTCTCATATATAGAACGCCTGTGACAGTTACATTAGGTGATTTTTTGTTGGGTCCCATGTCTCTTGCATTCTGCTATGCATTTTCCATACTTCTTTTTTTCAGTGCTTTTGTGTAGATATTTTTTATCTGCCTCTAAAACGTATCTATTGCATTCTTAATGTCATTAACTGTATTTATCACTTTTAGAATTTCAGTTTTTGCCTATATTATGATTCTATAGTGAGTTATCAATATTGTCGTCTATTTTCTTTTATATATTAACCAGTTACTTCAAAGTACACTCCTGGTAACTTCTTGACCACTTTAGGGTCTCCTTCTATTATCTGTCTTTTTTCTCTTGCTTTTCTGTCATCGTCCCCATCTCTTGACATTTCTGGTATTTACTGATTAAATGTTAGATATTGAGTATAGAAAACTGTAGAAGTTCTGGATAAGGTTATTTTCTTCCTTGGAGGATCTACTTTTGTCAAGTTGTCAGAAAGAACTGATGCACATCAATGACTTTGATTGAATCAAGGCTGGGTGTTTGTTTCGTAGAGGTGTCTAGTTTACGTGTTCGCTTAGAGCAGAGCGCACAGCTTTTCAGAGGTCTCGACTGGATGACAGTGTTTCTGGGGCTCTGTTCTCACTGGCAGCCCTAGAATCCAATATTTATCCTCCCAGCTAGGTGAGAGGGACATGATTCTGCTCCACATGCTGGACAGTCTCTGGCAGAACTAAACTCTGCCATGGTCCTGCCGAAACAGCCACGGGCATTATGTAACCCAATGAGCTTGCTGTGCACAGGAAGCCATACTCGGCCTGTGGGTTGGACTTTGCTAATTTCTTGCATTAGGCCATCATTTTCTGTGTCACTGCAGTGCTGTGTCTGAAGTCTGGCTAATATTTCACGGGGAAAACAGCAGAGGCAGTTGGCTCTCCTAGATTTGTTTCTGGCATGTGGGATCCCAGTGCTGGATGCCTTGGCTGCTCACGGATTACTTTTACAACACTGTGTTCATGTATTAGTCTCTTCTGTATTCTGCCTTTATAACTATACTCAGTAGAAGAGATGG
The DNA here is from genome assembly GCF_009829155.1 of Mustela erminea. Lineage (NCBI taxonomy): Eukaryota > Metazoa > Chordata > Mammalia > Carnivora > Mustelidae > Mustela > Mustela erminea. The sequence continues at coordinate 163,346,323 of NC_045615.1, read as the reverse complement.
TTTGATACAGATCGCTCCGTCATAGCCAGAAATAAAAGTTTCATCTACGTATCATTCTTCCATTTGATTCTGGAACTGTCTTCAGCACTATCTCAGGATTCTTCAACAGCTTGATTTCGAAACATTTCAGGATATTTCAGGTCTATCTCCTATGTGTGAGGGGGACAGGTGTTGCAATCTTGATAGACTGGCTTTACTTGAAAAATACAGAAAAGAAAGAGAGGAAACAACTTGTTTTTGTTTTTGTTCTGTTTTATTTTAAACTGGGGGAAAGGTAGAAGGAAGTAGGGAGCAATCCAGGTGATGTGAACAGCCAATCAAAAGCCTTGAAATGGGAGTTTGTGTGACATTTTAGGAACTGCGGGAAAGGCAAGGTGGTAAAAACAGAGGAGTGAAGGGGGCAGGAGTAGGAGAGGCTGCAGGGTAGACCTAGGCAAACGATGTAAGACCCAAGAATTTAATAAGCATTCCTTAGTTTTTTAATTCATATAATACCATACAAATATACACTCCACGAAAAACTGAAGGTAGGGGAGAAGAAAAGAATAAAGCTATTCTAGCAAATTGCCCATAGATTATCTGTTCTAATTCTTACAACACTGTGAATTTGATATTATTTCCATTTCATAGATGAAGAACTTGATGCTTAACTAAACTGCCCAAGATCATATAACTAATAAGTGAGGGAACTAAGATTTGAATTTCAAGTGTTTTACATCTATACAACTTGTAGAAACTGTCTTTGTAATACCATTTTGGTTTTGGCTTTTCAGTTATTTCAGCTGTTTGAAAATGGAATTGCCTATTTCTGTGCTGGCTCTTAATCCTTTTGAAGTTGCTGGACTTTCAGGAATTTGAGTAAGTACGGAAACTAAACCACATCTTCAAAAATTCACACGTAATTTAGGTGTTATCTGCTCTGCAAAACTTACTTAGGCATTCCTATGGTGTCTAGGACCTCAAGGTAAGAACCCAGGAGAGACTGAGAGTTTTCTGGTTCTATAAACATTCAGGGAGAGGCTGGACAACCAGTATAGCCTGCCATTGTAGAGAAAATGGAAGCACGGATTGATGAACTTCTGGCAATGGTCCTAAAATAATTGTGAAAATTGCCAAATTAGCATGATATATTTGTATGTTCCCTCTCTTGATCACCTGTACAAGTATACCCTTGTATCTTACACAGTCGTAAAAGCCTCCATTACCTTGAAACATTTCCTCCAGTGCACCTTTTAAATTATTTCCATGGTGTTAGAGTTGGCAAGAGAGTGCTTTGAACCTGGTGGCAAGGATCTCCATTCAGAGGGGGAAAAAGGAGAAAAAGAGATGCAACCCAAGCCAGAACCACCATCTACTCTACAAGACAATTTCTTTTATAAAATGCCAATATCCTCAAATGGCATCGAATTGTCATATTTATTTTGTTGACTCAGTTGGTTCCTAAATTGCAATTCAAATCACTTACTGGAATAGTTCAACGTGTTAAAAATAATATCGAAGCAAACAAAGACTCATGCCTTTCTCACTTCATATAACCATTTTGTTTATAAATTTGCATGCCAGACAAACTTGCTTTATTTGGATGGTCAGTTTTTCAAAAATATCCTCCAAAATTCTCACAAGCTCAAGATTTTAAACTTTTGTACAAACGTATTTGCACTGATTTTTTTTTTTTTTGACTTTTAGTGTTCTGGTGCTTCTTTTAGTTCATTTTCAAATTATTTTACATTTTGCAATGTAGTCTAGAGTAAAGAATACGTGGCTAGAATCTGAGTCAATGTATTCTAATTTTATTTTCCAAACTGATTAACTAGATTATTGAAAAATACATCAACTAAACAGAGCCAACTAGCAAGATAGTAAATATGGTGCATTACACATGGAAGAGGCCTCATCAGAAATTAGTAAATATGATTAATGAATACCTGACATTGAATATCCATTATTTTTATTTTTAAATATTAAATTTCTTTTTGTTTATAATTATGAAGATAATGGATACTCATTGAGGAAAACCTGCATACACAGAGAAGCATAAGGAAAACAATTAAGAATCTGTAATTCTGGGACACCTGGGTGGCTCAGTTGCTTAAGCATTTGCCTTCAGCTCAGGTCATGATCCCAGGATCCTAGGATCAAGTCCTGCATCGGGCTTCTTGCTCGATGGAGAGCTTATTTCTTCCTCTGCCTCTCCCTTCTGTTCTTGTTCTCTCCCTTTCTCTCTCTAAAATAAATAAAATCTTAAAAAAAAAAAAGAATCTGTACTTCTATTACCCTAAAATATTAAAATTATAATACTTTCCTGTTTTCATTTACACCTTGCAAGTATATCTCTAGAGTATATACTCATTTTAATTAGAAGCATGTTCATATATCTTTTATATGCAAAGCATATCCCTAGGCCATTTTTCTTTAGAACACATTTTTTAATGGTTCACCAAATGTAAACACTATTTTTTAATAAGTCCTTCTTTGGACATTTAATTTATTCAAAGTTTTTATAAATGTGACTATGACAATCACCCTTGTCCACAAATATTTAGAAACTGAATCACTAGACTAGAAACCATGGATATGCTGAACTCTTGGACACGTATCCCCAGAGTATCTGTCAGAGTCTGCCTGTTTCCAGAACCTTCATCCATGTATGTGAGGGCTCATTTCACTTCACTGACTTTTCTGAGTGTTTATTAAACAATTGCTAAAATGAAATTATGAAAATTATATAGTTATCTTAGTACATATTTATTTGATTTATTATTTATTTTAATAAATTTATTATTTATTAAATTTATTATTTATTTAAGTGAAGGTGTTTTGAATTTTTTTATATAGTTTTTGGCCATTTGCAATTATTTTGAGAATTGTTTTTTTAAGATTTTTGTCCAAACAAATGTGTTTTTTTTAAAGAAAGCAAATTTTTACTATGTATACAGATTTATATGTATATATTTATATTAGCAGGGAAAAATGTTTGAAAGGACACATGTCACTGAAAGAGAGTGTTTGGAAATGCAGAAAGATTATTTAGTCTTTATATGTACCTTTGTTTTGTTTAAATCAATATTACCTTCGTTTTTAAAAAATATAAAGTTTTATTATGCTTCCTCTAAAAAGCATATTTATCGTATAAAAGTTGGTGACCCTGAAGGTAACTTCTGTGCCTGGAGAAATTAATTATAGCTCCTTGGATTCCTGAAATTAATGTTAAATTTGATAAAATCACAAATTTACAGATCTGTTTACTTAAGGTTTTAAGTTCAAATTTTAAGTTATCCTGTGTTTTTCATACATTGAGTAAATTTTACAACATCTTTCAAGGGAACTTCTGACTAATGTGTGATGAGTCTAATGTGAAAACACTGGAGTTTTTAATCTCTACCATTTACAAACTTGGTTAATTCTTTGAAACCCTATCAACCATGACTCAAGTATAAATTTAACGTAGTAAGTCTCTTTTGAGTTGACCCCTTTTTTTTTAAAGGTTTATTTATCATTTTAGAGAGATAAAGAGCATGACTGGGAGAGGCAGTGGGAGCGAGCGAGCGAGAGAATCTCAAGCAGACTCCGGACTGAGCAGGGAGCCTGATGTAGGGCTCGATCACAGGACCCAGAGATCACGATCTGAGCCGAAACCAAAGGATGGATGCTTAGCTGATGGAGCTGCCCTGGTGCCCTTTGAGTTGACCCTTGAACAATGCAGTGGTTAAATGGGGCCCTGACCCACCCCCAACACACAGAGCTGAAAATCTGCTTGTAACTTTTGATTCCCACGAAACTTAACGACCAAGTACAGCTGACCAGAAGCAATAATGTAAACAATTACCACATACTTTGGATGTTATGTTGATTATATACGAAATTCGCACAAAAAAAGTAATTTAGAGAAAATGTCACTAAGAAATCATAAGGAAAATACATTTACTTACAGGACTATACTGTATTTATTGAAAAAAATCCAGTGTAAGTAGACCCACACAGTTCAAACCCGTGTTGTTCAAGGGTCAACTTTAATTTAATTACTCTAAATCAGTAATTTACTAGAGTACTCAAATAACTTTAGGAATATTAATATATTAAGTTCTGAAGTACAGTGACATGTAAGACTCATTAAATACATGAAAAATTATTTTACAACTTTTGATCTAGAAATTGTAAGTCCTAAGAATTCTAAGCTATGTATTTAATTGGATTCAGATATGTAATTAATTAGATAATCTGCTAAGCACTCTATTATTCCCAATTACCTTACTAAAATAATTAAAATATCAAATAAAACTAATTGACCAAATTACTACCAAAAATATCTCCACTTCTAAATTTAACGAAAGCATGGTAAGGCTATGATGATAATTTACACCCTATCATCTATATTTACAACTCTAGTACTTTCAGAGTCTGAAAAAAAACTGCCCGCCAAAGAAAAAATAAGAAAATTGGAATCATCCTTTCTGTGAAATGAAGGATAAAAATGAACTGCAAACATCCAGATGGATTTTTCCCTTTCTACTGAGGAACACATTGCGCTACATTTCAAATGACTGTGACAGCCATGAATTCAAATCCATACCATCTAAATAGAGTTGGCTAATAGCACCAAGACTTTCAATTTGAGAAACGTTAACAAAGATTATCTTCTCTCTGGTTTGAGTCAACAGCCTCATTCTCTAGTCACTTTACCACTTACTAGGATTGAACGAATCTATTCCCTGCTTCATACTATCCTGAATTTGTATCATATTCTTAAGAGTATAGCTAAGACACAATTATTAAGGATATTTAAATTATATCTGATTACATTCCTTATATGTGTTAGAGCTATGCTGATTTGGTGATTATATCATTTAAGTTGTCTTAATGACAATTACAAGGAAAGTAGTGCACATTAGGAAATTGTATTTTTCATGTGGTTACATACAAATATTAATGTAATTATATGTGGGATTTTAGTTTAATGATTTGACATATGGTCACTATTCTATTAGCATCAGAGATGATTTTTCTAAAACGGAAGCATAATCTGAATCGGAGCTAAATAAAATTAACAATACCTGTTCCCTGCAAATTATGTTCCCGTGTCCTTATGTGGTCAATCATAACCTCCTTTCTTCACATTTCCAGAAGCAATCTTGTGCCTGAACCACACTCTTTTCTGGTAACCCTTGACAATTTTGGTCACTTTTCTTCAGGTCCCATTCATGTTCATATTGTCTTTCATAAAGTAAAGAATTTCCACTAATTTCTTATTGACTATGGATCCTTACCACCTGTTTATTTGGTGGGTGCCTTAGGTGCTTCTCTGTCCTAAACCGGTAAAGCCTTAGATTTTCATACTCGTGTGATTTTTCTGCCCTATAATTTGCCTACTTTTGATCAGCTAGAAATGATAGGTCAAAAATGGTCATAACTTCAAGTACTGGCCAACCACCACTAGTAATTAAAAACATGAGGCAGTCATTGCTAATGGTCCTCTGATCTCCATTTTTCCTTTTTTCCATATTAATAAAAGTTTGGGCTAGATCTATCATTGTTCAGCAAAAACTAAATTTCTTAGAATCTTTTGTAGCTAAGAATTGCTATTCGACTAGATTCTATAAAAACGGGATGTGAGAGGAAGCCACATCTTATAAATAGTTATTTTCTTAAGTACAAATGTCAATGCCTTCATTGTCCTTCTCCTTGTCTACATTATCAGGAATTGGAGGAGGAGCCAGTGGAGCCACCTTAGAGAACATAAAGGAAGACATGAATTTAGGATGGCTAAGCAAAAACATGAATGAGCAAGAGTCCTCAGTGCCAAAGGGCCTACGCATCTGTTACTGAAGGGAGATTAAAAAATCTGTCTTACACTCTGCTACTTATTCCTAGTTGAATATACTTCTAACTAATAACATAAGCTGAGAAGAGGCACAGTGGTGTGTGAAGCTAGTTTTCATTGGTTGAGAACACAGAATAGATTTTTATCTGATGGAACTGATTGGACAAGAGGAAAAAATAGTTATATTAACTATACCATTCAGTAATTTAATGAATGTTTATACATCTAAAATGTTTCAGTACCAAACACCTATATTTCTGAGCAAATGTGGATTTATCTTTTCACCAGTGAGAGGTAAATAAATTTGGTCTGTGCCTAATACTTTGAAAAAGCATGCACATCTACACTGGCTTTAATATGTTAAATTAAGAAATATGTTTCAAAATAAGTCTAGAAGGTGGTGGTATAGCATAATACTAAAGGAAGAAACTTGAGACCAGAAGAGGTCTGGATGTGGGTTAGAGCTATGTCACTGTGGTAGGCAGAATTCTGAATGACCCTCACGATCCCTGTCCCCTGGTTGTATTCCACTTTCATTGAATATAGATAGAACCTACCCTATAACCAGATATTAATTGGTTGACTTTGAGTGCATCAAAAGGGAGAAAATCAAGGTGGATCTGACCTAATTAATGAGCCGTTAAAAAAAAAAAAAATGACAGGACCATTTCTAGAGGCCGCAGTAAGGCTTGGGACGAGAACCAAACCAGGCCCTGACTTGTGCCACCTTTAAAGTCCGAATAACCTAACAAAAGATTTAGGACAGGAAAAGCTGAGCAGCATGGAGAAAGGGTCTGTGCTGTGTGTTGTGCGCTCGCCTATGTGACTTCCCACATGCTTGCTAAACAAATGAGAACAATTCGGTTGGGGTCAAAAGTTCAGTGCTGGTCCTTGCTGCCCTAATACTGCTCATAAATTAGTTTCAGGTTTGCTGTATCAATACAGAACAATTGTACTGGCATCAGCCATTTGGCATCACGAGGTCTGCTTATAGTTAAATATGAAACTTATTATGGGAACTCGTGATTGTTTAACTAGGCACAGGTGTATTGCTTCTCCTATCACTATATATATGGCCTTAGTGCTTTGACTAAACTCGGCACTGTTGGACATCCTCCTCAGGGCTCCTCCTGCCCCCATCTCTTTGTCTCTTAAGTTCTTTTCACCATCCTCTTACCCTCACGTTCCTGGTCGATTTGTCGCGACGGCCGTGACAAAGAATGAGAGATCCTATGGTAAGAGGCCATGTGGCAAGGACCAGAAAGCAGGCTCTAGGATCTGCCAGTGGTCCCCAGCTGACAGACAGTAAGACGACCCCCATCCCACTCTCAAAACCAGAGGAACCGAATCCTGCAAACAATCCGAGGGAGGTTGGAGGCAAAAACGTGAGCCTTCAGGTGAAGAGGTACCTGGCTAACACTGCGATTTCAGAGAAAATGTGTTTTTGAAAGAAAAGATAGAATGAACTTTATGTCTGCATGTGTTTGTATACATTTATAGTAGCAGATAAAAAGTGTGAAAGGGTACACACCTTTAGAGGAGATGTTTGGAAGTGCAGAAATACTAGTTTTTATATGTACCTTTTCTCAGGAAGAGGAAGAGAGATTGTCATGGCAGAATGCTTAGCAAAGCTGTGGAAAAACTCAGTTTTCTTGGACACATAGCTGAAATTTCCAAGTAAACCAGTGAAGATGCTGCCTGGGTTCTACTTGCTGCTTCCAGTACAATGTCAGAGAATCCAGTCATACAAAGACCATTTCAGGAAATTAGAAGTTGCCTCACACATCTCAACCAAACCAGAGCGCTTCTGCAAGAGGAGTCAAAACAAATAAAAGGTTATCTCAAACAGATCTGTGGGTATGCCTTTTGTCTAACAGAGTTAGTGCCATGGAAATTCCTGGAAGGCCCACAGAATCTTTGAAAAAATTCTAACAGTGGAAACATCTCAGACTTGGCCTGAAAAGGACAGAAGAAGTACAGATGAAAGGACTTTGTCGGACACTACGCCCCCCATTCAACGGCAAGAGGCAGGCTGATAAGTTACTCACCTGAAAATGTGTGCAACTTTTCATAAAAAGAAGAATGACTCCAAGGGTAAAATGAAGAACGTGGAGGATAGAACCAATAGTCATAGAGAGTTATTCATAATCTTTACAAATTAATCAAGAAACTCCCATTTGCTGGATGGATTACAGAACTTCTTTGGACCAGTGTCTCCTTTTTACCTCCCATTTCCATTTATTTATTTATTTATTTATTTATTTATTTATTTTTTATTTTTTATAAACATATATTTTTATCCCCAGGGGTACAGGTCTGTGAATCGCCAGGTTTACACACTTCACAGCACTCACCAAAGCACATACCCTCCCCAATGTCCATAATCCCACCCCCTTCTCCCAAACCCCCTCCCCACGGAACTCATGGCTTTTTCCCATTTCCATTTTTTGAATGAAAATGTTTATAGCTACTACCCTAAATGCCTGTCTTGCTATCGCATGTAGGGAATGTTGTGGGCAATTAACCTTTTTCTTTACTTTTATAGGTCCTCAGATGGAGAAGAATTCTGCCCCAGGAGTTAGATTTACGGATTATAGTAGGTCTTCATCTGCATTTCATTAAGATGATTTAGATTATGAGACTTTTATTTTTTATTTTTTTTTTTTTACTTTAAGCTAAAGAAATTTAGATACAATTTTGGACTATACCTGATGATATTATGAAATTTATAATAAGAGGATGATATTTTGGACTACAGCTTATGATGTAATGGGAAGTCTTTGCAAATGTATTTTGCATTAGGAAGGGCAGAGCAAGGTAAGCAGAATTGTGAGAAGGCCTCCACAACTTCTGCCCCCTGCTATACACACCCTATGTCACCTCCCTTCAAATGTCGGTGGAACCTATGCATATGAATATGATGAGACATTTACTCATTTTTAGGTTAAATGTTATGGCAAGTGGTGATGGGGTTGTCACTCAGTGATTGCCTTCCGTCTGATAAGCCTCCAGCCCCGAAGTCTGTAGAGGTATTTAGAAGTCAGAGCAAACAGCTCCTGCTGGGTTGGAAGATAACGAAGACTCATACTGAACTTCCCATGGGGATTCACTGGAGGGGACTAAGGGCAACCCTAGATGCTAGAATGGACCCCACCAAGAGGCAGCAAGAATACAGGGACCTACGTCACAGTCACAAGGAAATAAATCATGTCAATAACAAATGAGCTCAGAAGAGGTCTCCAAGTCTCAGATAAGAACCACAGCCCCAGTTAGTATCTTGATTTCAGTTTGGCAAGCCTGAGCAGAAGCTGAGCTAACCTGTACTTGTACTTCTGACCCAAGGGACTCTGAGATAATGAATGGGAATTGTTTCAAGCCACAAGATGATGGTAATTTGTTGTACAATAATGTAAATCAAAGAGATCTACTAATAAGCTATGTCACTCTCAGACAATTCTGTAGCAGACTCGCTAAGCCACAGTTTCTGCACCAGTGAAATAGGATAGTAATGCCCACATACCATAGCCCACTGGATGAAATCATTCTTAAGTGGAAATAAAATGTAAGACACCTAGTAAATGCTTAACAAGATGTGTGTATCATTATTTCTAAGAAAAGTGCAAAAACCTTAAATGTTTCCTTCAATGGACTCTATAGACATTACCCATCTACTCTGCACCTTTGAAAGGCACTGCCATTTACACTCAACAGATATAGTTACTGTTAGCTGAGGCCTTCCTACTTCTCACGTACATCACATAACCACTTGAGAACACCTGTGGACCCCTCGTGCTTTTTTAAAAGCTATGTTTTAGAATCTTCTGTGTCATTATTCAAGTTTGGTTATTGCTGATTTGATGGCATCAGGGTTAAAAAAAAACAATACAACGATAGCTTCACAGCAATTTATAAAGCAAAATTTGATGAGATCTGGCAAAATTTCAGTTGCTTAGACTTCAAACACAAAACATCATTTCTAGCATGAAATAATATTCCTGTCCAGGCTGTGGAGGAGGGTGGGGATTTAGGGGGTGGGTGGGTGAATGTCTGAAGGCTACACAAAAATGTTAAAGTGACATATGAGCTACAAAGACCCCACAAATGTTACAAAACTAGTTTTTGGCCATTGCCAATGATTTCTTATTGTAACTATGTAGAGGGGATAAAATTCAATTATTTTGAGCATGGAAAAATGAACATGTCATTTCCTGTATATGTTCTCCATCTGTAAAAGTACAATCTTATACTTAAACAACAAATTAGCTGAGTCTAGAATTTTAGTGAAACATTTATTAACCTGATGGAAGTTGAATGCATTTTCTCATTGTCTTCTGATCTTTTTTGTTGTTGACATTTTACACTATTGCAGACATTTTAACATCTTAGCCTAATCGTTTTTCCTTCCCAGGCTGCCTGATTGTTTTTCTACAGTTGTTTTGAAGGTTTTCTCTTTGTCTTCAGTATTACATCTTTTCACTAAGTTGTGTCCAGGTGATGGTTAATTTTTATCTATCCTGCTGTTAAAGCACTGTGCTTCTCATGTCTTAAGATTCCCATCTTTCATCTATTCAAAAAAATTTTCAGCTATTGTTTTGCCAGTATTGCCCCACTGCCGTTCTCTCTGTTTTGTCCTTCTGAAACTTACAGTTGACGTCTTGCACCATCTTATTATACCGTCCATGTGTCATAACCTCTTTTGTAATTTTCCAGTTTTATACCTCTGTACAGCACTTGGGGTAATTTTTCCAATTCTATATTCCAAATTATGAATTTTCTCTTTGGTTTCTTTAATTTGTCCATTGAGATTTTTTTCTCCTTTAATTCTAATGTTTTTATTTCATTTTTGAAGTTCACATTAGTTCTTTTACACTTGAAAGTTAGTATTTCATAGCATCTTGTTTTTAAAAATCTAATCATTTTATTTATAAATCTATTCACTTAAAAATACTGATTTAAAATTTCCAATCTAATTATCTTGAAAATTCTTGAAACTACTGCCTCAGTATATTTATGTCTACCAATTAATCCACAAAGAATACTCTTGATTTGTTCTGAAAATTTTTATTGCGAGCTCATCTTTAGTAGCTAACACTTTCTCCTTTTTTGCTAGGGGAATCATTTCTAGTCTGGGTGGTGTTACTATCCTTGAGAGAGGTTTAGCACTCCTTTTTATGGCAGTGAAGTGAGGTGCTAGCTCTCATTAAAGACAAGTTTTATAATTTTCAGCATGAGGCTTCCTGAACATAGCAAGAGCAAATGTGGACCCTCAGCAGAGCAAGGCCACATATCCAGCACTTAGTTTTGTCAGATGGTCTTTTCTCACCCTCTTACCCAGAACCTGGGGAAGACAGCCTTCCTGTGCCATGGGGAAGGTTATCTATAGGTCACTCTTTCACCAGATCATCTCTAGATCATTCTTTCACAGATCACAGATTGAGCTCTCTAGAAAAAAGACAGAAAAAGTTTAGAGCTCAAGCTATTTGTTAGGAAGTGTTCTTGAGGTGAACCCCCGCGGAAGGAGAAGGAAGGAAATACCACTGGACGGTGGAAGAAGGTGAGATGGAAGGCAGTTATATTAAATGCCTCTGCTCACCCTCTGTGTGCCTTTGGAGTTGAGATGGTCCTCTCTGGTTGTTTCCCACCAAGGAAAGAGGGTCAGGCACTTACACCCCTGTTAGTCATGGAATGTTGGCTGCCCTAAGAAAGGGGTATGACTTTAATGAGACAGCTCTCTTTAGCTGAGAGAATTTCCAAAGTGGGGTGGCAACAAGGGACCATTTGCCAGTTATTCCTCACAACTGGGGTAATAAGTCCTTTATTCCTGAAAGGGAATCCAGCAGTGCATTATTTACCACAGTGGATTTCAAGGGGCCCAACTCTGTTCCTCAGGTGGGCTCCAAACTCCACTTGCTGTTTCCATATGAGCGTTAAACTGACACTCTAGCTTACTGACATCAAAATTACCAACTCCATTCCTACCACACTCCGACCTCCTACGCCTGGACCAGGTGCATTAATAGTTCACGAGCTTCTAGTTCCTGTTTATAATTACTGGAGTCATCCAAACCAAGAAATTTTTAGGAATCCGATCACCCTTGGGACAATAAGACTGTCCAGGCAAAATGGAAAGTATATTATTGACTTTAAATATCTTTCTTCCTTGTGATTTTATTTGGAAGATCAACTTTTTGGTTTTTATGCTCTCACTACACCTGGAATTCATATATATATTTATTTATGTATATTTTATGTGTATATATGCATATGAATATGTATATATATTTATTTATGCATATTATGTATTTTATAATGTATGTGTGTGATATTTACATCTCTCTCTCTCTCACACACACACACACACACAGCCTGGATATGGAATATTATTCCATGCTAGAAATAATGTTTTGTGTTTGAAGTCTAAGCAACTGAAATTTAGCCAGATCTCATCAAAGTTTACTTTGTAAATTGCTGTGAAGCCATCACTTTATTGTTTGTTTGTTTTTTTATCTTGACACCATTTTTAACTTAACTCCCTGATTTAAGACTCTAAGTGGGGAATCAAGCCTGTTAAAATTGTGTGTATGTGTGTTTAAAATAATAAATTTTAGTTTTAAGCAAATATGAGTCATGTTGCATTTCCATAAACCCTGAGTAATGTGATAACGGTGATAACTGGGTTAAGTATTATTTTTGATATTCAGTTGTATCCTTCTTACAACTTTTCATGACTTGACTTCTCTATTATCAGATAACTTTCATTATTTTGAAGAACTAAATATTTCTATTTACTATTTATCAAACACAATTATCTTTTTCAAAAGAGATTCTAGGTTTTTTGTTTGTTTCACTAGTTAATTATAATTTTCTTTTAATTGCCCTATATTCATCTTTGTCAGAGAAATAAATATATATATAAATATATAATTTCTATATAAATATATACGAATACATACATTTATATATAAATATTTATTTGTATGTAAATATATAAAAGTATATAATTTATATATAGAAATATGTAAATTCTAGGTGTAGGGAGAACATTGAATATTACATATATATTAACTTCATATAAAGTTTTTCATGTTATTTTAGCCCATCAACTTGAAGGAAAGGAAATTATGTTTTTAATTTTTAGGACTTACCCTGAATTTATCAGAGTTGTATCAAATGTAATAGATGCCTATTCTGTTACAAATTAATATTCAGGGCTATTTATGAAATAAGTATTTATCCATTGATTTAAAATGATATTTTATTATATTTGAAACCCTGAGGCATATAAATTTGCACACATTCAAACACTGAACCTGGTTCCTGCGTTTTCTAGTCACCTCCATTAATTTTCTTATCTATTTCTGTACCAGTATCACATTGATTTGGTATTTGTAGATCCATGATTCATTTTACTATACAAGACCCTATGCTCTGCTAACATAGGCTACAACTATTACTTAAAACAGACATTGTAGGGCGTCTGGGTGGCTCAGTCGGTCAGGCCTCTGACTCTTGATTTTGGCTCAGGTCATGATCTCGGGTCATGAAAAAGAGCCCCATGCCAGCTCTGCTCAGCACTGGGGAGTCTGCTTCACTCCCTCTCCCTCTGCCCCACGCATGCTCATGCTCTGTCTCTCAAAAAATAAATCTTTAATAAATGAAACAAGATGGGATTGGGAGGGAGACAAACCATAAGTGACTCTTAATCTCACAAAACAAACTGAGGGTTGCTGGGGGGAGGGGGTTTGGGAGAAGGGGGTGGGATTATGGACACTGGGGAGGGTATGTGCTTTGGTGAGTGCTGTGAAGTGTGTAAACCTGGTGATTCACAGACCTGTACCCCTGGGGATAAAAATATATGTTTATAAAAAATAAAAAAATTATTATATTAAAAAAAATGAATAAATCTTTAAAAAACAACAAACAAAAAAACATTGAAATTTCCTTTAAAATTGCACAAAGCACCTGCTGGCACTTTGATTGAAACTTACTACATAATTCAGACCTGCATATTTTTATTTGTCTAATTTGTCTAATGACTTTACATTTACTGTTGAATTTTTTTCTTTGTTGATTACTGCAGATATGATGGAGGAAAATTGCGCTTTTCTTGGTAAACATTGTGCAAACATTTTGGAATTTACCATGTGGCTATTTGAATCTAAGGTGAATTATTCTCTTTTTCCACCTCCATAGAAATATGTCAATTTTTGAGTCTTGAGTAGTGCCGCATATCATTGTGTTTGGAGATTAACCATGCTGATAACAACCACAGGAAGGAATGCATAATTGTGGTGAGCAGTTTAATTCTGAGCAAGATTCCACTGTAGTTTGGTTTACAGTAGAGTCCTCCTGTATTTTTCTTTGTATAAAAACAAAGACCACAATAGTGACCACCCAGAAGGAAAGGACTTGCTCTAGAAGGATATGGAGAGAGAGAAGAAAGCTTGCTTAGACACATGTTCTTGTTTATATTCTATTTAGACAAATTTAAATTGAGATTTTTAAAATGAAATGCAGTTTCTATCTGACTTACATATTTCTAGAACATCTGCTGTCAGACAATAATACCAATTAAACACACTCCTAACAAGCATCAGAAGAACTTTTAAAGTGACAGTCCTCAGGTAAATGAGTTACTACTGAAAGGAGTATGGGAGGAGGAATAACACGAAATACATGTATCACAATTTACCAATGGAGTAGCAATTTGTCCACCACAAATTACCCATTTCTTTTGAGAATTCGACATTCTAGTTACCCTGAACTTTTTTCAGTTCTCCCCAAATATTACCACTCTCTTGGTTCTAGGGCATTTTGTGCGGCTTTCCTTCCTCTGCCTCTCTCCCCACCCATCATATGTGCCCCACCAGCAGGTATCCATTTTGATGTCTCCTGGCCTGGGAAGGCTTCGCTGGTGAACTCTTTTAGAGGACCTCAGATGGGGCGCCATGGTGGCTCAGTAACTTTAGCGTCTGCCTTCATGCTCAGGTCATGACCTCAGGGTCCTGGGATAGAGCCCTGAGTCCGGCTCTCTGCTCGGTGCGGAGCCTGCTTCCCCTCTCCTTCCACCCTCCCCCCTGCTCTTGCTCTCTCTCAAAATAAAGTCTTAAAAAATAAATAAATAAAGGACCTCAACTATTCCCTCTCATTTTTTACCTGTACTTCTTACAATTTACTCTAATTGTTTCTTTTATTTTTGTCCTGTAAAAAAAAAAATTGAATTTTGAGGAGGGGGAGCATTCTTTTTTATAGTTTTATCTTCAATAATTAACAAGGAGCCTGGCAAGTAATAAGTGCATATTAAATACCTGCAGGTTAAATGAATACATATGTAAATGATTTTTTAAATAGTTGTAGTTGTGTATAATGTCAATCTAGCTAAGCTGAAAACTGTCTCTCAGCATCCCTTTTCCTGTATAATTCCTGGTTCACGTTAGGCAAAAGAGAAATCTGCAGATTTGGCAACTGGAAGTTAAACAGTGGTCACTGCACTTTGAACGCCACTATGGCTGGATGTAGTGGGAGCAGGGGCAAAGGGGGCGGTGGGTCCAGTTTGTCCCTGCCCTCCCTTTCTCCGCGCCCAGCCCTCCTTCCTTCCAGACTCCTGGTGTTCCCAGCTTCTTCCACAGTTGTCTCAGGTGTCATAATGACTCCTTTATTCCATAACTCCCACACTAGTTCTGCTTTTCTGATAAAACTCTAATTCAAAGAGTAGTAACCACCATTTCTTTCATATTACTTCATGCTTTGTTAAAAATGCTAAAGATAAAAAATTAAGGGGTTATTGATTCCCTGGGAGATTTTCATTGCAGAAAAAAAAAAAAAAAACTGAACCAATTTGGAAATTAAGAAGAAAACAGCCTATCCGTATGAAGAGTTTTTGACATCCATAAAGTTGACTAAATCAGGGTAAGTTGAATAAACAAAGATTTTTCTCTGCCCTTGGACACATTTAGCCTTGTGAAGAGACTGTTTGCAGCTCTGTGCAAACTTACCCATAACATATTCCCAAATACTAAAATATAAATATGAAATATAGAAATATAAATATGGGATCTAGATATATATATATATTAAATTTCTATATGTTATATAGAAAGCTTAAGAAGCCTAGGTCCACATTGAGGTGGAGAAAGTTACAGAAAATCAGGAATAAAATATGGAGTAAACTCATGGAATTAATTAGGTTACTAAATAAATTGAAGTGCAAAAGTTACGTAAATCATTGTTATTTCTATTTTTATTAAATCTCTGTAACACGGACTTCAAATAATTCCAGTCTGTGATGTTTACTGGAAAATCTGTCTCTAACAACAAGAACAACAATAAAACGATTCCATAAAGAAATTAAATAATGGTGTCAAAATTGCATTGGATATATAATAGTCAATACTATTAATTTGATCTTTTTTCTCTCTCTTTCTTCACATCGATGAGAATAGTGGTTGAAAGGAGAAAAATAAAAGGAAACAAAAGAAATAAAACAAAAGGCAACTTTGCTCCTTTTTTTTTCCTTTGTGGCATTTAAGCACAACCCAAAGAATAATTGCCTTGTGCTCAAAAGTTTTTAAGGCGTCCAGAATAAAGTTCTAACTATAAAGATAGCATTCAAGGTTTTCTCTTTAATCAGATTGCAGACTATTACTTTATTTTTTATATTTTTAGTATTTTATTTATTTCACAGAAAGAGAGAGATACAGACAGTATATAAGCCGGGGGTAGAGGCAGAGGGAGAGGGAGAAGCAGGCTTCCCGCTGAGCAGGGGACCTGACAGTGGGTGGTGATCCCAGGACACTGAGATCATGACCTGAGCCCAAGGCAGACGGTTAACCCACTGAGCTATGCAGGTGCCCTGCAAACTCACTTTAAATACTTTCTCTCATGACCTTACCTGACACATATTTTGCCATGTAGTTATCATCTACATTCAACATCAATTGTTGGACTTTGGTTACCTTCAGAACTAGGTCTATGCATTCATCAACTTTGTACACTGTTCAAAGTTTAACACCGTACCTAACAATAAAAGCATTTGAAAAATTTTATTAAATTGAAACTGAAAGTGATTTAAACAATGTGGGGATGGGGGAGAACAAAACAAAACAAGCAAACAAACAAAATCCCCAGGAAGTTTTGGCATGGATGTGATCAAAATCAAGTTTTATGTGTTTTTGCAGTCATGAGTCTTATTTTTTTATTTTTATTTTTTTAGATGATTTATTTATCTGATGAGAAAGGGGGGGAGCAGGATCCCTGCTGAGCAGAAAGCCCTATGTGGGGCTCGATCCCAGGATCTGGAGATCATGACCTGAGCCAAAGGCAGAGGCTTAACCCACTGAGTCACTCAGGTGCCCCTGGAAAATATACTTATATTAAAATAAAAAAGAAAAGAGTCATGGAACACTTGGGTGGCTTAGTTGGTTAAGCCTCTGCCTTCAGCTCAGGTCATGATCTCAGGGTCCTGGGATTGAGCCCCACATCCACCTCTCTGCTCAGCAGGGAGCCTGCTTCCTTCCCCACCCCCGCCTGCCTCTCTGCCTACTTGTGATCTTTGTCAAATAAATAAACAAAATCTTTTAAATAAATAAATAAATAACGTAAAAAAATAAATAAATAAATAGACGAATGAATAAATAATAAATAAATAAATATATTTTTCGAAATAATTTCAGTGATCTTCACTATTTCTTTCCCTGAGTTAATTTTAAGAATAAGAACCCTGTATGGTACATAAACCATCAATACTTCCTTATTGTCTTAATATTTAGAACATTGTTAGAATTCCTTTTGGTCAATATAATTTGCCTTGATTTTATCCATTATTTGAGAAAGTTTACCTCTGCTTTCTGGTCATCTTTGACAAACAATTCTCCCTTTTTGCTAGCCTTAGAAAATATATCATGTTTACATGACCAACACACACTTTTTGGCAATCAAATTAAAACACTTTGGGAAGAGCAAATGGTATTCTATCTGTATTAATCATTTAGCCCCCAAAACTTCTGTTATTTAGACATCCTTTATTATCCTTCTGTCATTTAGACATTCCATATTATTATGTTTGTTTATATTATGAATGTTATGAAACGTGTGCATGAGGAAACATCAGTTTACTGTAAATGAGATTGGGAAAATAAGAAACTGATTCTGTGAAAAAGTTAGAACTAATGTTTAACAGTGAAATAATGTTCACATTAACCTACTAATATCTAATACTATATTAGGAAACCAAATAAAACGAATCAGCTCTGGTAAGAGACTACAGAAGCTTTTGGGATGGAAGAATTTTCTTGACATTAGAAAGACTATAGAAGAATATGCATTTGGTATAAGTAAGTGAGCTATCAGTAAATGTTTTGAAAAAATCAATATAAATTAAAATAACAAATTTCCTACTGAAATATTGGTGAAACATTGATATCCTCATTGGTGGTCAATCCAATTATAGTCATAATTAATTTTAAAATTATTTTTTAATGAATTTTGAATGTTTAACAACTCTTTGGGTAATAAGATATTTTAAAAACTGAACTTTTGGTGAATATCTGATATTTTGTTTCTAATTATAATTTTCCTTTAAAAAAAATTCCTTCCAATGCCTCTTACGTGGGATAATAAAGCAAGATTATAAAAGTGACTTACTGGAACACAGGAACCACCAAACATTGATAGGTTGTGAGAAAAGAAAAACAGTACTGATTTCTGTGTGTGGTTGGAGCCACACAATCCACACAATCATGATCTTTTCGTAGAGTTTTTAGAAATTTATTTATTTTAGAGAGAGAGAGAGGAGAGGGAGGGGCAGAAGGAGAGCAAAAGAGACTCAAGCTCTGTGTTGAGCACAGAGCCTGATGTGGGGCTCGATCTCATGACCTTCAGATCATGACCTGCACTGAAACTAAGAGTCAGATGCTTAACCAACTGTGCCACCCAGGTGTCCCAATCAATTTCAGTATTTTAAAACTGTTCTTCACATGAAATAATTAAATGATTAAAATCCCAACTGTGTGTGTGTCTTGGGGAGGTATTAGCTGCATATAACCACAAATGTCAAATGCATTATTTTGTAAATACTCAATATATTGTAGGAAGCCATGAGCTCTGATAATGATGACAATATCCACTCCTCTACATAATCTACTGTTTAACACTCTTCTTTCTCTTTGAAATAATCCAGATCCTGATCAATCTAGAAACTTCATATATAGCAGAGGTCAACAAACCTTTTCTGTAAACTGATAGATAAAAAATATTTGGGCTTTGTGGGTCATACAGTTCCCCAGCAACTACTCAACTCTGCCCTTGTAGCAGAAAACAGCCAATAATAATTACAATAATAAATGAGTGTGGCTGTGTTTCAATAAAAGTTCATTTATCGCCACTGAAACCTAAATGTCATATCATTTTATGTGTCATGTATATTATTCCTCTTTTGATTTTTAAAAGTCATTCAGCATGATGGGTATGTGTTGTGGTAAGTGCTGTGTTTGGTGTAAGAGTGATGAGTCACAGACCTGTACCCCTGAAAGAAATAATACATTATATGTTCATAATATTAATTAATTAATTAAATTTAAAAAATCATTCAACAAATGTAAAAGCCGTTCCTGGCTCCTGAGTATACAAAAATGAGTGGTGGGCTGGATTTGGCCTATTGGCCATAGTTTGCTAATTCCTGATATAGGGTATGGAGGTGCCTGTCAACTGATTTCAGTTGCTGGATAACAACATTGCGTTTACTGATGGTTGTCAGACATAGAAAAATAATCAGCTTAAACACATTTTTATACTTAGAGAATAAATCATAATAAGATTGTATAAAGATAAGTAGATGCTGTGACACAGCGCAAAGGCCACCAGACAGATAACTGAACTCCACTTCCTTCACAGAGAGAAGAAAAAAGAATGGAAAAATGTGGAGCATAGAAAATTAAAAAATAATAAATAAAATTAACAAAGTTACACAGATTAATCTATCATGCTATCTAATTTTCTGTTGGAAAAGTATTATAATTTATTTTAGACAATGGTTCTATTTGTTTTTATATTAAAGCTACCCAAACTACAAAGCAGGGGGCATACGGCTCCCTTCAGAAACATCAAACTTTGGTGGACAAGGGGTATAACAGAGGACATATGCTTTTCCCTTCACTCCACAAACTTGTGTAATTGAAATTTTCTTGGATGCAGGGAGAGCAGAATACACACGATATAGTTCTCAGATATGTCTACTGAGTGAGACTATGGGCAGGATGGTAGAACTGTCCTAAAACGGAGACTAGTCCTTTGTTACCAAAGCACCAACCAAAAGAGAAAGACCCCTCTGAGCCAACGTTTTTAATTTACTCTTGTTAAAGTACAAAAATACTTGCTAGTAAAATGAATGTAGTAAATGTTTCTGTTAGCCACAATGTTCTAATGAAAACTCAACTGCTTTTTGCACAAGAATTACAGCTTAGGAAGGGAGACTAAGTTTCTTAAGCAATGACAAAGACCTATCGAGGATTTACCATTAATTGGATTATGTTGGATTTACACTTCTTACTCAGTTTGACTTCTACTTTTATTATCCACATATCACCCTGAAAGAGTAAAGGGTCAATTTAATAATTGAATGGTAGTCTTCTAAACATTCTTCTAAGTATTTGTTCTACATGATTTATGGTCTTTTAATTTCATTCCCAAAATACTTTGTCATAATATATAATTGAGAAAATATTGAAGAATGCCTTCAAAATCCATCGAATGAAGTAGAAAGAAGTATTAAATTTTAATGTCTTACAGCAGCTTATCATTCCTACTCATGATTTTTGTTTGGTTGTTTCCTTCCTTTTGTTACAGCTGACTCCAAAGTAGTCATTTTTGCATTTAACCTAACTCCTATGGTTGTACATCTCTCTTAAAGCGCAGACCAAATAACATCACACCTTTCTATAAAACAATCAGACAAAAATTGCAGGAAAATAGCATCACTGCCCATTTATCTACCTCTTCCCTCTTTGGACTATTATAGACTCTACTCTATCTCATTTGATTATTAATGACCTAGAAAAATCACAGAATGCCCTGATCTCTAGGACCAAGATTCTTATTGCCTCTTGATAGTTAAGGACTTTAGTCTTGTTCCACACAGAAAGTAGAAAGAAAGAAAGAAAGAAAGAGCATTGCCGCAACCCTTACAACAACATATTCAACAATCGACAAACATGCAACTTTTCTTGATCTCAAGAGAGGGCTGAAGTCACAGATGAACTAACTAACATGAAATACAAGGCAGGTAGCCATGTCCAAAGACAGAATGCAATCACTTGCTTACCTGGAGTAGATACCAAAGAATGTCCAGAAGAACAACTCAGCTGAAAGTCTTAACAAACTGCTGTATACAGGTTAACTGTGGCAGAGCAAGAGAATAGAATGGTTGGGAATCACAGACACAAGGGAAATTTATACCAGTCCCCAGGCTCTTCTCTCAAAACAACAACAACAACGAGAGTCATGAAAGAGCCTCTTATAAGATACAGCCTCTTCATGTCTAAGAGTAACCACTTTTAGAAAAGGCACAGAGACTCTGACCAGACCCTTCCCCTCATTTATTCATGGGAGAAGAAAAGTCTTTAAAGGGTGGAAGGGGCACCTGGGTGGCTCAGTTGGTTACCCAACTGCCTTCAGCTCAGGTCATGATCCTGGAATCCTTGATGGAGTCCCACATAGGGCTCCTTGCTCAGCAGGGAGTCTGCTTCTCCCTCTGACCTCTCCCCTCTTATGTTCTCTCTCTCAAATAAATAAGTAAAATCTTAAAAAAAAAAAAAAAAGTGGAGGAATGGCAACAAATGTAATCACCTAGAAGGACCTTATGAAAACTCATTGCAATAGGGGAAGGGAACTAAACACACACACACACACACACACACACACACACACACACACACACACCCTTCTCTGGGGAAAAAGAAGAGTACATGCAGGGTACAGTCCTAAATCTGGGGTTGGGATAGGTTCAATACCCATTGACAAAATGTTTGCCTAAGACTAGGTCTTAATCAGTACAACAAAGAATGCCCCTGTCCCCCATCCACAGAAGGATGGAAAGCACTGAGAAACAGCAGTCTTCCTACTTTTGAGAGAGGGACAAAAGCTTATAGGAACACACTCTAAGGCACAGTGGAAAGGAAAGACCTAAGGCTGAAGGTTGAGCAGCCTAAAATACATACATTAGAATAAGAAAAAAAGAAAAGAAAATCAACAATCTTAAGCATTCATCTCAGAGATACAGAAAAACAACAGAAAAATATAGGAAGAAAATATAATATAGAGAATATAAAAGATAAAAGCAATAGAGAGGAATCTTGGAAACAAGTCTGAATCTTTAATAATCATAAAAATATCCTCTGGTGATACTGATTAAAAAAAAAAAGAAAAGAAAGAATAAAAGTATTTATAAAAACCCAATGCTAAGAATGAAAAAGGAACATTACTTCAGATCATACAGACTTTAAAAAGATCATATGCCAATAAATTGGAAAATCTGTGAAGATATAAAATTCCCAGAAAAGCATGTTCTTCTAAATTGCCAAAAAAAGAAAATAATTTCCTTGAATCCATAATAGTTTTATTCAAATCAATAGATGGAAATCTTTTAAAAATACTAGAATAAATGAATTCAGTAAAGCTACAGAATACAAAATTAATATACATAAATCTCTTGTGTTGATATACACTAATAACAAATTAGCAGAAAAAAGAAATCAAGAAAACAACTCTATTTATAATTTCATTAAAAAATCTGTACCCCAATGTTTATACCAGCAATGGCCATGGTCGCCAAACTATGGAAAGAACCAAGATGCCCTTCAACGGACGAATGGATAAGGAAGATGTGGTCCATATACACTATGGAGTATTATGCCTCCATCAGAAGGACGAATGCCCAACTTTTGTAGCAACATGGACGGGACTGGAAGAGATGATGCTGAGTGAAATAAGTCAAGCAGAGAGAGTCAGTTATCATATGGTTTCACTTATTTGTGGAGCATAACAAATAGCATGGAGGACAAGGGGAGATGGAGAGGAGAAGGGAGGTGGGGGAAATTGGAAGGGGAGGTGAATCATGAGAGACTATGGACTCTGAAAAACAATCTGAGGGGTTTGAAGTGGCGGGGGGGTGGGAGGTTGGGGTACCAGGTGGTGGGTATTACAGAGGGAACGGATTTCATGGAGCACTGGGTGTGTGAAAAAATAATGAATACTGTTATGCTGAAAATAAATAAATTAATTTTAAAAATTAAATACCTAGGAGTAAATTTAACCAAAGTGTTGAAAACTATGATGCTGAAGAAGACACTAATAAATGAAATGATATGCTCATGAACTGGAAGAATACTGTTAAAATGATCATGCTACCCAAAACAATGTGCAAATTTAATACAATCCTTATCAAAACACCAACAGCATATTTCATAGTACTACAACAAGTATTCCTAAAACTTGTATTGAACCACAAAGCCCCTTGAATAGACAAAGCAATCTTGATAAACAAGAGCAAAGCTAGAAGTATCACAATCCCAGACTTCAAATATGCCATGAAGCTATATTAAGCAAAGCAGTATGGTACCGGTACAAAAAACAGACACACAGATCAATGGAACAGGATAGAGAGTCCAGCAAAAAAAGAAAACAAAAAAACCCCTCACATTTATATGGTGAATTACACTATGACAAAGGGGGCGAAGATATGCAATGAGGAAAAAAATAGGCTCTTTAACAAATGGTACTGGGAAAAGTGGTCAGCTACTTGCAAAAGACTGAAACTGGACCACTTTCTCACACCACACACATACACACCCTCAAAATGGATTAAAGACCTAAATGTGAGATCTGAAACTATGAACACCTGAAAGAAAACATAGGCAAATAAAGTCTTGGAAATCAGTCTTACTAATATCTTTCTCGGTCTGTTTCCTCAGGCAAGGGAAACAAATGCAAAAATAAACAAATGGACATTTAACTAAAAACTTCTGCACAGCAAAGGAAGCCATCAACCAAACAAGAACCTCCGATGGGAGAAGATAATGATAAATCGAACAAAGATATATTATCCAATTAATACCCAAAATACAGAAAGAACTCATACAACTCAACACAAAACCAACCAAAAAACAATCCAATTAAAAACTGGGCAGGGGATATGAACAGACGTTTTTCCAAAGATGTAGATGGCCAACAGATACATGAAAAGATTCCTGACATCATTAGTCATGAGGGAAATGTGTATCCAAACACAGACTTATCTCACACTAGCTGGGACAATCAGTATAGAAATGACAAGAAATAGTAAGTGTTGGCAAAGATGTGGAGATAAAGGAACACTTATGCATTGTTGGTGGGATTGCAAACTGGTGCAACCCTCTGGAAAACAGTACAGATTTTTCTTAAAAAATTAAAAATAGAAATACTATGCAATTCAGTAATTTCACTGGGTATTAACCTTAAGAAAATAAAAAGACTAATTTGAAAAGGTATGTGCACTCTAATGATCACTGAAGCATTATTTATAATAGCCAAAATATGGAAACTACCTAAGTGCCCACTGATAGATGAGTGGATAAGAAGATGTGGTAGACACACACACACACACACACACACACACACTGGAAATACTACTTGGTCATATAAAAAGAATGAAATCTTGCCATTCACAAGACCATGGATGGACCTAGAGCTTACTAGGCCAAGTGAAATAAGTCAGAGAAAGACAAATACCATATGATTTCACTTGTATGTGGAACCTAAGAAAACAAAACAAATGATCAAACTAGCAAAAACCCAAAAAACAGACTCATAAATACAGAGAACAAGCTTGTGGTTGCCAGAGGGGAGGGGGCCAGGGGATGGGTAAAGAAAACAAAAAACAAAAACAAAAACTTCGTACAAAAAAAACCCTGCCTCAGTTTCATCAATAAATATTACCAATTTATTTAAGGGAGAAATAATGTCAGTCTTGTAAGAACTCATTCAGAAAATGGAGAAGAAAATACATCCAAACTGACTTTAGGGGGCTAAAATAAACTTGATGCCCAAATCTGAAGAGAATATCACAAGAAAAGAAAATTATAGACTGATTTCATTAATAAATACAGCTGAAAATATTTATGTTCAAAAACTGACAAACCAGGGGACCTGGGTGGCTCAGTGGGTTGGGCCGCTGCCTTCGGATCGGGTCGTGATCTCAGAGTCCTGGGATTGAGCCCCACATCGCATCGGGCTCTCTGCTCAGCGGGGAGCCTGCTTCCTCCTCTCTCTCTGCCTGCCTCTCTGCCTGCTTGTGATCTCTCTCTGTCAAATAAATAAATAAAATCTTTAAAAAAAAAACCTGACAAACCAAATCTTGTCATATATAAAAGGATAATTAGCAGTCATTACCAGTTCAGGTTTATTAATATTAGAAAATCAATGATGTAATTCAACAGAATATTAGAAAATCAATGATGTAATTCAACAGAATTACATTAAACAGAATAAAGGGAAGAATCAAACTCATCTCAAATAACATCCAGAACAAAGCATATCTACGTTTGTGATAAAAAAAAAAAAAAAGCAAAACAAAACAAACAATTCAGTAAAATTAAGGTTAGAAGAGAATACATACTTTTTTGGGGGTGCAGAATCAGGTCAATTTTATTGATTTGAGCCCCTAGAAACATCTGTGCTTAGAAGGGAATATTCTTGATCTTATGAAGAAATCATCAAAAAAAAATCTAAGCATATCTCATACTTAGTGGTAAATCTTTCCCTCTGATATTAGAAACAAGATATGGATGTCCATCATTAATACTGGAGAGCCTTATTAATGAAAAAAAGAAAAAAAGGAAAAATAAGGCAACATCTATGAATCTTTGAAGAAAAAAATATATAGCCTATTTGTACATAAAGATGATTGTGTATAGAAAGAATGCAAAGGAAAAATTTTGGGGGTAAATAAGTGAGCTTGGCTTGATTATCAATATTTTAAAAATCAATTCATATTTCTATTTATCAGCTACAGAGTTCAGAAAATGACACTTTCAAGTTACTATTTATAATAAATAATAACATCAAACACTTAGAAATAAATCTTATAAACATTTAAAAACATCATCTTGAGAAGCTAAATAAATCCTAAATAAATGGAAGGAAATGTCATATTTATGAATTGAAAGGGCTACTTTTTATGCCCCCAATTTTCTCCAAATTGTTCTATAGAGTCAATAAAATCCATCAGATTTTTTTTTTTTGGTGTGAAAATTGACAAAATTGTAAAGTGGTTATGGCTATGCAAACGTTAAACACCAAAGACAATTTCGAAGAACAAGATTGGAGAATATCTCTTCTTATTATTAGGACTTGTTATAAACCAAAATTAATCCAGGTGATTGTGCAAGGATAGACAGATAGATCAATGAAATAGGAAAGTAGAGAAACATCTATAATATGCAATCATTTCACTTATAAGAAAGATGCCTCAAGTACAGAGGGAAAGTGAAGTTGTTTTAATAAATGGTACCAAATTCAAGGGGTATCCATTAAGGGGAAAAAAAATAAAACCTAACCTCTGTCATACTATATATAAAAATCCACTCTAGGTGGTCGGTAGACATAAAGAAGAAAGGTAAAACAAGATAACATGGGAGAATATTTTTATGTCATTAAGACCGGAAACATTGCTTAAACATGCTAGAAAAAAGTCCCTAACCATAAGAAAGAAATTGATAAATTGGACTACAATTACATTGGGGGTTTTCGTGCATCAAAGACACCATTAAAGTAATGAAACCACAAACCATACAGTAGAAATGAGAGTTTTCTTAAAGCTCCAACGGATTACCACAAACCTAGTGAATTAAAGCAGCAGAAAGATACTCTTTCACAGTTCTGGATGATTAAAATCTGAAATCAGTATCATGGGGCCAAAATCAAAGTGTTAGCAGGCCCTAAGGGAGAATCTGTTCCTTGCTTCTCCAGCTTCCCGTGGCTACATCAGCCAAGGCCCTCAGTCCTTGTTGTCTTACCTTTTGGGCCTGTGCCAAGTCTCCCTCTGCCCCCTCTTAAAATGTGAATGTAACTGCATTTACAGCCCACCAAGAAAAACCAGGATAATCTCTCTATCTCAAAATCCTTAATTTTATCACATCCAAAAAATCATTAGGTGACATTTATAGATTCCAAAGACTAGGACCGGATATAATTAGGGGCCATTATTCCATCCACCACACAATGTAGCCAACAAATGACTCAAACCTGAATTATATAAAGATTTGTAGACAAATCTACAGGTGAAAGACAATTTAAAAAAAAAATCAAACACACAACTTCAAAAAGAAGATATCCAAATGGCCAATAAACATATGAAAAAAATAGCCAACTCCATCAGGAATCATAAATGCAAACTCAAAATACAATGGCTCACAAGGAGACTGACAGATCTCAAATTTTGCTGAGACTACAGAACAACTCTCACATAGTCCAGATGGAAGTCCGAACTGTTAAAACTACCATGGAGAATTGTTGGTATCTTCTGTCAAATAAGAAGCTAATAGCAATACACACATAAGGCAAGTCAAAGCATGATTCATGACAGCCCAAGCTGGAATCCAACTCAAATGTCGTTCAATAGTACCGTGAATAAATAAATCATAGTGCATTTTACACAATGATATTCTACCCATACAGTGCTACCATAATGGTGCTTCACCCGTATCTCCTTGTACCTCTGCCATCTTTGTAGGTGTGCTTTCATTTTCAACAGCCAACACGTGCATCTCTAGATCCCAGGGCAGTTTTTTGATTGCAGGAACCTAACTTACCGTGCGTGCAGAGCCTGAAGTGCCTGAAAATTTATGTACCTTTCAGGAGAGCCTTAACCAAGGAGTGAAAGAGTCTCTAGGAGGTTTCCCAGCTTCTTTCCCTCTGATGCAGACCCCTGACTTGAAGTTACACCTTTTCAGAGCTCCCGTGAGAACACACGAGCACCCCTCCCAGGAACTTTATTTATATCACACCTATCTTGCTGGCTCTCCAACCTTCCCGATCCCATTTCTACGGTGCCCTACCATTTCCTCCCCTGAGATTTTATAAGGAATGATAAAATCACATTAACACAAACTGTTGCCTCAGGTTTTTCTTCCAGAGACACAAGTTAAGACATTTTCTTTTTTCTTTTCTTTTATTTATTTGAGAGAGAGACAGAGATGGTGACAGAGATACCGAGAGAAAGCATGAGCCGGGAGGAGCGGGAGAAGCAGGCTCACTGCAGGGACCCTGATTCAGGGCTCTATCCCAGGACCATGACTGAGATGAAAGCAGATGCTCAATCGACTAACCCACCCCGGCATCCCGTAAGACATTTTCAAACATGAAAACGAATGCACTACTGAAACACAATGGCACAAATGGGTCCCACAATAATAATATTAAGCAAAATAAACAAAACAGAAAAGAATACATACAAAATACTTTATGTATATAACGTTCAATACCAGGAAAGACTAAGCTGCAGCTAGAGGTCAGGATACTGGTCTGGTTTGCAGAGGAGAATCAAAAAGAACAATGCATTAGTGATGAAAGGGTAAAACGGGTGCTTCTGGGTGCTGCCGGTGCTTTTTATTTCTTGGTTTTGGTGGGATTTATGTAGGTTTTTTCACTTTGTGATACCCTGAGCCATAGTCTTTGGATTTGTGCATTTTTAAATATTTAATAGAATATTTAAATAAAGATTTAAAAAATTAGCAGCCACATATTTAACCGGAATAATAGCTATAGCATGGTCAATGTTATAAAACTATCCACATATCCTCCATTTTCTCATTTATAGTACAGAAAATACAAATCTAAAACTTCAGAATACACACACACACACACACACACACATAATTATTTAATATATGACCAAGTAATTGGATTATACCTCAATCATAACTAATTATTCAAATCAAAATAATAAGGTAGATGCACATATAAACTCCGAGATAAAAGGCTGACCTTAGGCAGTGGTGTAATTTAGGCACACTTACTTGCTAGCCAGACATTTCGCCTAAAATTAATCCTAATGACACTCTTAGAAAGTTCTTAATGTGTCAGTTGTGCTAAGAATTAGCACCTTGGTAGAGCAACAGAATTGAGAGATAGATAATGCATTCAGATACAGGAGAAAGTGTAGATGTTGGAAAGCCAGGGATAGAGACAATGTTTAGAGCTGCTAGTTCCTCTAGACCAGAAGTAATAAAGAGGAAGCAAAGACAATTTGGAGCTACTCAACAATCTTGGCTAATGAAACTACAACTTCATCACCATTATCATTAGCATTCTTGTCATAATCTTCAACTTTTCATCAACTAGTATAAACTAGTAAGTACTTCATACCCTTAAGTAAAGGCTCTAGATTAAATCACAGGCTGTATTTTTAAAAAACCTATTAGATTTTATCTTTTGCGATTTATTTATTTAAGCTGTCAAAAATGCCCCCCCCCATGACAGATGCGTTTCTTGAAGCTGTTCTTGGTGTGCAGTTTTACAGACACATTTTCTATAATACAACAGTCTGGGTGGCTCGTAAACAACACAAATTTACTTCTCACAGTTTGGATCTGAAGCCCAAGGTCAAGGCACTGGCAGATTCAGCGTCTGGTGAGAACCTGATTCCTGGTTCACAGACGCTCCTTCTCACTGTGTCTTCTTGGTAGCAAGAAGGGAGAAGGGAGCACTTGGGGGTCTCTTTTATCAAGACACTCATGCCATTCACGAGGTATCTGCCCTCAGGATCTGAAACCTTCCCAATGGCCCCACCTCCAAATACCGTCAAATTGGGGATTACGTTTCAGCATGAACTTGGAGGGCACGCGGGCACTCAGTCTACAGCAGAAACATTACATTAATGTGTAGAATAAACAACAGTCATTGGTTTGCAAATAGAATGCTTTTTCTTTTCAGTGTAGAAAGAATTGCAGGCAATAGAAATACAGGCTGAACTTAAACCAGTCTGATTACAAAAACAAACAAGCATTCCTTCTTTTTTTTTTAATTTTTTTTTAAATTTATTTATTTTCAGCATAACAGTATCATTATTTTTTCACCACACCCAGTGCTCCATGCAATCCGTGCCCTCTATAATACCCACCACCTGGTACCCCAACCTCCCACCCACCCCCCCCCCCTTCAAACCCCTCAGATTGTTTTTCAGAGTCCATAGTCTCTCATGATTCACCTCCCCCTCCAATTTCCCCCAACTCCCTTCTCCTCTCTAACACCCCTTGTCCTCCATGATATTTGTTATGCTCCACAAATAAGTGAAACCATATGATAACTGACTCTCTCTGCTTGACTTATTTCACTCAGCATAATTTCTTCCAGTCCCGTCCATGTTGCTACAAAAGTGGGGTATTCATCCTTTCTGATGGAGGCATCATACTCCATAGTGTATATGGACCACATCTTCCTTATCCATTCGTCCGTTGAAGGGCATCTTGGTTCTTTCCACAGTTAAAACTATATTGAGATATCACCTTACACCAATTAGAATGGCCAAAATTAGCAAGACAGGAAACAACATGTGTTGGAGAGGATGTGGAGAAAGGGGAACCCTCTTCCACTGTTGGTGGGAATGCAAGTTGGTGCGGCCTCTTTGGAGAGCAGTGTGGAGATTCCTCACGGATTTAAAAATAGAGCTTCCCTATGACCCTGCAATTGCACTCCTGGGTATTTACCCCAAAGATATAGATGGAGTGAAAAGAAGGGCCATCTGTACCCCAATGTTTATAGCATTCCTTCTTTAAAAGAAGATTCAACATTCAATAAATATGGGACAACTTAAGTTAGAATGCTTGCAAACCTTCATAGTTTTTCAGTTCTGGGATTATAATGTGTTAATTTTTTTTAAACTTAAGCATACAAATAATGGACTTTTGTTTTCCTTTTTAACTAAACCTATCTCATTCTTTTGCAATTTCAAGTTCTTATCCCAGAGTGGTAGCAAAGAAATAAAGCTATAAAGCTACAGGGAAATGTCTTAGGGCACATATATTTGGAAATAATTTTGGGAAATAACCCATATATGCTTTTAACTAAAATGATCTCTAGTACAGAATATTTCTTTGAATTGAATGTTAATACAAAAGGTTTGGCATGTTTCAACATTTCTCCTGCATAAATAGTAGCTAAGGACATTATACATAGCTTGCTTCCTGAAAAATTCATCCTACTTATACATAAGACTTTATATATTCAATATATCAAAAATGCCCAAAAGCCTGGGGATACCTGGGTGGCTCAGTAGGTTAAACGAGCTCAGATCATGATCTTCAGGTCTTAGGATTGAGCCCCGCGTCAGGCTTCCTGCTCAGCAGGGAGTCTGCGTCTCTCTCTTTCTCTCCCCGTCCCTCCCTACTGCTCGTTCTCTCTCTCTCTCTCAAATAAATAAAATCTTGAAAGAAAGATAGAAAGAAATATTGATGGATAGATAGATAGACAGATAGATAGATAGAGAATGCCCAGAGCCCTAAAATTCAAGACTGCCATCCTGTGATGACATGTTTATGTATTTAAGAATATACACTCCCTCAGGACACCTGGGTGGGGCAGTGGGTTAAACATCCGACTCTCAGTTTCAGCTCAGGTCTGACCTCAGGGTCATGAGATCGAGGCCCACCCTGTGCTCTGCACTCAGAAAGGAATCTGCTTGAGCTTCTCTCTCCTTCTCTGCCCTGACCCCCTGCGGTGTCTCCCTCTCTAAAATAAGGAAATAAATCTTAAAAAAAAAAAGACTATATACTCCCTTTATCAGAACTTATCCCAAATTTCTTCGGATGAAATTAATTTTTCTACTCTTTGTATTCTAATTTGTACAAAAATCTATTATAGAATTTGGAATGTGCGCCCACCCCAAATTCATATGCTGAACTTCTAACTCCAGTACCTCAAAATGCAACTGTATTCAGATACAGGGACCTTAAAGAGGTGATTAAGTTAAAATGAAGTCATGGGTATGTCAATATGACTGGCCTCCTTATAAGAACAGGCAGTTGGGACACAAGTACACAGAAGGGAGACCACGGGAGGACTCCAAAGGAGGAAGGCCATCCAGAAGCCAAGTTCGAGAGAAGGCTTAGAAGAAATCAACTCCGCTGACACCTTGATGTTAGACTTCTAGCCTCAAGAATTGTGAAAAAAGACATTTCTGTTGTTTGAAGCCACCCAGTCTTTGGCATTTTGTTACGAGATCCCTACCAGACTAACAGAGTACAGAATATACTCTCTCTAGGTAGAGACCATTGCCTTTTGTTCTACTTCTTGTTCTTCCTGTCTTGCCTTTTTCTTTTTGCTCTTCCCTCCCTGCCTCTTCTTCCACTCCTTTCTCACGATGCCTCTCACAGTCCCTGTTTGTCAATAAAGTTTTTAATGAATACAAATTTGTGAAAACGCAACTGTGATATTTAGAGAAGGCATAGTAGAGAAAATGGTGGAAATGCCATAGGGAAAATGAAAGTTATACTATTAACCTGAAATTTCCCATGAGTAAATTTTAAAAGATAAGAAAATCGGAAAGGCAATTATTTTGAATAAAGCTCATCACTTATTTCAACTTTTGAAATTTATCATGCTGCCTAGAATCCTGGCTTTTTTTTTTCCTCCCTCCTACTTTTTCAGGCCTCTATGAGAAGTTGACAAGTAAAAGGTGCACCAAACTCCTGAAACTCTGAACACAGTATTAACTTGCAACATTCTTTATGATTTTGTCTTTCTTAAAGAATAGTTTAAGCAGAGCCTAGCATAATCCAAAGCACATTCTGTTTCTGATGTCTTCACTACATGATCAAACCATGATCTTGCCAAAGTAACTCACACATGGGCTGCAGCTTTCAACATGACTTAAATCAAACACAAAGTATGTCCTATAAATAACACTAATGGTTCCAAGTCCATGAGATAATGAAAGAAAGAATATAATTAATGACCACTGTGTTTTCTTATCTGATAGACAGGTGCACTTTCACTGGTGTTGAAAAATTATGGCTCAGTTCCAAGATCATAAAGCCACAGGTGGATTCCTCTTATACAAGATTTATGATTCTCCTTCACAGATTTCACTGTTACCATGCATGTAATGAGCTTGAAAATGGCATTGTTACACATATAAACCCAATAATTACACTTTCTTAGACATCAGAATGTTACAGTCTAACAATGACTTGAGTCTTAGGAGTAGAGTCCTCTTAAGATTTAAGTATGCAAAGCACTTAGCAATTTATGATCTAGATATGTTGAACATGTTATAAATATTTTAAAGTGCTATCCTTTCTTTAAAAAATTGCTATTTTCAAATATAATTCTACAAGGGTGGTAGACTTTTTATCATAATACCATTTAATACAATTCAAATGATTTATCAAGTATTTGCATAACCTAGTTATACAATATTAGAAATGTTAAATTTGAAAAAAATAAGTTTTCCCAGATGTCAGATTTAAAATAGTCATTGCTTACCAAGCACAAGGTACTAAGAGTGCTTTCTTTTTCAGCCCTTGCAACAGCCTTATAAAATAAAATATTTTTTAAATTTCACTGTTATACACAAGGAAACCAAAACAAGGAGCTTAAATAGCTTTTACATGGTGCAATGAAGAGTCAAAACCAGACTGCAGATTTCAGAGATTTGTCGCTAATACTCAGCACTGCCTCATAGTCATTGAACAGCATGCAGCATTATTATTCACAATTCCCTAAGCACTCAATAAATACCTTAAAATAAATGGATGAATGTTCTCTATTTTATGGCATATAAATAGATCTCAAGCATACATGCGTGTGTGAATGAGTGTGCCTATTAGTGATGGTGAAATGGTTAAAAAGAAAAAAATCTGATAGAGAATATTAAAATAGTTAAATAGGAAGTTCTATGGTATTCATGGTGCTGCATTGTGTATGTGGACAAAAGTTTATTTTTAATACTGGACCCCAAGTTTTGGCCCAAAGAAAAGAAATAAACCTGCCCATTGTTGCTTTATGTCAAAGAATGCACAGGCTAAACACATGGGCAAATGACCAGAACATACAATCCTCCCAAGAGGGCAAAGCCAGTCCCTGGGTCTACAAGCAAATCAGTGTCAGAAATTTTGCAGAGCATATTGATGAGGAGATCTTTTCAGTGACATAATAAAGAAAACACACTGTACTTTAAATGAATTTTTATTTTAAAAAATTAAGATTGTATTTAATTATCTGAAAGAGGGAGAAAGAGAGAAAGCATAAGAGAGAGCATGAGCAGAATGAGGGGCAGAGGGAGACGGAGAAGCAAGACTCCCCGGCGAGTGATCACTAAAGACTTGTCAACGATTCATGAGCTGAGAGTAGCTGTAAACAGAAAAATATTTAATGACTAAAAATGTAGGATTAGGTAACAGCAAACAGAGGATGATAAAGTAGTAAAGAATCATGTCCTCGAACCTGGACCCGAGGCTGTATGGTGGTATGATTTACTTAGCTAGAGAACAGTGGAGAGTAGTAGAAAGCTCATGCATTCACTTTTGGACATGTTTGATTTCAAATGCTTGTAAGTCACTCAGGTAGAGATATTACTTGGTTTGGGTCTATACATCAGTAATTCAGAAAAGATGTTTGATCTGGAGATGCAAATGTGTAAGTTGTCTGCATACATCCATGAATATGGATAAGAATATCTGAGAAGGAATAATGAGGAGAGAAGAAAATCTAGGAGAGCAAACTTTATGAATTTAATCATTTCAAGTTAGATATCACAGAATTTGGCAAAATAAAAAAAAGGGGGAAGAAGAAAACCAGGTAAGAACTACTATGCCACAGAAGACAGGGAAATAATAATAGAGTAACTAGTATGTAGCCAGCTACGCAGAATGCTACCAAGATATTATAGACGATGAGGCTATAAATAATGCAAAACAGAAGCCAAAGCCAGGATTATTCTTATCATTGTCCATGGCTGCCCACAAGAGCCTCAGG
The DNA here is from genome assembly GCF_009829155.1 of Mustela erminea. NCBI lineage: Eukaryota > Metazoa > Chordata > Mammalia > Carnivora > Mustelidae > Mustela > Mustela erminea. The sequence continues at coordinate 163,311,504 of NC_045615.1, read as the reverse complement.
AAAGATACAGTCAAAATTTATTTCAGAACTCTTCTGTATAACTATATATACATACATATAAAAGTATATATATATATAAATGTTATATATACAAATGTTATACATATATATAAATGTATGAATTGCATGAATATATCCAATAAGGGAAAAGATTAACAAATTCAATACATTCGTTTGGGAAATTCTGTTCATTGAGACATCATTAAAGAAATGTCAATGCAAGCTATAGGGTGAGAAATGGTATTTACAGTCCATATGACTGACAGAAGGCTCAAATACAACGTATGTAAAGACTTAAAAATCAACAAAGGATTGTTGAATTTTAAAAAATAACAGCAGCAACAACAACAACCACCTGGCAATCACCTCCACAACCTCACAAAACAGGTAATCAATGTCCAGTAAACATAGGAAAAAAGTTGTCAATCCCATGCTAAATAAGAAAAATGCACATTAATATCATAATGTTGTACATCTATGAACCTACCAGAATGGCTACAAAACAGATCAACAATTGCAAGTTTTGGTGAAGTTACAAAACAAAGAGTCTCTACACTTCTAGGGGGCATAAGAAACATCAAAAATACTATAGCGAACTGTTAATATTTTCGACTGAATATTTTCTAATAGCATGGTCCATGGCCCAGCAATCCTACTGCTGGTTATATTTCCCATAGTAACGTATGCACAAGTCCACCATAAAAGAATGTCCGTAGCAGCATTGTCCATAATGGCCCAAATTGGAAACAACTCAAGTGACCGATGTTTTTCTAGCTCTTCCTGATCCTAATGTCTCTCTTCTTTTTTTTTTTTTACCCCCCTCTGGAATGCTACTTGTTCATCTTTTATTTTCCACTTCCCTCCCTTCGTGTTTTTTTTTTTTAATTTTTTTATTTTTATAAACATATATTTTTATCCCCAGGGCCTAATGTCTCTCTTCTAAAGTCTGCTCAGTTTTCAATCATATTTCAAAAGAATGATGTCATCACTCATACATATCACATCAAATCACTGATATTAAGGGATCCCCTCCTATCCAAATCAGAAATAATTTTAAGTACGTAAAAGACATGTCGGAGTGGAACAGGCATGTGTTAAGCAACACACGCACAGAAACCAAATCATCACTGGCTGGTTCATCGCTTGCTCTTTGCCAACCCAACACAAGCTACAGGGCTGACACCTGTGGAAATCTGGGAAGCATTGTAAGCATGAATGAAGAGCTGTGGAAGAAAGAGAGGAAGATAGGCATCAATCTTTGGTTGGGATTTTTATTTTTTAGGGGATCCATATGAGTGCCATTACATGCCAGCAGCTCTATTCCATGTGATAAGTCATTATTATTCTATCCCTGGGATAAATGTGTGCCTGTTAGCCACTGGGTACCAACAGACGGTGCGCTTAAACCATTGATAATCCCAATGGGCAGATAGGAAAGCTTTTCAGCTAACACCTGCATAGCGGTCAAGGCATACCACCGTGTGGTTAAGTGCCGACAGTCTGTACCCTGCTCTCTTTTTTCTCCCTTTCATCCCCCCCCCTTTTTTTTAAGTGACTGTTCCTTGTCAAAGTAATTTGATTAGTATTAAAATCACAGACTCTGACTATTTAGAACTATTGCCTTGGCAACGTACGTATGAAGGCTGCTCTCAGGAAACAAAGCTGGATGCTTGGGGTACTGTCCACAGATATGCTGATGGCATGGCATCTGGAGTGCAAACAGAAAAAGGATTCATCTGCGGGACAGCAGGGCTCTAAACATAAGGCTGCCATTTGGTCGTTTGTTGGGTAATTTCACTGAGGCTTTCTAGTTTCTCTATGCCTCTCCTAAAAAATTAAAACAAAATAAAGGAGACTTAGATCCAAGAATAATTGTCATTTTTGTGCACATAGTCATTCTGTCCATTTTTTCCCCTGACATTTTCAAAACGTGTTTAAGAATACTGGTTATAGGGAGAGGCTCAGAGGTTATTAACTTTGATGTTTTGTTCTTATGAAGCAGTAAACAGTGAGAACATCAAATGAGTCTATAGTTCCTATGATTATAATTATAATTACAATTACTATCTAGAAATATGTTCAAGTTTAAAGCTCAGTTGAAATTTGCTAACTTGGGAAGAACACATTCCTTTAACAGAGACATCAAGGATACTTGCTTTTTGTGCCATTTTACAACTTTCTAAGTATTTTCATTTGGAGCCTCTACTATATTCATTTAAATTACACAACAATATTGCCTATAGGTGGAATAACTCCAGCTTTTAGATGGTCCCCACATGAACATTTGTTCAAAATAATACAGATTTTAAGCAATGAACCTAGCTAGAATTCAGGATTCTGGTCCAAATAACTTTTTCTCAATTTTATTTTATATGAATAGTAGTATTTTTAAATGTGCCAAACTGCCTTCCTTAGACCTTAATTACATAAGGATATAATAGGATATATCATTAGGATATAATAAATACTACCTTTGTATCACTTGATTATTTAATTCATTAATTGCATATCTTCTTTGTTATTTTTGGTTTCTCTTATTCTAATGGTGGGATCCTTTTACTAAAAACTGGCAACCGTAGTCCCTAGAGGTGAAAAAGAATTATTATGTGCATTATATAATTTTACTAGTCATTGATTTCTGCCAATTGTTTTAATTAATTTTGCTCTGAGTCCATCTTAGACTGTGGGGTCTAGAACTTATATGATCATGGTTATGCTCTTAACACTTAAAATTTGAGTAAGTTTCATAAAAATAAAATCACTATCAAACTAGTATCCCATTTTTTGAAAATTAAAGAGATGTGGGGTGATGTTCATTTGTAAATTCCTTAGTTATGTACTCTGTGTATATTAAATTTTAACATTCTTTCCATACTTGGTATCTTCTGGAATTTTACATAATAAAGTCTTAAAGAACATTTGGCCATAATATAATTTCCCTATATTGTTTGTAGCAAATAAATTTTTATTCTTATTGGATGTGTTAGTTATTTCTCTTCCTCGCACAATAAATATTTATCTCCATTTGAATTTGTAGATCACTATCCATTTTCTTCATATTCACAGCCTCAGGAAATACGGTTCAGCTTAAAGCAAAAAGAAGTAAGCCCTCTTGGTATTTAGATATACTCTATGAGTACATGGAAACTGCTTCAGTGGAAATGTCTAGTAACTCAAACTACTCCAGCTCTTGTTTGAGATTATTATGATTCCATTACAACCATGGAGAACAGGTTAGCCAAACTATGAAACACAGACAACTGGATATTTAGTTCACCCAGGCAGGAGCTATAAATCCCCTTTACATTACAGGAGGATTGGATTCCACCTACAAAGATTTCCACAGTCTCTCTGATAGGTATCTCGGGTGTCCTCTCCTTTTTTCCTGTATTTTTCTTTGCATCTCAATCTCAGTAGACTTAAACCATCATTCACCCACTTCAGATAAACTTAAAATTATCTTATAAATAGAGATTTCTTCCAAAACCAAATTAAATAGAAAACAGAAAGAAGAAACAGAGAACATTAAATTTCCTTTAGGCTCCCCGCCTAATTCTTCTTGGGCTCAGAGCCCAATTTCCATGGAGCTGATTCTGGTTTCTTTAAAGCCGTGAACACAAAGGCCAGTCCTTATTATCATGATCACTCAATCTTATCTAGCTTGTCATATTCCAAAGACCATTTCCTAGTTTCTAGTTTGTTTTTTCTAATGGTCTTATTTGTGCACACAGGCTTTGAATGGGCTTGATTAGGTTACTTTTCACAGGCTAACTGAAAAATGCATTACAAATAGGACTACATATTATCTCCTACTATTTTCACGATCCACTTGAATAGAAGTCTGTACAAACAGCTGTCTGTTCCAATACTAGATTATTTTCACTATAGAATTAACTATTGTTTGACTATGAATGTAATTTTAATCATTAGTTACTCAAGGGTGATCAGCTGACCCATCTCTCTTCCTGAAGGAAGTCATGTCGACCTGATTGAGATCAACCTCTGAATTTGATGAACAACAAAAAGTTCAGCACTCGGAAAACTGCATACATTTTTTTCTTCCTTTATTTATTTCTTCCTTTCTTTCTTTCTTTTTTTTTTCCTTTTTACCCAGAGAATGAGCTATGGTGTAATCTAGTGAGACCATATGCAAAAATGTTACTTCCCTTAGGATAATAAATATTTTCAAATTAAATATTTTCACAAATTAAGTAGGTTCACTTCTCAAATCACTCATTTTAAATGGATTTTTATAAAAGCCTATTCTGTGCTCAGCTCTTTATATCAAATACCTAATAATATTTTTAAAGCTATTATTTATTAATGACTTACTACGTCAAGAAACTACTATATCATAAATTAAGCATGCTTCATTCTTTTAATTCTTACAATGGCCTCTAAAGCAGAAGGTGGCCCTTTACTTGTGAGTAAACTAGATCTAGGAGACAAATTTATTTTGTACATGGCCCATGTACAAGAATCTGATAAATGACTCAACCAGACTCAAGTACAAGTCCTTTTCACTATCAATAAGATTCCCAATTCTTTACTTGCAGAAAATCTCTGGGTCCTAAATTGTACCTCAGGGTCTTTACCTCATGACTACCTGAGCACAGACAGCCGGAAGACTGCAGAAAACTGGAAAAGAATTTCAATTCCTTGGGAGATTTCTTAGCTTAAGACACATACAGACAAGTGAAAACATATCAGACAAACCTTTACTGAGGGATGTCCTGACCCGTACTCCTCAAAATTGTCAAGTCTTCAAAAGCGGGGAAGGCAAGAGGACACTAAGGAAACATGATGACTAGAAGTAATGTAATAGCCTGGATGGGCTCCTGGAAGAGCAAAAGGAACTCAGGGAATAACTAAAAACATCTGAATAGTGTAGGGACTTTAATTAATAATAATGAATCAATATTGATTAATTCTGATAAATGTATCACACTAATGTAATACATTAATGATAGTGAAAACTGGGTGTGTGGTGCATGGAAACCCTCAGTGCTAGCTTCAAAATTCCAGGTAAATAAAAATCTATTCTAAAACAAAAGAGTTATGAAATAACTAAAACCAATGTTATTCTGTAACTCACTCTTACTAAATGAGACCTATAAACACAATTCTCAAATGGAATGCAGTATTTTTGGTGAAAACTTATCAGAAACATACAAGGGCAATTTTATTTGATGCATCATATATCCATGTGCAATACCCCAACCTGTAGCTTAAATTAAGATTTGTTCATATTTTGGGGGACCTGGTATTCATTTTAGTAGTAGTATTTTTATACAACCTATACCATTAGTTTTATGTTTATCATCCACAGATGACCTTCCAACAACTCCCTAACTGGTCTCAGTCTGTTCTCTTACGTGAAGTTGAAACAACAGATAACTCACAATATTGAGGTTAGGACGAAATGAGATGATATCAAATCTAGTTGAAGATCTTCATACATGTAAGCACTTAAAAATATATTGCTCTCCTATTCAAACATCATTCTTGAGTAGAGAACATCGATTTCTGCTTCCCTGACTCTAACCATACGAAAACTTCCAGAAGGAATGAAGAACAAATTAGAGATATCTGTTTAATATTTCTCTGTGAGATGGGATGAGGTTCATCTAGATAGATCTCAAACATGGGTATTGGGGTGTTACAACACAGACATGTGCTGCCACCATTTCTGAAGATTTGTGGTCTCACTGCTATAAGGTCATGTTGTTCCTCGGACTTAATGCCTACCTACACTGTAGAGTTGATTTTGACACTTAGTATGCTTATGATTTTATTTTTTTAGAGATTTTATTTATTTATTTGACACAGAGAGAGCACAAGCAGGTAGAGAAGCAGGTGGGGGAGTGGTGGGGAAGCAGGCTCCCCACTGAGCAGGGAGCCTGATGGGGGCTGGATCCCAGGACCCTGAGATCATGAGCTGAGCCAAAGGAAGATGCTTTAACTGACTGAGCCACTCAGGCCCCTCTATTTTATTTTACATTTAAAGATCTATTCACTTATTTGAGGTAGGCAGGGAAGAGGGAGAGGGAGACAGAGTCCTAAGGGGACACCGTGCTGAGTGTAAAGCCCAACAGAGGACTCAATCACACAAGCCTGAGTGAAACAGAGAGTTGGATGCTTAACTGACTGCACCACCCAGGTGTCCCTACAACTTTTATTTTAGAATCAGTTTTTATATGTCTTTTTCAATCTTTTTAGCCAGATGAGCTATTTGGTTTTGTCTTGGTTGAAACAAACAATGCACTGGAAACTCCTTTGATGGTGTGAACCTTAGTTCAGAATCTTTTATTTATCTATCACAAAGGTTTTGTTATCCATCAGGAATATACAGCACCCCATATAAGGTGATCAACCCAACTCCCCAAACATTGGAGTAGCATTTTACATATTTTTTTTTAAAGGGATCTCCATCTGAGATTGTTTGGGTTATTTTCAATCATGGAACTCACTTTCACAAGATGGGGAGAAATTGTGGCTTATAATTATTATAAAGGTGGTCAAATTCTTAACATATCAATGTACTTCTGTCAAATCTATAAATAGCTCCTAAGGAATAATTTATATGCAGGTAGATCATGTGCGTTAATAAAGATTGACAAAATGAACAGCCTTTATAAAGAAAAAGAAAAAATACCATAAAAGGTAAGGGAGTGGGGTTGTTTGTACGGAGAGAAGCAGGTCTATTTGTCAAAAACAGTGCCCTAACAAGCAAAATGTTAGGGCTGACCTGCATTAGTAAAGTATGTACATCAAGTTTTTTTTTTTTTTTTTATTTGACAGAGAGAGATCAGAAGTAGGCAGAGAGGCAGGCAGAGAGCGAGGAGGAAGCAGGCTCCCTGCTGAGCAGAGAGCCCGATGTGGGACTCGATCCCAGGACCCTGAGATCATGACCTGAGCCGAAGGCAGCGGCTTAACCCACTGAGCCACCCAGGCGCCCCAAGTTTTTTTTTTTTTTAAATGGAGATGAATGTCTATCGATTGTGGACTGTTTTTTGCCCAGTTCTCATGAACCACACTGAACACCTCTGAGCTGGCTGCCATGAACCAAGATACAGAACAATAGCAGGGCCTCCAACCAGGACGCAAATGAGGCACTGTCCTCAGATTGTTCCCAGGATAGCAAGGCAATGGAAGGCTAGCAAGAGTAGTTCCGGTAATGCCATTATAATGCTGTCTTTAAAATGAGATGTCTCTGTTACGAAGAAACTGCCATCTTATTTCCTACCCTTTTCTCCCATTATCTTCTTTTACAGAAAATCACAAGCATTCAGTACTAACATGAATTACATAAGTAATGTTATATATATCTTTGAGAGATAAATAAAATAATTGAATCTACATTTTGTAGCAAAATACAAAGATACTATCTTTATGGAAAGCTCACATCTGTAAAGAGTTGCAAACAGATTGAACTAAATTTCCCAGGGAACAGCCTGGGTCCATATTTACAATCTGGCAATAATCATATTTACTGTAAATGATGAAAAAGACCATTTGTGTTGTACATGTAGGCATGAAAGACCTTTAGATACATTTGCTTTTATGGCTTCTGACATGTGGCAAATGAAGTCATATTTTAGAGATTTCAATTCTATTCATTCTCAAATACCACTGAACAGCTGAACAGTCTTTTTTAAAGATCCCTACTTAGGCTAAGCCCAAAACTAGAGTGTGAAAACTGACCAAGTCATTATATCTATTGTGGACTCAAAATTCAATTTAACATTATTTTGCATTCAAAATTATTTACTGCATGTGTTAATAGCCATCATCAAAGCTATTCCTATTTTGTCAGAGGTCGGACACTGATCACATGATCAGATAAACCTTGTGTGTATCTGTATGGAAAACAGTATATGCAAACATGAATTTACCTAAAAAATTAAGTTGGGTTATGATGTTTAAAATTTTCCTTCCTCTTACGTTTTGTCACTTTGTTATTTCAATAAGTTACATATAACACCCAGTGCTCATCAAGACACAAGCCCTCCTTAATGCCCATCATCCAGTTACCCCATTCCCCCACCCACATCCCCTTCAGCAATCCTCACTTTGTTTCCTATTTTTTTTTTGCCACTTCTAACAAGTTCTAGGTCTATTAAGTAATAGCTCTACAAATATTTTTCGTTGAATATTCCATGCTGGCTCAAGACTACTTCTTTAGCATCTACATGCTACGTTACAGGCTTAGTGGAGGATATTCAAAGAATGATGTACCAAAAGTGAGCATTACCAGCATGGAGTGAAGCCCAAGTTATTATCAAACATGACAATATATTAATTAACTCTTTGAAGTCAAGCATACTGATGAATTTACATGCATATTTAATAGTTATTTTTATGAGATTTGGGTCAAGGATTTAGATCTCTTCTACAATGAAGAAATGACAATTGCTTTGTCTATCCAGACATATGCTTTCAAAAACTAATACTTATTATTTCCTTGGGTTTTTAAAATCAAAATTCACTAAATGGAAGTGAAACAATTTGATTTGGTTTTAGGGGCAACATATCCTCTCAAACCCAACTCTTATCTGCTGGTTCACAGAACAAAATTCTATCTCATCTGAAAACATCACCAGCCACCTGAACTTGAAAAAGAAACCCAACGACTTAAAACCAACTTCTTCCTAGAAATAAAAAATAATACCCTATTGTTTGTTATTAACTGATTACTTGCTAATCTACTCCAAAGAAACCCCAATACTTCCATGATCATTAACAAAATAATTTTTAAAACTGACCTGAACTTTTCTATAAATGACCCAATTCTATAACTTAAAGGCATTGTGTGTGTACTTGTATAACTCCAATGACATAAAATAAATATTTAAATTTCACAAGCTACATAAGCATGTTGAGTCAGTCACAAAATTAGATGCAACAAAGTCAAGTGACTTCATACTTTCTAGGAGTAATTTTTAAGTATATTATCAACAAATATTCTCCAAAGTAGTACCATCTACATAGACATCTGTTACATTTTCATACAGGAAGAACCAAGACAACTAAATTGCCAAAATGAGTTCCATCTCCTGGAAGATATAACATTGCTTCTGTTTCCGAGATAAAATTGTCCTGCTTTATGCTTTTAAACACAGATTGCTGAGGCTTTTTACATGTCCAATTGAACTAAAACAGATATTATTTGGCTTCTTGGGCATCCACAGCTAGTCTCCTACATCCCACTCTTATCTAAACATTATCATCTTTAAAACTATCTCACTTTTAAAATTATCTCCCTAGAAAACATGTTCATATCTTGATATCATCATTCTGATAGATACCTACCCTTACCAACTACTAAGATAGCCTAGTCTCTGACCCCTCAGTATTCTTCATTAACACTTATCAAACACTGATACTATTCTTTCATTATTCCTCTTATCTTTATCACATGCGTGTTGACTTCTCATGAACTAAATTAGGCTCTAGGACAGAAAATTGGGGAATTTTTGACTCTTACTATATCTTGATAGTCAAATAACAAAAAATTAAGCAATATAAATTTATACTAGTTACATATGTTTATAGCTTGAATAATCTGTCATCTGCTTTTCTGTTTTTTCAATTTTTTACTGCCCTATGACCCAGCAATTGCACTACTGGGTATTTACCCTAAAGATACAAATGTAGTGATCCAAAGGGGCACATGCACCTGAATGTTTATAGCAGCAATGTCCACAATAGCCAAACTATGGAAAGAACCTAGATGTCCATCAACAGATGAATGCATCCAGAAGATGTGGTATATATACACAATGGAATACTATGCAGCCATCAAAAGAAATGAAATCTTGCCATTTGCGACAACATGGATGGAACTAGAGCGTATCATGCTTAGCGAAATAAGTCAAGCAGAGAAAGACAACTATCATATGATCTCCCTGATATGAGGAAGTGGTGATGCAACATGGGGGCTTAAGTGGGTAGGAGAAGAATCAATGAAACAAGATGGAATTGGGAGGGAGACAAACCATAAGTGACTCTTAATCTCACAAAACAAACTGAGGGTTGCTGGGGGGAGGGGGTTTGGGAGAAGGGGGTGGGATTATGGACATTGGGGAGGGTATGTGCTTTGGTGAGTGCTGTGAAGTGTGTAAACCTGGCAATTCACAGACCTGTACCCCTGGGGATTAAAATATATATTTATTTAAAAATGAAAAATTAAAAAAAAATCAACAGTAAGAATTAAAGATTATATGATGTTTTAAAAGAATTCCTGTCCAGTTGCCGTTTCTTTCCGTTATTGGCTAAGTAGATTAAAACACAGATGCATTTTCTAGCTAACTCTCAAGTATGATCTCACTGTCTTCTGTATTTCCAGTCAATAATGAATTTCTTAATTATTAAAAAGCTGAGGAATCAAGGTTAATTTGTAATAGAGGAATAGACAGCAGGTCGTTCGGTGTATCTGGAAATAATGAGCAGAACTCATAGTTCAAGGTGTGTGATTCTTTTTTTTTTTTTTCTTACAAATTACTCTTTAATCTCTTTACAAACAGTGCCAAAGCATCTGTGAATTAAATTCCTCACTGGATAAAAAGATGATGACATGGCTACTTCTGTTGTAGCAACACACAGTTGAAAGAAAATTTGATTTTCTTCTAAAGATCTTGTGTTCAAGGTGTGGTTTCCAAACAACCAGTAGAATGCTCTTGAACAATTACTTATCTCCACCTCAGTTTGCTGATAAGCAAAAAAAAAGTCTATCCAGTCAACTTGAATGCGTTGTTCTGAGAAGCCAGTAAGGTGAAAAGTGTAAAATTATATTATAAATGGCATTCTAAGGAGACAAGCTATTATATTTGAATAATGCCATTTCTCTAAACCCAGTTTGAATATAAAAATTGAGATGTTCAGCTTGAGCAATATTACATTTATTCCAAACTCAAACCTCTAAATTAAGGCACTTCTAGAAGAAGATCAAGAAGGGATATGGTAACAGTTAACTCTTTTTTTTTTTAATTAATTTTTTATTTTTTATAAACATATATTTTTATCCCCAGGGGTACAGGTCTGTGAATCACCAGGTTTACACACTTCACAGCACTCACCAAAGCACATACCGTCCCCAATGTCCATAATCCCACCCCCTTCTCCCAAACCCCCTCCCCCAAGCAACCCTCAGTTTGTTTTGTGAGATTAAGAGACACTTATGGTTTGTCTCCCTCCCAATCCCATCTTGTTTCATTTATTCTTCTCCTACCCACTTAAGCCCCCATGTTGCATCACCACTTCCTCATATCAGGGAGATCATATGATAGTTGTCTTTCTCTGCTTGACTTATTTCGCTAAGCATGATACGCTCTAGTTCCATCCATGTTGTCACAAATGGCAAGATTTCATTTCTTTAGATGGCTGCATAGTATTCCATTGTGTATATATACCACATCTTCTTGATCCATTCATCTGTTGATGGACATCTAGGTTCCTTCCATAGTTTGGCTATTGTGGACATTGCTGCTATAAACATTCGGGTGCACGTGCCCCTTTGGATCACTACGTTTGTATCCTTAGGGTAAATACCCAATAGTGCAATTGCTGGGTCATAGGGCAGTTCTATTTTCAACATTTTGAGGAACCTCCATGCTGTTTTCCAGAGTGGCTGCACCAGCTTGCATTCCCACCAACAGTGTAGGAGGGTTTCCCCTTTCTACGCATCCTCGCCAGCATCTGTCATTTCCTGACTTGATGATTTTAGCCATTCGATTGGTGTGAGGTGATATCTCATTGTGGTTTTGATTTGTATTTCCCTGATGCCGAGTGATATGGAGCACTTCTTCATGTGTCTGTTGGCCATCTGGATGTCTTCTTTGCAGAAATGTCTGTTCATGTCCTCTGCCCATTTCTTGATTGGATTATTTGTTCTTTGGGTGTTGAGTTTGCTAAGTTCTTTATAGATTCTGGACACTAGTCCTTTATCTGATATGTCGTTTGCAAATATCTTCTCCCATTCTGTCAGTTGTCTTTTGATTTTGTTAACTGTTTCCTTTGCTGTGCAAAAGCTTTTGATCTTGATGAAATCCCAATAGTTCATTTTTGCCCTTGCTTCCCTTTCCTTTTGCGTTGTTCCTAGGAAGAAGTTGCTGCAGCTGAGGTCAAAGAGGTTGCTGCCTGTGTTCTCCTCAAGGATTTTGATGGATTCCTTTCGCACATTGAGGTCCTTCATCCATTTTGAGTCTATTTTTGTGTGTGGTGTAAGGAAATGGTCCAATTTCATTTTTCTGCATGTGGCTGTCCAATTTTCTCAGCACCATTTATTGAAGAGGCTGTCTTTTTTCCATTGGACATTCTTTCCTGCTTTGTCGAAGATTAGTTGACCATAGAGTTGAGGGTCTATTTCTGGGCTCTCGGTTCTGTTCCATTGATCTATGTGTCTGTTTTTGTGCCAGTACCATGCTGTCTTGATGATGACAGCTTTGTATTAGAGCTTGAAGTCTGGAATTGTGATGCCACCAACGTTGGCTTTCTTTTTCAATATCCCTTTGGCTATTTGAGGTCTTTTCTGGTTCCATATAAATTTTAGCATTATTTGTTCCATTTCTTTGAAAAAGATGGATGGTACTTTGATAGGAATTGCATTAAATGTGTAGATTGCTTTAGGTAGCATAGACATTTTCACAATATTTATTCTTCCAATCCAGGAGCATGGAACATTTTTCCATTTCTTTGTGTCTTCCTCAATTTCTTTCATGAGTACTTTATAGTTTTCTGAGTATAGATTCTGTGCCTCTTCGGTTAGGTTTATTCCTAGGTATCTTATGGTTTTGGGTGCAATTGTAAATGGGATGGACTTCTTAATTTCTCTTTCTTCTGTCTTGCTGTTGGTGTAGAGAAATGCAACTGATTTCTGTGCATTGATTTTATATCCTGACACTTTACAGAATTCCTGTATAAGTTCTAGCAGTTTTGGAGTGGAGTCTTTTGGGTTTTCCACATATAGTATCATATCATCTGCGAAGAGTGATAATTTGACTTCTTCTTTGCCAATTTGGATGCCTTTAATTTCCTTTTGTTGTCTGATTGCTGAGGCTAGGACCTCTAGTACTATGTTGAATAGCAGTGGTGATAATGGACATCCCTGCCGTGTTCCTGACCTTAGCGGAAAAGCTTTCAGTTTTTCTCCATTGAGAATGATATTTGCAGTGGGTTTTTCATAGATGGCTTTGATGATATTGAGGTATGTGCCCTCTATCCCTACACTTTGAAGAGTTTTGATCAGGAGGGATGCTGTACTTTGTCAAATGCTTTTTCAGCATCTATTGAGAGTATCATATGGTTCTTGTTCTTTCTTTTATTGATGTGTTGTATCACATTGACTGATTTGCGGATGTTGAACCAACCTTGCAGCCCTGGAATAAATCCCACTTGGTTGTGGTGAATAATCTTTTTAATGTACTGTTGAATCCTATTGGCTAGTATTTTGTTGAGTATTTTCGCATCTGTGTTCATCAAGGATATCGGTCTATAGCTCTCTTTTTTGGTGGGATCCTTGTCTGGTTTTAGGATCAAGGTGATGCTGGCCTCATAAAATGAGTTTGGAAGTTTTCCTTCCATTTCTATTTTTTGGAACAGTTTCAGGAGAATAGGAATTAGTTCTTCTTTAAATGTTTGGTAGAATTCCCCCGGGAAGCCGTCTGGCCCTGGGCTTTTGTTTGTTTGGAGATTTTTAATGACTGTTTCAATCTCCTTACTGGTTCTGGGTCTGTTCAGGCTTTCTATTTCTTCCTGGTTCAGTTGTGGTAGTTTATATGTTTCTAGGAATGCATCCATTTCTTCCAGATTGTCAAATTTGTTGGCGTAGAGCTGCTCATAGTATGTTCTTATAATAGTTTGTATTTCTTTGGTGTTAGTTGTGATCTCTCCTCTTTCATTCATGATTTTATTTATTTGGGTCCTTTCTCTTTTCTTTTTGATAAGTCGGGCCAGGGGTTTATCAATTTTATTAATTCTTTCAAACAACCAGCTCCTAGTTTCGTTGATTTGTTCTATTGTTTTTTGGGTTTTTATTTCATTGATTTCTGCTCTGATCTTTATGATTTCTCTTCTCCTGCTGGGCTTAGGGTTTCTTTCTTGTTCTTTCTCCAGCTCCTTTAGGTGTAGGGTTAGGTTGTGTACCTGAGATCTTTCTTGTTTCTTGAGAAAGGCTTGTACCGCTATATATTTTCCTCTCAGGACTGCCTTTGTTGTGTCCCACAGATTTTGAACCATTGTATTTTCATTATCATTTGTTTCCATGATTTTTTTCAATTCTTCTTTAATTTCCCGGTTGACCCATTCATTCTTTAGAAGGATGCTGTTTAGTCTCCATGTATTTGGGTTCTTTCCAAATTTCTTCTTGTGATTGAGTTCTAGTTTTAGAGCATTGTGGTCTGAAAATATGCAGGGAATGATCCCAATCTTCTGATACCGGTTGAGACCTGATTTAGAACCCAGGATGTGATCTATTCTGTAGAATGTTCCAGGTGCACTAGAGAAGAATGTGTATTCTGTTGCTTTGGGATGAAATGTTCTGAATATATCTGTGATGTCCATCTGGTCCAGTGTGTCATTTAAAGCCTTTATTTCCTTGTTGATCTTTTGCTTGGATGATCTGTCCATTTCAGTGAGGGGAGTGTTAAAGTCCCCTACTATTATTGTATTATTGTCGATGTGTTTCTTTGATTTTGTTATTAATTGGTTTATATAGTTGGCTGCTCCCATGTTAGGGGCATAGATATTTAAAATTATTCGATATTCTTGTTGGACAGACCCTTTGAATATTATATAGTGTCCTTACTCATCTCTTATTATAGTCTTTGGCTTAAAATCTATTTGATCTGATATAAGGATTGCCACCCCTGCTTTCTTCTGATGTCCATTAGCATGGTAAATTCTTTTCCACCCCCTCACTTTAAATCTGGAGGTGTCTTCGGGCTTAAAATGAGTTTCTTGGAGGCAACATATAGATGGGTTTTGTTTTTTATCCTTTCTGATACCCTGTGTCTTTTGATTGGGGCATTTAGCCCATTAACATTTAGGGTAACCATTGAGATATATGAATTTAGTGCCATTGTATTGCCTGTAAGCTGACTGTTACTGTATATTGTCTCTGTTCCTTTCTGATCTACTACTTTTAGGCTCTCTCTTTCCTTAGAGGACCCCTTTCAATATTTCTTGTAGAGCTGGCTTGGTGTTTGCAAATTCTTTCAGTTTTTGTTTGCCCTGGAAGCTTTTTATCTCTCCTTCTATTTTCAGTGATAGCCTATCTGGATATAGTATTCTTGGCTGCATGTTTTTCTCGTTTAGTGCTCTGAATATATCATGCCAGTTCTTTCTGGCCTGCCAGGTCGCTGTGGATAAGTCTGCTGCCAATCTAATATTTTTACCATTGTATGCTACAGACTTCTTTTCCCTTGCTGCTTTCAAGATTTTCTCTTTGTCACTAAGACTTGTAAATTTTGCTACTAGGTGACGGGGTGTGGGCCTATTCTTGTTGATTTTGAGGGGGGTTCTCTGCGCCTCCTGGATTTTGATGCTTGTTCCCTTTGCCATATTAGGGAAATTCTCTCCAATAATTCTCTCCAGTATACCTTCTGCTCGCCTCTCTCTTTCTTTTTCTTCTGGAATCTATTATTATTCTGAATCAATTATTCTAATGTTGTTTCTTCTTATGGTGTCACTTATCTCTTGAATTCTCCTCTCGTGGTCCAGTAGCTGTTTGTCCCTCTTTTGCTCAGCTTCTTTATTCTCTGTCATTTGGTCTTCTAGATCACTAATTCTTTCTTCTGCCTCATTTATCCTAGCAGTGAGAGCCTCCATTTTTGATTGCACCTCATTAATTATTTTAACTTGGTTATATATTAGTTATTTTATTTCTCCAGAAAGGGCTTTTATATCTCCCGAGAGGGTTTCTCTAATATCCTCCATGCCTTTTTCGAGCCTGGCTAGAACCTTGAGAATTGTCATTCTGAACTCTGGATCTGACATACCAATGTGTGTATTGATTAGGTCCCTAGCCTTTGGTACTGCCTCTTGTTCCTTTTTTTGTGGTGAATTTTTCCTCCTTTTCATTTTGTCCAGATAAGAGTATATGAAGGAGCAAGTAAAATACTAAAAGTGTGGCAAAGACCCCAGGAAAATATGCTTTAAGCAAATCAGAAGAGACCCCTATTCAAGAGGGGGAGAAAGGGGATAAAAAGAGGTTCAGAAAAAAAAAGAATTTAAAAAAGAAAACAAATAATGAAAAAATATAAAAAAGAATATATATATATACATACATATATATATATATATATATTTTTTTTTTTTTTTTCAGAGAAAAGCGCTCAATCTCTCCCATCTTCCTGGTCTCCAGCCATACTCGAGCTCACCCAGCCTGTGACTAGTTCAAGGTAACCCCGAGCTGAGAACTCACTCCTCAGCTCTGTCTCTGTAGCCAGATTCCCCATTCGAATACCTGCAAGCTCTGCAACACACAGACACCCCCAATCCTTCTGTGACCCTCCGGGACCTGGGGCATCGCTGACCCCACATGGGCTTCACCCAGGTTTGGAGCAATGTCCCTCAGCAGAACAGACTTTTAAAAGTCCTGATTTAGTGCTCCATTGCTCCACTGCTTTCCGGGAGCTGGCCCCTCTCCACTGCGGTCTATCTTCCCGTCGCTTTGGATTTACTTCTCTGCCAGTCCTACCTTTCAGAAAGTGGTTGATTTTCTGTTTCTAGAATTGCTGTTCTTCTTCTCTTCAATTTCCCGTTGGATTTGTAGGTGTTTGCAATGTTTAGATAAGCTATCTAGCTGATCTCCTGCTACCTGATGTAGTCTCAGCCTGCTACTTTTCCACCATCTTGACTCCTCCAAATTGAGAGATTTTTAAAAAGAAAAATGCATGGTACTTAGTGATGGACCGAATGCAGAGCCAACGGAAGAAAGGGTTTTGGTCCGCTTCCAGCCTCGAAGAGACCCGCTGCACACAGGGAAGGAGGGTGGCTCCATGGGCTGGGCAACCGTCTGCGGCTCAGGTCATGACTCCAGAGTCCCTGGATCAGGTCCCACCTCAGGCACCCAGCTCCACGGGGAGTCTGCTTCTCCCTCTGACCTTCTTCCCTCTTATGCTTTCTCTCACTCTCTTTCTCAAATGAATAAATAAAATATTTTTTTAAAAATGGAAGGAAACAGAAGTTCAGAAGAAATGATAATACAAAAGGATAAATAGAGTAAATGGCTCTGAAATTTTCATAAATTGAAGCTCAAAATAAAATGAAGAAACTAAAATAACATTTGCTACTAGAAAAGATGAGTATTATTATTTTTAAAAATAAAATCCATATCACATCTTCAGTCTACTGTTTTTTGGTTTCTCTATGATATTTTTTAGTCTACTATGCCTTTGTCATTGGAATATGTGGAAAGTGCTAAGCCAAAGTTTTGTGTACTTGAAATTAAAGAAAAAATCTCTAAGATCAGAGAAAAGAATAGTCTACAGGTTTGGAAACATAAGGGGGTTGGAAAAGGATATTACTATTGTGCAAAAGTCCTATCAGTTGGAAAATTACTTATGGAGCTCTGAATATGGAAATATTGGGATAGTTTTCTTCCCAAAACCAACTGGAACTTTTTACCGCTATTTTTTAAATTTTAATAGTTCTGAAGAAAAATGCCTGACCTTCATTGTTTTAGACACACAAGTTGTTTTTTGTTATTCATTAAATGCATAACGGACTTGAGCTTTTCTTAGATTGCATATTAACTGTGACAAACAGAAATTCTATTTATTAATTTATTAATATTGCTATACTTCAAAATAATATGAGGAATTTCCTAACATATTTTGTCATATAGTTCACATTTGTTTTCTACACTGTTTTCTCAAATATATCTTGCTTGTCAGTGAAAGCCTAGGAGGTCAGGAATCAAGACCTCAGGTTTCTGTTCCAAATCTAACAACAGTTAGATGTTTTACCTAAAATAGGGCAGCGTTTTAAAACAATGAATTATGGATCACTGAAAAAAGTAAAATTAAATTAAACTTAAAAAAGAAAATGTGCCCAGTTTTTTTTTAATTGGCTGATATGACAATTATGTATATTTACTTAATAAACTACAAACAGGGACTCCAGGGTGGCTCAGTTGGTTAAGCAGCTGCCTTCGGCTCAGGTCATGATCCCATCGTCCTGGGATCGTGTCCCACATCGGGCTCCTTGCTTGGCAGGGAACCTGCTTCTCCCTCTGCCTCTGCCTGCCATTCTGTCTGCCTGTGCTCGCTCTCTCTCCCTTTCTCTCTGACAAATAAATAAATTAAAAAAAATACAAACAGTTGAAATATAAAAAAATAAAATAAGGTTCCTTAACTTAGTAAAAAAAAAAAAAACAGTTTATGATAATAATGACAAGTAATACATAATATTTACTGAGTTCTTGCCAAGCAACTGACACTATGTTATGCTCTTTATGTACGCTACCTTTCTTTAAATTTCTTAACAGGTGGTACTATTACCAGCCCTATTGAAAAAAATGAGGAAACCAAGGGCTCTGCTTCCACAAAACAGTAAGTAGGATTCTAGAATCAAGATTTGAACTCAGGTAGTCTGGCTCAAGTGTCCATTTATTCCCAATTTCCTCTATGTATTTTTTCCAGGCACTTTTTTGTTGTACTTAAAGCAAAATCACATGATAGTAGCATGTAAGTTGATACAATGAGTGTTCTAGGTTCGTCTTGGCGGCTATCAGTTGACCCACTCTTGCTTTCAGCTCGGATTGTGATCTTGGGGTCACGGGATTGAGCCCCACATGGGGCTCTGCACTTTGTGTGGAGTATGCTTGAAATTCTCTTTCTCCCTCACCCTCTTCCCTTCCCCCATGTGCTCACTTGCTCACTCTCTCTAAAATAAATAGATAGATCTTATAAAAATACAAATAGTGTTCCACAATCTTTATCCTTTTAGAGGAGTAAGTGAAGTAAGGCTGGTTGAATAATCCTCTGAAGATATTCTAGCTATTTTAAAATATTATATTAGTAAAGCAGTAAATAAAATGTTCTAGAAGAAAAATATGAATATGTAGATACCTTAAATGACCTAGAATTCTGAGCTATGTCATATTTTACTAGTTATCAAATAAAAGTATTTTTTTTTCTAGAAAGGACACATAGATTTTTTTTACATGGAAAGTAAATATTTTTCTTAAAATACTGAAATGGTATCTTGGAACATATAGGACATTGGCCTAACTAATGATGATCTGTTTTCTTTTATTTATTTTTTTACTTTATTTTTGCTGGAAGGCTGGGGGTGAAGTGTGCAAAGAGAAAAACAAGACTTTTTTTTTCTGAACTAAATTACTCAACTGAAAGAAAAACAACACAATCATGAAAAGTATTCCTCCAACTGATAAACACATACCTGCATCCAACTGCTTATATAACACCCCATGGGTGCTGTGGTAACATTGTAAGAACATGGTTTATATCTTTGACATATCAGATTTAATTTAAATCAATTTCAAGCCAACTACTTTATTCCACAACTGGTGAGGAACACAGCCAGTCCCCACAATGTTTAAGTTAGTGAAGAAATGGAAAATCAGGGAAAGAACATATGCTAGTCTTGATCTGCTATGGATGTGAAATGCCAAAAGCATTACAAAGAAAGATAGCTCATAACACATTTCAGCACCAGTGAAGTGGGGGGGGGGAAGTTAATCTCTTCTTGATAATGTTTTGTTTTTCTTTTTCTTTTCATTCTCATTATTTGATGGTTACTTATTCAACTCTGAACACAGGTTGTACAAATATATTTGTTTTATTTTGATTCAAGAAGATTTAAAACAAGTATAGTATAAGTATGAAATAAACATATTTGGAGGCTTTTAAAGAGATGTTCTTCTCTCTCCTAACACAAGTTAAACTTACCAATTACTAATGATCCTATTAATGGGATTTTTTTTTTTAAGATTTTATTTATTTATTTGTCAGAGAGAGAGCGAGCGCGAGCGAGCACAGGCAGACAGAGTGGCAGGCAGAGTCAGAGGGAGAAGCAGGCTCCCTGCCGAGCAAGGAGCCCGATGTGGGACTCGATCCCGGGACGCCGGGATCATGACCTGAGCCGAAGGCAGCTGCTTAACCAACTGAGCCACCCAGGCGTCCCTAATGGGATTTTTTTTAAAGCAAAAGAAAACCCACCCAAATACATGAAACTCACAGGCAGCTTCCATATATAAATTTTAAAGTTGTCGTTCTAGAGGAAGAATCTGGCTACCTGTTAAATAGGATAGATTGAACACACCCATTTACCTGTGCTCCCTCTGGAGAGCCTAATGAAATAACAGTAAAGGAATACAAATTGTACAAATTCATAAGTGCAGTCAGAACTAGAAGAAAGTAGGTGAAGAAGAACAAAATCGACAAAACTGTAGAAGATGTAAAGCAGATTGTTAAGCCCTAGTTAATACAGCAGGAGACATTCATGCCCAAGTGTTCTCTGCAGGCACCAGATGCTTGAAGATGCCCGTGGATTTGGGCCCAAAATCAGAATTACGTGAAAGCCTGTATGAGGACCAGTTAGAACTACTTTCCATCCCTTCTCTGGCTTTGGTAGCCATAGTGTCCCTCCCCCTCTTACCCTGCCAAAATTTTGAGAAGTTGAAAAGCACAGGGTCTCTGGAACTCAGAGCAGTCAAGCAGGAGGATCAGACGTCATGCTAAAACAGGATCATGAAGTGAAGGTCAACAAACCTGAAGGTCTGAATAAGAAGACCCCAGTTCCTTTTCTTTTGAACTCTCAGGTTGGTACAAAAGGTTGCTACTTCTTTGTCTCTATTATGGGCAGAAGATTAGAGACGTCTCTGCTGGTGAAACTGACCTCTGGAGAGAAGGAACAGAACGTGGGAAAGGGCTTCCCTAACTAATCAGTGGCTTCTCCACTCAATACTTCTGCAGTGAGACCTTTCACTTTTAGGAAAAGCCAGCCACAGAGATAGAGATCTTCCAAATGGCTTTTTAGTGCTTTCTTTTAAATATAAATGAGCCAAGGATCTGTAGGCTTTGGAGGGTGGTTTCTAAGATGAAACAAAGATTATATAGGAGACAAACAGAAAAGGAGATTCAGAGGAACTGCAGTCAATAAAAACAAAATAAAAACCTCAAAATATATAAAATTAATACTCTCAAATAGTTAAGAGAAAGAAGTTCATCCATGATATGAAAAAGAAACATTCAGAGAATAAGGGAAAACTTTAAGAAATTAGAAAAAATAATGGAAATAAAATATTCATTAGGAAATATTCAGAAAGTACTTGGAGGTAGTGGTATACCAAGGATGGAGAAATGGGAGTGGTCTTACCAAGAAGGGGGTATGCTGAATGTGAAAATTTAACAATAATAAAAAAATGACTAAAAGTAGTATGCTTTTTATTATTATCCTGAGCCAACGACTGTAAATGACAGTAATAAAATATTCTTAATCCACATGTTTCTGTGCATGTAACTTCTAAATTTACCACTAGGGACTTTTTTTTTTTTTTTTGATAGAGAGAGATCACAAGTAGGCAGAGAGGCAGGCAGAGAGAGGGGGAAGCAGGCTCCCCGCTGAGCAGAGAGCCCGACGCGGGGCTCAATCCCAGGACCCTGGGATCATGACCCGAGCCGAAGGCAGAGGTCCAAACCACTGAGCCACCCAGGCGCCCCGTGTGTGCATGTAACTTCTAAACATTTATAGCAGTTCTTGTTGAATCTAAGAAGAAATATACCTAAGCAAAGATATGAAGAGTATTAAAATTTCTGAAATCTCTAGTGAAATGAAATTTTAATGTTTTAATCATATTTACATCATCATTTCTTGTTTCATATATTTTGCTTCCCTTCCCCTTTTTCTTTATGAATTAACTGGTGGTGTCTTATTTGTAAACTTTTTTCATAGTAATAGATTGATTTAGTAGGTAGACTATTTTTTCACTGTCTACCTCATTGATTGCTACCTCTATATTTAATAACTACTACTTTGGGTTTCTTTGGTTTCTTTTGCTGTTTTTTATCCAGGCTTTTTTTTTTTTTTTGGAGGGATGGGTATTTAATGAATTTATTCATTTTATTATTTTTAACAGGTACCACTGACATACATTAAAATATGTACACATTAAAGTGTACTATTTATATTTTACCTGTGTAAAACCCATAAAATCATCCTGACTATAAGGATAATAAACATCCCATTACTTAGTTTTTTTTAAACTACCTTCTATAATTGCTTTGGATTTTTTCATTCTTTTTTCCCTGGGTTTTAATTTTGGATACATTCTATTATTATCTCCTTAAGTTCATTCATCTTTGTCTCATAAATGTCAGATCTGCTATTAATCCTACTCTGTATTTTCCATTACAAACACTGTAGTTCTATCACAAGAGTTCAATTTGGGGCAATTAAAAAAATATCTTCCAGCTTTTTACTAATGTGCTCAGTCATTCCTTTAGTTTCTTGAACAGATGGACAGATGGAATATAGTTACAGAAACTATCTTAATATAACTGACCATTAATTCTATCATCTGTAATAATTCTGAGTCAGTTTTGTTGGTTGATTTTTCATTTCATTCAATAGAATCTATTATGTGTAGAATTTTTGTTTCCTTATATTTTTAGTAATTTCTATTAGATGCCAGATATTATGAATTTCACCTTTAGGGATGCTGGGTATTTTTGTATTCCTGTAAAAATCCTTGAGCTCTATTATGGAAGTGGACAAATTACTTGGAATTGGTTTTATCCATTCAATTCTTACTTTTAAGGATTGTTAGGTGGGGCCAGAGCAACACTGAACCTGAGGCTGGTCTTCCCTACTACTGAGGCAAAACCCCCTTGATATTCTACCTGATGCGCTGTGACTTGTGAGGTTTTCCCCTCAAGCTAGTGGTCTTGTGTTGGCTCTAACGATTGTTCCTTTTCAGCTATTCAGGTGATAGTTCCCCTCACTCAGATGACCTGCCCACGTGCATCACTGATACTCAGCTCAGTGCTTGAGGGTGACCCTTCATGATTTCTGATGCTGTCTCTCTGTGCAGCTGACTCTTCCCAAGTCTACTGCCCAGTGGACCACAGCTGTCTTGACCTCTTGAGACAACCAGCTTTATCTCCTCAAGCTCGTGGAGACTTTCATGTTCTGCCTGGTTTCTCTCCCTCTTTGTATTACAACCAACACATTTTCTCCAGGCAGTGATTTGGGAAAATGACAGGGCTCATCCCATGTATTTCCCATTTCTCAGGGGTGACTTTCCTTTTTTCCTGATATCCAATGTCATGACAATTATTGTTTCTTATGTTTCATACATTGATTCAGTTGTTTCACGAGAGAAGTAAATCTGGTCCCTGTTACCTTGGTCACATGTAAAAACCCTGCAACTACTTATAAACCGCCCAAAGCCAGTGTTTCCTTCGCCTGCTCCTCCGTCCGCCTATGCACTAACGCAGCAACAGCAAAGGTCTGCATTGATTTTTTAATTCCTTCATTGTTGTGGTAAAACATTTAGTGATTTGAAGTGTCTTCTGATTACTGTTCAAATATATGCCATTGGTCCTGGTATGTGGTATTTTTAATTATTACTGTTTAGAAATTCTATTATTTCACTTTATTTTTCCCTTTACATTGGAGAATTGTTTAACAGAAAATTTTAGGATATTTTTGTCTTAATTTTATCAATAATTTCTAACTTTATTGCCTTGCAATTAAACAGATTTTTTTCTTTTGGTAATATTTTCACTTCAGGAAAATAAGTGATCTTTTATTTGTGACCTAATATATAATTAATCTTTTAAATACTGGTCTTTTTTTAAGTTCTTTTTTAACGTCCTCTCTGAGTTCTATTAAATTCCCTAAAGTCCTCCTACCACTGTTTACTCTTGACAGCTGTTCCAAAATATATAAAGACGTGGCTCCTCTATGTTTGCATTGATGAAAATAACTGGTTTAAGTACATTCCTTATCAAAGAAATATCTGTCTTCCAACTGTATATTCCTCAACTCAGCAAAAATTTATCAAGCTTAATGAGGGTATGACAGGTACCATGGCAAAGACTTGGGTCTTTGGGTTCTTGCCCCGAGGAAGCGTGGTGAACTGTCCTGTTTTTGTCTTTTTGAGTTTACTAGAATCCCTTATGGTTTTGTTTCCATATTTTCACATACAGTGTTCCAAGGACTTACTACTGCCACATAGTGCTACTAAAATTATGGTAGATCCTACCCAGGAAAGCTACACTGATGACCACTAATAACAAGACTGTGTCGTCTTCATCTCTTCATGCTCTTTCTTCCCTTTCCTGGAGTTACAAAAACTCGGGCTTCAATAACTAGTAAGGCATTACTATTAACAAGTGTAAAATTAAAGGAAAAGCCAGAGAAACACAACATATATCAGGAAATTGATATACAATAATAATTGTAAAACATAAAATGGTCAAAAAATTACAGCGATTAATAATGAAAAGGTATTTGTGAAACAGGGAAAGTCAGATGTTTCCACTAGCACATAGCTGTACTCCTAATACCTTGTGATCCATAAAGTGCGATTTCGACTAGCTTTACCTCAATTTTTGCTTGTACAAATGGTGATAAAAATATCAATCTTAGGGGGTTGTTGGTAAGATCAGAACTACTGAATCTAAAAGCTTTCTTAACACATAACGGGCATTGGGTATATGGTAGTTCTTCTTTTCATTGTTATCAATTATTCATTCTTTCATAAAGATAGGAATTTAAAAAAAATTAAACAATGATCTTAAGATATAAATAACTTAAAGGCCTTTCCAAAGTACATTTTAGGGGAACTGAGATGTTTTGTCTACCAGTAGTTGGAAAGAAAGAGTAGTAGTCATATGTGATTTCTGCTGACCTGAGTTTATTTCCAGTAACACACAGTGGTCACAACAAAGCATTCAAATATGATTTTGTATATCTCAAATGTCATGGGAGAAGCTGGAACTACATAGAAGAAAATCATTGCCAGACGTTCCCTTCTCTTCTCTTATTTAAAAACAGCTAACTCAACTCATCCTTCAATTTTCTCCTTAAACATGCTCACTTCCTCAGTGAGGCCACCATCTCCTTTAGGCTAAACTCCTCTGACTGGTTCTATGCCCCAATCCCAATTTCCCCTATCATAATATTCATCACATTTTTTTCATAGTTATTTTCTAGTTGTATTTTTTCCCAATATATTGCAAACTCCATAAAAATGGAGACATGTCTGTTTCATTCATTTTAGCGGCAGCATCAACCAGATAGGTTGGCACAATGTGGACATTTCAATACTTATTGAATAAATGAATGGGTAAATGAGCACAATGTCTAATAGATGTGCACATTCAAATTTAGGGCCAAAGATAGATCTAGAATCTGGGTCTGAAGCAGATACCAAAGAACACGTAAACACCCTCCTACAAAGGTTTTGATGGAATGAGAAAATACCTCTCTATCCCTGGTAACCACAGACCCTCAGACATCTTCTGGATAGTTTGCTTTGGAACCAGCAAGGATTCCTTAATCACAGCTACACACTGAATGTATATATATTCAGATTCAACCAAACTACTTTGTAGAGAACTATGTGCCAGGCTGACAGCTATGTGCTTTATTACATAATTTCATTCAATGGCACGAGCTTTGATGGGACAGGATAATCAGTTCTGTTATAAATATGTTAAGTGGCTACAGGAGATCATAACTTAACCAAAGTCATTGAGCTTGTTAGTTGAACCAAGACGCATATACGAGATATAAGCTTGCCTGCTGGGAGTGAGTGTTCCAGGGTGAGACGCAGTAAGGTGATCATGTTCCAGTTGTTTTGGCATGGGAGCAGGTGGGTTCTGCGCGCCATCAGTGAACTCAGATTAGCAATCAGAGCTATTCTTACTGATAGTCACACTTGCTGTCAGACATTAGATATTTAAGCATCTAAGCTTAATTTTCCTTATCTGCAAAGTGAAAATACTATGTGCCTTGTTTTTTTCACAGGTAATTGGGAGAAACAGTAAGACACCCAGACAGAAGTCACATGGTACTAGGACAGTACTCCAGAGTTTTGAAGGGATTGTTAGCACAATTACTATCTTGATTCTCTTACTTTATTCCTATTTTACTAAGGTTTGTTCTTTCTTACTTTCGTTTGGAGCTATACAGACTTATAGGTTACTACTCTTGTATTCTTTCAGTCCTATGAACATTATCCTTGTAAGTTTAAAGATAGAATTATTTTCATATTATGACATCCTGAAAATCAAATGAGTTCTCAAAAATAACAAGTGATTACATTGAAGGTTTATTATGTCATGGTTATCATTAAAATGAGTGCAAATTCAAGAAACTTTGATGGAAATAAATTGAACCTGACTTTTAAATATAGCTCTACCTTTATTACCACTGCAGCTTTCAGTCTGACTCCTTATCAAAAAAATGGAATAATAAACTCAAACCTTAAAATCATCAAATTCCATCAAATTGTAAATGGTAAAGTTATGAAGAGTTTATGCTGTACTTACATAGTCAATGTTTAAGCAAGACATACCTTCAAAAGAAAATGTGTATTTTATACATTTGAAACCATTTTTTACCTGTTTTAAATAACATTTTTCTTTATATCTGAAAAGCATGAACCCATAACTGGTGATTAACTAAACTGATGAGCAGTTTCCTTGACAACACACTATCGGGTCCTTTTGGCTTTTTGTAAGTGCACTATTTATGACAACCCTCAGAATATTAAAACGTATGCTATTTCTGCATCAGAGACAAAAAAAATAGTAGTTTATGCCATCATAAAACAGTAAACAAACGTTTCTATGGAATAAATTGTTTGATCTGTTACTATCAGCAGCAAACATACCTAAGTATTGTCAGGATTTGTTGGGAGATCAAAATATATCTTAAGTAAGCCAACGTGTCACTTTTTTCTCCTCTTAAACGCTGGGTCATATAGAGGCAGCAAAGTGCTTTGTGTTTCTTTTACTGTGTTCCACCCAAACCACACAGCCAAGTTTCAGTAACATGATGTTTACATAGTGAACTTCAAACACCTAGTTCCTAATTTGGATTGATCAGAACATCTTCAAAACATCTGCCCAACTTGGTACACTGCCCAGGAGGCCTAATAACTTTTGAGAAGAGAAAATGTGATTTATTGACTTAGACAAGGAACTACCTGAAAAGTTATGAGGTTTTAGCATGACTATCAGAACTCCTCACTTTGCCAAGAGTCAGCCATGTGGAATGCAGTCAGAACTCTAGGCAGCTTTAAAATAAACTCTTTGATTAAATGCAATCATAAGAAATTGTCAGTTGTCAGAACTGGTATTTTCCTTTGGGATAATGTAAAAAGTCATCAATGTCGGAAGTGTGATTAGTAGATTTCTGAAACTGGCTTCATTTTCCTACATGGTATGTTCTGGAGGTAATGGAAAAGCCTGCTTTCTTAAAACTCTAGCTGCTTTCCAAGTCTTGGGATGCTTACAATCTGACTTTCTTAACAGATCTTGTAAGACTTTCTTTCAAAGGTAAGGGTATAACACAGGAAAACAAACTGGATTACTGCCAAACAGCATTAAGGGAGAGCATTTTCCTCCATCGATTCACCATGACTCCAGACCCATCCTCAGTGTCTTGAACTTAGAAATTTGATTCATGAGCATTCTGGAGCCATTTGTGGAACTGAGGAACACTAACCAAAGCTGTAGGTATGTAATTAATAAGACTAAATGCCTTTTTTTTTTTTTCAGGACTAAAATGGAGAACTATAACTGCCCATATATCCAGGTACGTCATCTTTTCCTCAGGACATTCTCTTCAGGAAGTCCAACCACAATGGAAGTCAAATTATAATCAGAAGACTGCTTTGAAGGACAGAATCTCGAAAGGATAATTTATTATGTGACTTGAAGGTTTAAATTCATCATACCAGATGTCTCTTTAAAAATCAGAGTTGGTTTTTAGGAAGCTACCCTTTCCAGCGGACTTCCTCTCTTCCCTTCTCTCACTCTCTATGGGCCACTCTTCATACAAAAACATCTTTGGGGAGAAATATCCCACTGAGTCACTGATAAACATAGCTTTTCAAATCAGTTTCTCAGATAACTTTTACTCCAAGAACTTGAGGGGACAGCACTAGACTACAGAAAATATGGCTTGGATAAGGAGAAAAGTCAACAACAAACAGGGTGAAGATAAGAAGTGCTAAAGATTCGGTCCACAGTTTTGGAAGTCTTGTTGACTTGTTTGTTTGCTGTGTGTGTGTGCTTACTACGTTGTAAGTTTCATAGGGCCTGCTTTGCGGCCAGCGCCTATCTGGGTATGAGTAACTTTCTTGTCTGGAGTCCAGGCATCTATGAAAGTGGCTGCAAACTTGGAAGTACTTTTTGAAGCAAGGGCAAAAATCACAAAACCCATTTACTATCATTACTGAGATAATGAGAAATTTATTCAGCTTTATTTTGAAAGCCATTATTTTATTATTTTACGAAAACTTAAAAATTCAATAAGCTTAACTGTATACTAGAGTAGCTAAGACCACAGCTCTAAAAAAAGATCTGGCTTTGTGTCTCAGCTCACCCCTTTCCTGGTTATGCGACTTTCTCTAAACATGATAATGAGAGTACCTAACTCACGAAGTTCCAGTAGGGATTTCCCAGGAGCCTGTAGAGTCTTGGCAGAGTGCTGGCACATAGTAAGTGCTCTGTAAATTCTGGTGGCTACTTATGTTACCGTTGTTGCTATTGGTGATGCCTTCTGCAGGATTCTTCTGATATCCTAAAATTCTTCTTATATTATAGAAAACAATTTATTCTCTATGGAATAAGAACAGCCTCATTCAGACCATCTTCATTTCTTGGTTGGCCTCTTGCCTTGAAGTCTAATAGTTCTCTTCTTAAAACTGTACATAGTTGCCTGTTGTGCAAATGAACATGCAACTCTCCTGACTTCAGCTCCTCAGTGACTCCCTACAAGGGATTAAGCTCATTAACAGGTTCTTGTAGCCAAGCTTCTGCCCAACTCTCCAGTCTATTCTTTTTTTCTATGACCCATCCACACCTTTAAAGGACTAAAGTCTCTCAGCTCCATGCATTTGCTCCAGTCTTTCTGCTCTCCTGGAAGGCTCCCTCACGCCCTGTCGATCAGGTTGGCTCCTGCATACATTTGAATAGTCGGTTCATACACCCTCTCCTAGCCCCTAACTCAATGGCTGGCTCACCATATCCCCCAGTACACACCCGTGCCTGGCACACAGTAGGCGCTCAAAGAATAAATGGATGACAGGATACCTCGCTGCAGAAAGATGAGGAAATGGAGATGTGAGGAAGTTTCCATGTGCAGGTGTGAAGTGCAATATTGGTCAGACTGTGGAATACAGTCTTCATATATGTAAACATAGCAGAATAGGTCGTAGCATTTTTGTAAAAGCTAATGCTCAGTGGATCATTTTAGGACAAACTGTTCACAGATTTGTTAAATTAATCCAATCACTATAGAAGGACAAATCAGTGCAAATCATTTCTATATCTGATTTTTAAAAATCTTTTTCACTTTTTAATACATTTGGTTGTTGATTTAAAAGTTTACACTCATTTTAGTGAAGAAAATAATTGAGAAATTGTTAAGTATGGATCACACAGTCAGTCACCACTACTGATGTACATATTTAATTTGCTCAAGTGAAAACAAGATTTTTCATACAGACAGTACTACAAGCTCAAGCTGGTAGCTAAGAAATGAAGATCGCCATTGTCAGCTGGTCTCTGTCATACTTCGTTATTACATATAACCTAGATTTGGGACTTAGTACTTAACTGAAGTTTTGGTTGATGCCTGGGTTAAATGAGGCTAAGCTACTCTATCGCAGCCGCACTGGCTCTGCGATATTAACAGCTGCACAAATGCAAGTGTTTCTCTCAGTATGTTCAACAGTCATAATTCAGAGAGTATTCAAGGAGCAGATAGTACTTAAGGCGCAGATACCGGCCGATGATGACTCTGGGGACAGCATGACTATTAAGAAATCATCAAGTGCCTAAAATACACCAATGGGGCATGTTGCCAGAGAATTTGACCTGTACTTTTCAGGAAGTGTCGTTGTCTCAAAACCACAGCCTCAGCATGTGTGAACCTTCCAGAAAGTTGGCTTAATTAAACTTCTGAAGACTTTTTAAAAAAGATTTATTCATTCACTTTTTCAGAAGAGTGAGAGAGGGCGGGGAGAGGGCACAGGGAGAAGGAGAGGAGTGAATCCCGAGCGAACTCTGCACTAAGCATGGAGCCCGACATAAGACTCGATCTCATGGCCCCAGATCAAGACCTGAGCCGAAACTAAGAGTCCCACGCCCAACCGATGATGCCACACAGGTGGCCCAAACTTTTGAGAAGTTTTTAAATGACATTTTGAACTCGTTAAATATTGCCTCCTCATTCCTAACATTAGAATTTAACCACAGGGGATCCTCCATTTTAGAAATGTTAAGCAAAGAACATAACTTTAAACACTGGGTTGATAATCCAACTTCACATTTTAATCTGCTTTAAGAGAACAGAATCATTTCATAGAACCTGTGCTCTATAACGTCTGGGGGAAGGCCTAAGACTACTGCAGGGTCCAGTCCTGAAGTAGCCTCTTCGTGATGAAAGGCAACGACTGATTTTTCCAGCATAATCAGAAAATATATTAGTCTAGAGGAGAACATCTCCAGATGACTAAATATCTCTACTTTTTAGGTCTATCAATTTAAAAATAGCAACAGTAAACAACAGATGAAGGAAGTATGGTATAATGGGAGAGGTCATTGGGTGTAGTTAGCTGGAAATTAGGACCTGTAGTTAGGTGAAAATAGCTACTTTCAAGCTATGTGGCCTTATAGAAGCCATTAAGCATCCTTCAGTCTCCGTTTCATCATCTGTAAAATAAGTATAATGTTACAATAAAACCTTGTAAGGTTATTCTGAGGGCTAGTCTCAGGCACATAAAAGATTGCAATAATAGCCAGTATTATTGTTCATTCTATCATGTGTAGAGACTGATGGAATTTTAGAGCTTGAAAAAAAGGCACTAGAAAGAGAGGTACAGAGGTCTTAAAATGCTGTCAGGGGCAAGCAGGTATATGAGTAAGGGGGACAAAATGTGGTAAGGATGGTGTAAGGGAGCCCTGACAGAATCAGGAAACATAAAAATTTCCCTTTAAGGCTTTTATTCTGAATCTCTCAGACACCATCTACACACACAAAACAATCTTATTTCAGTTTTCCAAATTTGTTCCCAGGCCATCAATCTGTAATGCTTGATATTGCAACATAATGATTTTAGAAGAAAGTCAGTCCTCAGAGCAACTGTTAATTGTCCTAATCACTCAGTGGCTGAGTGGCAGAGTTGGAATCAGATTCTGCTTCTACAGTGTGTTTACTTGAGCTTTTTTCTTTCAGTCCCAAGTTTGTCTCTTTTCTGGATTCCCTAAGAAATCTAATTTCCTTTTCTGGTTTCTGCAAGTTGCTTTCTTTGGACAAAGTTAAATCTATTTTCCTCAACCATCTGGCCACTGAGAAAACAACTTCATCTACCTCCAAACTGGGCCTCAAATAATGAGGTTCCGATAAAACGGTCTCCTAGCTCCCGTTCTGCTGTTTCAGCTCTGGAGATCACCATTCACAGAGTTTTCTTCCCTGTTTAAGCCTCAATTTCCAACCCCTCCAAGTGTCTTTCAGCTACACTATTATCTCCATTGTCTCAGGGAATTCAATCTTGATTTATCTTCCTTATCGTTCTGAGATCAGTATCACCAGCTGACATTCAGATGGATTTGGTAGTTGCCTAATTGGCACTGATTTTAATTGTTTCTCAGAGACATGAGAAGTCAGACAGTGGGGCACTATTATTTATGACAAATGTAAATAGTAAGTATACAGGTTCCAGTGTGTCCTGGCTGAGAACATCTATGATTGTTGCAAACATTCATCATGTGCTTAATAATGGTCAGAGGAACTTTCCATGTACTAATTCGTTCAATTTCTACACTAGATAGTAGGCACTACTGTTATTCCCACTTTACAGATGAAGAAGTTGAGTCCTACAGACATGAAGCCGCTTGCCTGAGGTCACACAGCTCTAAGTCATGCAAGTCTGCTCCAGAGCACATGCCTTTTTATGATGCTCTGCTCTATCTTGAAACATACTCATATTATTCAAGTAAAAGTTTTAGCAGGCTCATAGAATTTTAAGTGAAATGGGAGTCCCCATTACACATTGGCCCAAACTCCCTCCCTATATACCTCAGATATGCTTTGAGCTAATACAATATCAAAACAATATACCAAGGATTTTGCATGTTGCCAACCAACAGGAGTGAAATCTGGATCGCTGTATGAAGTAATAAGACAAACTTCTTGATCAACCGGTCTGTTCAGCCCTGTGCCTCATGACTCCAAGGACCCAGTCTGTGTTTGAGTTACATTTTATCTGGCTTACAGAGGACACAACACCATGGGCCCTTGCTGAATCAGACTGTCCAGATCTGAACTACTAGGGGTAAGGTGAAACATGGACCCATTCCATTGAGGTGGCAACTTAGCTCAGGAAGAAAGTTGCTTGATAATGTTTCTTAATCACAGGAGGAGTGATTTATATCAAACTATGAATGAGAAGGGCAGAAATATAGAACAGTGCTTCTGACAGCCCTGATATTTAACCCAGATTATTTATATGTACTACAGGCTTATACTTGTTTGCAAACTTGGCAACACTGTTTCTGTCTTTATGCTTTACAACAGCATCATTTGCTTTCATTTACCCATACAACAGGGAGGCTGTGAGTCAAAATGTCTTTCAGAAGAGCCACATCCTTTAACAAATATAAAACATGTGGAAGAGTAAATCAGCTTAACTCTAAAAAGAAAAAAAATGAGTTTTTATAGCAACTGACTGATGCCTAAATGTAAAAGGATTTTGTGATAGGAATATATTTGCCTTAGTTAAAACATTTTTTAGGCTCATTTTGGTTTAGCATACTTTTTCCAGCTATGGAAAAAAAAAAAAAAAAGGAAGCATTCACAGTCATAGTATTTATAACAGTCAAAAGTGAGTTGATATTTATTTTGTGTGTTTTTTCCAGTTTTAAGGTTGATATTCTACAGATCAGATGGCAAGATAAGCCATAGCCTGGTTCCTCATATTAATCTTTAAAAATGTTTTTCTTTACATTTGAAAACAAAGCATATAGTCACCTATTTCAATATTCTATGTTGTGCTTTTGGTTTTGGTAACTGAAAGTTTAAATTCAAGGGCACACTCTCATGATGTATCAGCCTTACCTGTTATTTGTTTTTAGCTACACTATTATTTGGATCATTTCTCATTATCAGGGGTCATACAGGGAGAGTTAATAGTATAGCAACTTTGAAAATTGCCTAAGTGAGTCTCTCCATCAAAAGAAAGCTGTCTGGACACATCAATATAGACTCTTTTCAGTATGTTAAATGCTAAAGACATTTTATTCATAAGTATTTTACACTAATTTAAAATAGAATCCTTGCAAACATGATAAGAAAAATATCAACCGCCAGTCCTTCCCAACTGAATTGCTCCATGAAGAGTGTAATTTGTACTGTGAATATTCCATTGAATCCAGTAAAGAAATGTTGAATGCTGAACTCATCTTTGCTTATGTTCAGTAAAGCAGAATGAATCTAGAATACATTCACATAAAGAGGAAAAAAACAAAGAACAGACTTGTTTCCTGTGAGGACTGAACTCTAACCTAGGTGGTCTTCAAAGGCAACAATAATGTAAAAGCATAAAGCACAGAGAGGTCAGCCCTTTGTTTCTGGCCAGTTCAAAAAGAGAACTGATTGAAATCTAACGTGAAAATCTTGTATGTACATCAGTCAAACTGAAAATTACAACAAATGCAACAACTTAACTGAAAAACTTGCCAAGGGTTGGGTTTGCTGGTGAGTAGCTGCCACCTGGATATATACTAGCAAAGTTACCATTCCTAATTGCTATTGATACTGGGTCTAGACTTCCTGATTTGGAACCAGCAGTCCCAAGCTTAAGCTACCTGTAATCATGGATGATAACAATAGATCGTTCCTGATTTGTGTTATCTGGACCTTCAGAAAGCCCCTCATTAGATTCCTAAAATTTTCTTACCTCCAAAATCCACTGAGTCTCATTCATCCCAGTAAGGATAGCTGTGGCAAATGACATGTACAATGGTATTTTCTTGAAGGATAAGAGAATACTCTTTTACTCCGATTCTGAATGTGTATAGATAATTACAATTCAGCAATATGTATGACTCAATTAAATATTTCAAAGTTGGAAATCATGAGATTACTATCAAGATAAGGTAAAGAAATAAAGTTGAATGAGACATCTGGGGCTCTAAAATTTATTTTCTGTGCCTAGGACCAGAAGAGCAGGAACCAAGAGGCACTGTGAAATGAAACGACACGGGCAAGGTGATTACTGAGCTGTAGTTACACGTCCCAGACATGACTCAGAGCAGTGCGAGTAAATGACAACTAGGGCACGGTTTCACGTAGAGGCAACCTAAATGTCAAAGGGAATAAGATCATTAAAAAAGACATGAAAAAGGACACCAGGTGTGTTCATTGAGAGCTAGCTCATCATTTTATAAAGTTAGTGATACTAGAGATGACGGAGTTCTGAATGATACGCAGAATCCCTTTGCCGGTGGGTAACTGCCAAAGCTGGCAGGCAACCTAAGCGAGCTGGGAAAGACAGGAAATTACGAGATCCAACCACTACGAGTGTCATTACACAAATGTCGAAGTTACTGAAGTAAACATAGCTGATGGGTGAAGAGAAAAACAGTGTTTGCTATCAATTTACTTGAAGAAGACAGATTCAGTTACTCTTTCATTCAGCCATGTAATAATTGATGTAACTAACTGTTGAGTTCCTTCTACTTTTCAGTGGCACTGAATGAAGTGCAAGAAATAACATATCTTTTCATAGAGACTTAGAATAAGAGGTGGGGACCAATTTATATGTGGATATTATGGGTACAAAAAGAAACTCACAAAAACTTAATTCTTAGAACTTAATTCTTAGGCCAGAAACTGAAACCATAGAATTTTCTTTTATAATATCACCTTTCTTTTCTTGTTTTTTACTTGAAAATAAATGGAGCAAATATGTACCACCCCAGTCCCTGGCCTTTACTGAACATCTCCTAATTCACAGCAGAACTGCAGAATGATTAGGTATTTTTTACAAAAGTGATCTGACTTGGAATTAGTAGTTGGAATCTAAACTCTTTTTTTCTTTTTCTAGCCAAATTTACTTATCCAAATTATTCTGCTTCCAACAGTGAAAGTGATTAATTTCTGTAAACCCACCAGAGAGTCTCCTGGAATTCACGGTTACTATTAAATAGTAATAATAAATAAATCTTTAGTATATGTGCTGCCGAAGCGAGCACAATAAATAAATCTTATATTAGGGGATAAAATGTTTCAGGGTTTTCTTTATTCAGCGAACATTTTCTAAGTAACTACTATGTTCCAAGCACAGTGAAAGAAGCAGAGGATATACACATTCGTAAGACTTGGAATCTGTACTTGGAAAATTCATGTTCAAATCACTGAACACAAATGTAAACATATAATATGTAGCAAATGGAGTGCAATAACATCAGATCTATCAGAAACCTGCTGGGGTAGGAACCATTGAATCTGTTAGGAGAGTCAGGGAAGGCTTCATAGAATAGTAAATAATGGAACTGGGTTCTTGAAGGATATCAGAGAAGACTGCAGAGCACATAAGACTCTATCAGGTAAGAGAGAATAGTATAGGCGTGGAATGCTGATAGGGCATGGAACGTTTAGAGAATGACACAAAGCATAATTATTGCATGGGTGGTGGTAAGTGGTAATGATGCAGAAAATGACCATCTCAAAACATAAATCTATAATGTTATCCTATAGTTAAGACTCTTTGATGGCTTCTTATTTCACTGAGAATTAATCTTACTTTAAATTGTGCAATGCCTTGAGTACTATGCCTTCTGCTCCTTATCATCTGCCACTTTTCTCCTCGTATGCCATACTACACTTAAAAAAAAATGTTTACTGACCATCTACTAGGTGCTAGGTATGCTGCAGTGAGTAAAACAGGCCTGCTTCAGGATCTTTGCACACACTGTTCCCTTAAATGGACCATTCCATTCTTTGCATGTATAGCCCTTTTTATCATCTAGGTCTCAGCTTTGTGCTCACTATAAGAAAGGATTCCCTATGCATTCAATATAATGGAGACCTTGACCATTTACTACTTTTTAATTCTTGCCAATTTCTTCACACTACAATGAAAGTTCATTAGGAAAAAGATTTTTGTTTGCGTGTCCATTGCTGTATCTACAAAGCGTAGAATAGTGCCTGGCTTAGAGAATGCGCCTCCATAAGTATTTTGAATGAACTGATGAATGAATAGTATTAGCTATAATTTATAAATTGTTTATATATTTGGGTTCTTTTTATTTTAATTTTTGTCCTGCTTCTGAAACTAAAATGAAAACTCATAGAGTAGAAACTAAGTCTGTTTTGTCCACCTTATATTTCCACACCATGACTAACCCAGTGTCTGGCATCTAAAAGTTGCTAAAATTTAGTGATCAATGGAAAGAAATGGAGGAGTTGAGGAGGATGAAGGAGATAATAGGGAGAATGAAGAAGCCTTACCAAAAGAAAAATTCAGGGAGAAGCACTGGGTCATTTTGTTGGTTTGTTTCATTCTGGAGAAATGAAAAACTGACTTCCATTTAGACATGCTAAGTTAGATTAGCCTTCTCCATACAATTTTAGAATGGGAAACTTGAGTTTGGAATTCTTTAAGAAATATATACGGAGACTTCAGTGGCCAGAAACTGAAACCATAGGAGTGAATAAGATGAGATAAAAAAATTTTAGGAGATCAAGAAGTATACCTTTTTCAAAATGGAGATCAGACATGAAAATACACAAAAGCTAGCCTGATTTATTTCACTGAAGGATACTTAGCTGCACCTTGATAGTGCATGGTTGAATCCTTCCCTAGGTAGTGACTGATCTATTAATTTCAGTAATAATACAGAACTATTATATAAGTATTCCACAGGTTTCATTTCCAACTCCAAGTTTTTACAGTAGGATAAAAAGAATTTATTGATAGAAACTCTCACTAATAAACTCTCCATTTCACTCATCTAGACTAACTTTGGCCTACGTATGCATATCCGTACAGCACTATTCAACTTCTAAATCCACTATGAGATCTAGTGATAGAAAGTCTTATGTGTGCTAAAATTTCTGGAGCACAAAATTTCAAATAAATAAATAATAAAAAATAAAATCTTTAAATAATAAAGCTTAATCAACCTGAGAGCTAAAGATGCAGATATATGCAATGGTCAAAAGAGAATTGCCAAGGGGCACCTGGGTAACTCAGTGGGTTAAAGCCTCTGCCTTCAGCTCAGGTCATGCTCTCAGGGTCCTAGGTTCGAGCCCCAGCATTGGGCTCTCTGCTCAGCAGGGAGCCTACTTCCCCCTCTCTCTCTACCTGCCTCTCTGCCTACTTGAGCTCTCTCTGTCAAATAAATAAATAAAATCTTTAAAAAAAGAGAAAGAGAGAGAGAGAATTACAAAGATAGAAGTCATAGAAATATTCTTTTCTTTTAATCTACATTCAATTAGTTAACATGTAGTACATCATTAGTTTCAGATGTAGAGTTCAGTAATTCATCAGTTACATATGACACCCAGTGCTCATCACATCACATGCCCTACTTAAAGCCCATCACTCAATTTCCCCATGCCCCCACCCCTCCCCTCTAGCAGCCCTCAGTTTGTTTTCTATTGTTAAGAGTCTCGCATGGATTGTCTTCCTCTCTGATTTCTTCCCATTCAACTTCCCTCTGTTCTCCTAAGATCCTCTGTGCCATTTCTTATATTCTACATATGAGTGAAACCATATGATAACTGTCTTTCTCTGACTGACTTATTTCACTCAGCATATACCCTCCAGTTCCAATCCATGTCATTGTAAATGATAAGAGTTCATCCTTTCTGATGGCTGTGTAATATTCTATTGTATATATATATACCACATCTTCTTTATCCATTCATCTGTTGATGGATATCTTAGCTCTTTCCACAGTTTGGCTGCAGTGGACTTTGCTGCTATAAACACTGGGGTGCAGGCCCCTTTGGATCACAATGTCTGTGTTGTGGGGGTAAATACCTAGTAGTGCCATTGCTGGGTCATACGGTAGCTCTATTTTTAACTTCGTGAGGAACCTCCATAGTGTTTTTGCCAGTGGCTGCACCAGCTTGCATTCCCATCAGCAGTATAAAAGGGTTCCCCTTTCACCACATCCTTGCTAACATTCATTGTTTCCTGTCTTGTTAATTTTAGCCATTCTGAATGGTGTGAGGTGGTATATCATTGTGGTTTTGATTTGTATTTTCCTGATTTCAAGTGATGTTGAGCATAGTTTCATGTGTCTGTTGGCTGTTTATATGTCTTTTGCCCATTTCTTGACTGGATTATTTGTTTTTTGGGGTGTTGAGTTTCATAAGTTCCTTACAGATTTTGGATACTAGCCCTTTATCTGAAATGTCATTTGCAAATATCTTCTCCCATTCCATACGTTGTCTTTTAGTTTTGTGGAGTGTTTTCTTGCTGTCAAAAGTTTTATATCTTGATGAAGTCCCAAAAGTTCACTTTTGCTTTTGTTTCCCTTGCCTTTGGAGATGTGTCTAGCAAGAAGCTGCTGTGGCAGAGATCCCAGAAATTGCTGCCTCTGTTTTCCTCTAGGATTCTTACAGATTCCTGCCTCACATTTAGGTCTTTTATCCATTTTGAGTTTATCTTTGTGTATGGTGTAAAAAAATGATACAGTTTCATTCTTCTACATGTGGCTGTCCAATTTTCCCAGCATTGTTTATTGAAGAGACTTTTTTCCATTGGACATTCTTTACTGCTTTGTCAAAGATCAGTTGACCATAGAGTTGAGGGTCCATTTCTGGGATCTCTATTCTGCTCCACTGATCCATGTGTCTGTTTTTGTGTCAGAACAATACTGTCTTGATGATTACAGCTTTGTAATAGAGCTTGAAATCCAGAATTGTGACACTACCAACTTTGTTTTTGTTTTTGTTTTTTTTTTTCAATATTCCTCTGGCTATTTGGGATCTTTTCCAGTTCAACACAAATTTTAGGATTATTTTGTTCCAGCTCTGTGAAAAATGTCAATGGTATTGTGATAGGGACTACATTAATTGTGTAGATTGTTCTGGGTAGAATAGACATTTTAACAATATTTGTATTTCTAATGCATGAGCATAGGGATATTCTTGATGAATGTGCTGTGCACCCAGCCATCTTTAAGACATCAATAAGAAACAAGGACCAAAATATAGAGATATATAGCCTACCACTATCAACATGGCCCCATAGCAAATTGTATGACTCTAAAGCAAGTAGTGACACCTTTTTCCTTTAAAAGGACAGAGAATAAATATTTTAGGCTTTTTTGGTCAAGACACAAAATTGAGGAAATGACATAGGTAATTATATAACAATTTATTGATGAAATTTAAACCATAATAATAGAATTCATTTTTTGTAAAATAGTTCTATTAAGAGGAATGGAATTCCTTGTTCTTTTAAATAAAATTTTGCTTAACTGGGGTTCAAATATATTGTTCCTTAACATCAAAATCAGTTGCAAATATTCACCTATTAATTAATGCTGACCTGACTAAGATTTTATGTATTTTAGGGGTGCCTGGGTGGCTCAGTTGGTTTAGCATCTGCCTTTAGCTCAGTCATGATCCTGGGGTCCTGGGATCAAGCCTCATATTCGGGGGCATCCTCTGCTTGGCAAGAAGTCTGGTCTCCCTCTGCCTTTTACCCCTTCCCCTCACTTGTGCCCTCAAAAATAAATGTATAAAATCTTTTTTAAAATACCTTACATATTTTCTATTTGAAAATGTCTTTTTAGACAGCTATTGCCAAATACTGGTATCAAGGCACAAAATATAAGATTTTAATTGAGTGTACTCATTACTTGGGAGGCATTTATAGAATTCTGTTATATTCTTCTGATATTTTTCTTATAACACGTTATTACATTGCAGAATAATCACTTTCAATTGGAAAGTTATGTGAAAGCTTCTTAATTCCACATTTAAATGGATTTTTAAGTATGAAAATTTCCGCTGTCCTTACATAGAAGTCTGAAAAACACTACCAGATCTATAGTTTGAGTTCATAAAATGAATCTGCTGCAAAGGTGTGGAAATGAAGATCTCACTTTTCATTTTGCCTTCTGACAGCACAGGAAGTGTAAAGCAGCCTAACATCACTTGTATGTAGTAGGCAGTATTCCAAGATGACTTCCAAGGTCTTCACCTTCTTGTATAACACATAATGTATAATATCTGGGACAAAGAATAGGTTGTATTTTACTTCCATGGTTAGGCTTGACCACATGAGCCCTTTAAACTTGGTCTAGAGGTCAGAGAAAGAGGAAGTCCGAGGTTACAAGTATAAGAAGGATTTGGGGCATCATTGCTGGCTTGAAGGTGGAGAGGGCCATATAGCAAGGAATGTGGACAGCTTCCTCATGCTGAGGGTATCATGGCTGAAATAATCAAGCACACTTGATTTTCTGTCCTCCAACTGAAAGAAACTGAATTCTACTAAGGGCAAGAGTGAAACTTGGAAATGGGTATTTCCCTAGAGCCTCCACAGGAGAATTTGCCTGGCAAACACCTTGATTTGAGCTTACAGAACTGTGAGTTGATAAATGAGTTTTGTTTTAAGCTGCCCAGTTTCTTTACTTTATTTTTTTTTAATTTAATTTTATTTTTTCAGTGTTCCAAGACTCGTTGTTCCTGCACCACATCCAGTGCTCCATGCAACAAGTGTTCTCCTTTAATACTGATCATCAGGCTTCCCTATCACCCCACCTTCCTCCTTTCCAAAACCCTCAGTTTGTTTCTCAGAGTCCACAGTGTCTCATGGTTGATCTCCCCCTCTGATTTCCCCCAATTCACTTTTCCTCTCCTTCTCCTAATGTCCTCCATGTTATTCTTTATGCTCCACAAGTAAGTGGAACCATGTGATAAATGACTTTCTCTGCTTGACTTACTTCACTCAGCATAATCTCTTCCAGTCCCACCCATGTTTATACAAAAGTTGGGTATTCATCCTTTCTGATAGAGGCATAATATTTCAATGTAATATTCCATATCTTCTTTATCCATTCATCTGTTGAAGGGCATCTTGGCACTTTCCAGTTTGGAGATTGTGGCCATTGCTTCTATGAACATTGGGGTACAGATGGCCTCTTTTCACTACATCAGTATCTTTGGGGTAAATACCCATTAGTGCAATTGTAGGGTCATAGGGAAGCTCTACCTTTAATTTCTTAAAGAATCTCCACACTGTTTTCCAAAGTGGCTGCACCTACTTTCATTCCCACCAACAGTGTAAGAGGGTTCCCTTTTCTCCACATCCTCTCCAACATACGTTGTGTCCTATCTTGCTAATTTTGGCCATTCTCACTGGTGTAAGGTGGTATATCAATGTGGCTTTGATTTGAATTTCCCTGATGGCAAATGATGTTGAACATTTTTTCACGTGTCTGATAGACATTTGTATGTCTTCTTTGGAGAAGTGTCTGTTCGTGTCTTCTGCCCATTTTTGGATATGATTATCTGCTTTCTGGCTGTTGAGGTTAAGGAGTTCTTTCTAGATCTTGGACATCAGCCTTTTGTCTGTAGTGTCATTTGAAAATATCTTTTTGCATTCTGCAGGTTGCCTCTTTGTTTTGTTGACTGTTTCCTTTGCTGTGCAGAACCTTTTTCTCCTGACAAAGTCCCAAAAGTTCATTTTCGCGTTTGTTTCCCTTGGAAAAAATCCCAAATCCACCAACTCTCTTTACACCTTAAAAAACTGGAAAATCAACAACAAATTAAGCCAATCCAACACACAAGAAGGCAAATAGTTAGAATAGAGATCAATGAGTTAGAAACTAGAGATACAGTAGAACAAACACATCAACAAAACTAGATGCTGGTTCTTTGAAAGAATTGATAAGATTTATAAACCACTGGCCAAACTAATGCAAAAGAAAAAGGAGAGGATCTAAATTAATAAAATTATGAATGAAAGGGGAGAGATCATGACTAACACCAAGGAAATAGAAACACTCATCAGAAATTATTATCAACTGTTATATGCCAATAAGCAACCTAGAAGAAATGGATGCATTCCTGGAAACCTATAAACTTCCAAGACTGAAACAGGAAGAAATTGACAACCTGAATAGACCAATATCTAGCAACGAGATTGAAGCAGTCATCAAAAACCTCCAAAAAACAAGAGCCCAGGACCTGACGGATTCCTGGGGAATTCTAGCAAACATTCAAAGAAGAAATAATATTCTCCTGAAGCTCTTTCAAAAAATAGAAAAAGAGGGAAAACTTCCAGACTCTTTCTATGAAGCCAGCATTACCCTGATCCCCAAACCAGCAAAGACCCCATCGAAAAGGAGAATTTCAGACAAATATCCCTGATGAATATGGATGCCAAGATTCTTAACAAGATCCTAGCTAGTAGGATCCAACAGTACATTAAGAAGATTATCTACCACGACCAGGTGGATTTATCCCTGGGATGCAAGGGTGGTTCAGCATTCACAAATCAATCAGTGTGATAGAACAAATCAATAAGAGAAGAGAGAAGAACCACATGGTCCTCTCAATTGATGCAGTAAAAGCATTTGACAAGATACAGCATCCATTCCTGATTAAAACTCTTCAAAATATAGGGATAGAGAGAACATTCCTCAACTTCATGAAATCTATCTATGGAAAACCCCACAAAGAACATCATCCTCAATGGGGAAAAGCTGAAAGCCTTCCCTTTGAGATCAGGAACACGACAAGGATGCCCACTCTCGCCACTGTTGTTCAGCATAGTATTAGAAGTCCTAGCAACAGCAATCAGACAACAAAAAGAAATAAAAAGTATTCAAATTGGCAAAGAAGAAGCTTCCCAGTTTCTACTAATATGCTACATAACAATGAGAAAATAAAATACTTCATTCAAACAATGTTA
Source organism: Mustela erminea (assembly GCF_009829155.1). Taxonomy (NCBI): domain Eukaryota; kingdom Metazoa; phylum Chordata; class Mammalia; order Carnivora; family Mustelidae; genus Mustela; species Mustela erminea. The sequence goes on along the minus strand of NC_045615.1, from coordinate 163,268,357 downwards.
TTGTTGAAAAGACTTCACTGCATTACAGTTTCACATATAAGCATTGTGTTGCTTGTAATTTAAGTTGAATCCATTATGAAATATTATCAAGTCTGAATAAAAGATGATATCCAAAATCATTTAATATCTGAAACAGTAATTCAAAGTTGCTCTTCCTATCACAAAAATTTCATCCTCAGCTCTGATAAAAAAGAGAACTATAATAAAACAAAACTATAACAAAACATTACCACTTTTAAACCACTCAACTGCTGCATGGTGGGGCAACTCAGGAAATTCAGTTTTTGTTTCTGACAAAAAGTCATGGAGCTGACCATGGGTAAAGCCACAGAGTGAAAGAGTTCACCACTGAACACTTCTGGTTCAATAAAACTACCAACTCAAACACCTTCCACATGGCATCCAGTGATGAATCATACTGTAAACATATTTTATTTCCACAAAATGTGAATCTGCACAACTGATCCTTTCTCTGCTCTACACATCTCATCGACAACGACAATGTTACATTATCTTACTTAGCTAATTCCATGTCTGGCTGTAGTGAATTAGTGTTTTCTAAACTTCTTTAAAAAATTCTGGTCTCATAAAAATATATTATATGATTATAAAAAATAAAAAATTTTAAAAAAGAGTATAAAACATGGAATCATATAGATAAAACATGGAGGAGGGAAATTTAGTGTTTTTATAGTATGTTTGAGTTTAAGTGATCATCAACTTACTATAGACGGCTATCGACACAAGATGTTATATATAAACCCAATGGTAACCCAAAATGAAAAACGTATAATAGGCTCGCACACACACAAATAAATAAATAAATAAATAGGAATTCAAGCATACCCTAAAGAAAAACATCAAACCACAAAAAAAAAAAAAAAAAAAATTCTGGTCTCTGGTTTTTCTATGCAGACCATTCACAGGGGCTAATTCTTCCGTCACTTTACACATGGCCTTGAGTCCTCAAACAAGTGACAATACTGAGCAGTATCAGTTAACATCTGTTGGTTGATCAATAGCCTTGAAAACCACTCAAAATAGCTTGCTTTGTTTTTAGGTTAACTGTTATGTTTCTCCCAACATCTTAAATTCTCTTTAAGCAACTGTTCTTACAAAAAGGCTAACAGTCTTTATTTTCTCTGGGTACATTTCTTCAGCTACTTCAAACACAATTCAATTAACTCAAAAACAGCAAAGAACTTCCTTTACTTGACTAAAGAGAGTGACTCAGAAATTGACTTGGGTTGCAGATTCATTTTCATTTTTTACTTTGGTGAAGAAATTCTGCTATGATGGGACATTACATTTCCAATTTTCTCATTTTTCTATTGTTTTCTTATGAGTTGGGAATATTGTCAAAGGGTGCTTAGTTTAGTGATGTTGACATAAGTTGTATCACTCAGTACAACTGTAGAACCACTGCATAACAAAAACAATGCTTTACCAATGCTACCACATGACTATACAGTAGCCCTTGGAAGACTACAGCATTAAAACTGTCACTGACTGAAAGTACCCTGAGCAACAATGAGAAGTAATGAAGGCACAGTATATGGTCTCTCTGATGGCTATACCACTTGTCACTGTAGTGAATAAACAGCCATAGATCCAGGCTATATTCTAATAAAACTTTATTAATGGGCACAGCAATTTGAATACAATTTTTATGTGTCATGAAATATTCTTCTTTTGATTTTTTTGGAACCATTTCAAAATGTAAAATCCATTCCCAGGTCATAGACCCACCAAAAACAGGCAGCAGGTCCGATTTGGCTCACAGGTCAGTTTGTCAGCCCGTCTGAAGCTTAGATGTTTCATGCTCAAAATCAAAACAGGGTGGGTTACTGATCAGGGTCTCCAGGTGTCACTGTAGAATTCAGATTAAATATGAATCTCAAGAGCACAAACGTTTCAAGAGCACAAACGTTTGTTTTAGAAACATCATTTGTCTGAACCTTGTTATAAGATGTATAAAAAAAAGAGTCAAACATTGAAATATTCCTTGTTGCACTCTTTTAAGGCAGTGTCCCTTGACATGTGATCAATGGGTCAAGCACCTTGGGGGGAGTACTTGTTACAAATGCATACTCGTGCTTCTCCTCTAATTGTAGGTCATTAGAAATTTATACTTTTAATAAGCTGTCCAGTTAATTTTTGCATATACCAAAGTTCAAGAATAACTTCCCTGAGGATGAAAGTATTTTGGTTAAATATTGTATGTGACCAAATCAATGCTTCACACTCATGTGCAAAACCAGAGAAGCCCATGTGTGTATCTGTTTATCTGTAGAAATGTTATCAAAACTGGCTGTGGCATAAGCCCGTTCAGTAAATGCCACTTTACAGAACAGGTGCTGGGACAAAGGGAAACTAGAAAAGTCAGTCCTACAGGTATGCTGAACACACACACAGTACACAAACAAAGACATACACATAGACATACACATCTCCTGCCCCTTAGTAGGAGACAATTTAATGTAGCTATAAAATTTGTATGATTCTGTCCTTATAATTATTCAGGCTATAATTCCATGTGTTGATATCTGCAATTATAAGGAGTTTGTATGATTACACGTTGGGAAGGTATTAGGAGAAAAAAAGGATAATAATTTTAGATCTGATTTGAATTCCTGTTTAGCCCCAGAAAACCTTTCCTTTGGCAAAACCTTCATTCTTTGAAACTCTGAAGTCTATGTTAATGGGTGAGGGCAAGACTTACTGTAAGTGATTTTCACTTAATCCTTAGACAATACAGAGGTTCTGGAATATTCTCATGCATCTTAATTAAAATTTTCAATGTTTTAAGATAGTTCACACAAACTCAACTCTTAAACAGGAAGAAAAAAAAAAAACAACACAATAGTTTCTTAAGACGTAGCACAGACCACACAGTAACAAAGGCCAATAATGATGACAATTTTTTAAAAGAATGTGTCTGGGTATTACATGTTTATGAGAGCCTACGTTCAAAGTCAAGTTAGGATTATAAGGGAAGTTTAATCTGAACTTAGAAAATTCCATAGCAGCCATTTAACAGTAACATATACTTTAGCACAACTTCACATATGCCCTTAAACAGATTTGAGAAATTTGTATTCTTCATTTAAAAAGTAAGTTTTTATTTATTGCATAAATAGTATTGCAGCAGACATTTTAAATTTTTCCTAAAAATCACACAAATCAATATTCTCCTTCTCCCTAGTCAAAATTCACTCATTACTTTTACAGTTGCCAATCACAGTGGGAATAAAATTTTGTGTTACTGGAAAAACAAGAATTTCCCAAACTGCCTCATTGCCATCATTACTGGCCACTTAGAATAACAACATTGAGTAGATGAATTCTAATTACATTCCACAATGTTTAAATGTTAGATAATAATGTTAACTGCTGATTTCTTAATTTTAGTATGTCTTCAAACAAGAACTATGAAGAAAGCAGCCAAGTGTTCCCAATCATGAAGTAGAGATGGGGGACTTGGTAGCAGACTGCCTTCCCTGTTGGGTCAATATAAGAGTTGCTTCCACACCTCAGTACTCAGCAGTCAGTATGTCACTGAGTATGGAACAGAGCTGCACACTTCTTTTCACCAGATTACATTCTCAGCTTGCTTTGCAAATAGGTTTGGCCACGACAGAGTTCTGGATAGTGACACATAATCAATGTGCAACACTTGTAGAACCAGCCCATCAAACTGCCCATACACCAACTTTCCTGATCTTTCTTGTTTTCCCCTTGGAGAGAAAAACTACACAACCCTGGAAGCTACTTCTTGAAGACGACAGAGACTCCGTTAACCTGGGTCCCCAAATGACTGTCCTCTACTAACCTAGAATAGCTCAGGACAGCACCATGAGCAAGAAATAAGCCTGTAGCTGTCTGAGCAATTATAAATGTTATGGTCAATTTTTCATAGCATTTACTATTCCTCTGTTATTATGTAATCAGGGATACAGGCCGAGAAGAGGGTGCATTTTCTCTCTCCTTTCCAAGACAAAACTGCTAGCCCTCCTGTCCCCACAGTGCCTGCCCCAGTCCGGACTTCACTGTCACGCATCCCACTTCTAGCTCCTCCTTGAACCTGCTGTATGCAAGTGTCGAATCACTACATTGTGTGCCTGAAGCTGATGCCAACTAACTGGAATTCGAAAAAACTTTGAACAAATAAAAAACAGTAGTTCTGGCTCTCCTACCTATAAAAAAAACTGGGTGCGCCTTATCTAATTTCTGTCATCAGATCAAAAAATGGCAAAATAACCACCTAATCCTGTGGTCTCAGTTCTTCTTGATACAGTAATATAAAACTGTTTATATCAATATTTTACAAAATAGAATAAGTTAGAATTGACTGAAATCTCCAAAAATGCTTAGTACATCTGCAGATATAGTTCTATCTAGGACAGGCAGGTCTGGTATTACATTAGATGGTTTTGGCAACCAATATTTATCCTTTTTATTGAAATGAAAGGCTTGAAGAAAGGCATGCTGCTTCTCAATTTCAGGAATGTTTGATCTTCTGCCAAAAATAACACTGACATTTAATTATGCCTGTAATCTGCTATATCTATCTTGAACCTCACCACAGAATGTAACTTCACTCTCAGAAAGGAACAAAATCGGAGATTCCTTAAGGGCCACCTGCATCATGTCCATATGTATCTAATCTCAACTAGGTCTTCAGTTTAACTCTGCATTCCTTAAACTCAGCTGACAACCTATCTTCTTTCCTATGATAGCTCTTCCAGAACTTTTCTGCTCTTAAGGGTCCAACCCTAACCCTGCATTTCTCATTTTCAGCAGTTGTGTTACTGAAAAGACGCACACCATCCTGAGGAGTTTACTCAAACTCCTCACCTTTTCTCTATCTCTATCTTCATCTCTGTGATCCGTCTTCCTCCACAGACCTGCGGAGAAACTTGCCTCTCTCTCTGCGCCTTACCTTCTGCCTTCTAACACACCCACCCTTATCCTTGATTCAGCTTCTTTTCATTTCCTCCGTATTTTCTCTCTCAAGCTTTCACATTTTCCCAGTACAATTTCTTCTCTTCCTCTATATTAATTTATTTTCTCAGTCTAAACCAAAGTTCTTTCTACAGATCCATAAGGGTTAAAAAAAAAAAAAAGATAAAGGAAATCTCTCTTGAAGAACCTAAAAGTTATTCTTCCTCTCTCTCTCTCTGTTTTACTAACGTACTTCTAAAAGAATAATCTATACTTTCTGCTTCCATTCCTTCTCCAGACACTGGTTTCTTAATTTTTCTTATTCTAGATTTATGAGGAAGGGAGGTAGATATTGTCAACCAAAGATAGGCTAAGATAGGCACAGAAATAGAAGCGCAAAAGCAACACAAGGACACATTTGGAGGGAAATATGCTTGTCGGGTGGTAGAACTCTGTACTTGCAGGGGAAGAACAGGGAGAAGAATCAGGAAGGGAGAATACCGTAGAGCGCAGAGCTCTGAACATGAAGAGCCTCGTAGAATATCCCATGGTTTCGCTTTAGTTATCGTTAAGCAAATAAATATGTCACAGCCTCTGAAACCACCAAAATATAGATACACTTTAAATTCAGGAAAGTGGGCCAGAGATCTTAGCTACTATTCTCAGTCGCACTTGCTTGTTTTCTGCTACTTCTTACCACCTATTTCTTGACACTGTATTCTTCTGCCTTTAGACCAAAGTTAATTATCAGTATCCTTATCACATTGTGACAATCCACAGCTTTCTTCACACTATCAGAACTGACATTTTCATGTTCTATTTCAGGTAACGTATGAAAGGCAGTGAGGAGAAATCGGAGTGTGTAAATAAACCACTGATAAAAGATATTTAAGCTAAAAGAATGAGAAGTAACCACTCACCAACACTTCTAAAATTTCCTATGAGCTTTTTGAGATAAGATTCTTTCACAAGGTCATGGTGACTGTAATAGGGAACTTACTGAACCAATTATTTGGCCTCACAAACAGAAATGCTCTTTTAGGAAAAAAATACACATATGATTCATATGAATTCAATATATATGTTCGCTTTGTCATAGAGTTACGGTGTATAAAGGTGTGTTCGGCGCCTGTGGAGGCAAAGTCCATGGGCCAACCCCATATGTGCGTAAGTGCCCACGGGACTGGAAGCTGACACTTACTGGTTGCTCTGTTCTGAATACTGTTTTATATGCTTTATATTTATTAACTTATTTAATTCTTAACATAAGAAAGGTGGCTCAGAGAAGGGTTTGGACTAAGGAAGAGGCAGTTTGGGCCCAGGCAGGCAAGTACCTGGCCCATGCTTATACCATCCCACAATTTGGGCCCTTCCTGGGACATGACTATCTGCCACTTACATACACAACCCACCCTAAGTCTATTAGATTCAGTAATAGTGTGCAGACAACAGAAGTGAGAAGTATTCCCCTCCCCCCAAAAAAGTGCTACAATTTAAGGAAAATGACCTGAGAAAAGATGTTATATGTTTCCAGTAGCAAACAAATTTTCATGGGTCCATTTCTGGTTTTTCAGATTAGAAAGTAGATGGCATCGCTCTGTTATAGCCAAACAGATTTTAGATTGTTGTTCTGGATGGAAGGACAGGGCCAAGACTGTTTTATGCACTGGTGATTACAGAGGGACAGATGGACAGCAACAGGGATTCAGTCTTACAGATACAGAGAACTGAGGGGAACGAAAGCACAGAGACGAGGGGGGCAGAGAGTCGAGAGGATTCTACAGGTATTTCTGTAGATTTCTACAGATACTTCAGTTGTTTATGGGTCTTACTCTCTCAGAACTTAATTTAAACTCTTGTTTCTTAAAATTTCAACTCCAGTCACAGGAAGGATGCCATTATTCTGCACAGGACTAAAGTTATGTTTATTATAATATCATTTCAGTAAACTATGGGCTATCTTAACACTTCACTGTCTTTAAGGAAACATATAGGACAAGCTATATTATTCTTTTTCTTAGGTCTTTCAGACTCTGGCATTTCCTCAGAGACAACACAGTACTAGTTACAGAGAGCAGCAGTAGGTCAGCAGATGTAGGTCCAATCAAAGACAGGCTGGTCAGAAAGATTTCAAGTTAATGAACAAGAATACCAAAAATGTTAACTGGGGTTAACCTGTAGTAAACAAGACTTATTAACTTCTTTTTTTTTTTTAAGATTTTATTTATTTATTTGACAGACAGAGATCACGAGTAGGCAGAGAGGCAGGCAGAGAGAGAGAGAGAGAAGGGGAAGCAGGCTCCCTGCCGAGCAGAGAACCTGATGCGGGGCTCAATCCCAGGACCCTGAGATCATGACCTGAGCCAAAGGCAGAGGCTTAACCCACTGAGCCCCCCAGGTGCCCCCCTATTAACTTCTCTATTAAGAAGGAATACACTACGTTTATGTTAGGGGTAGGTCTAGATTGCTCTCCAGTCCTGCTAACTCAAGACAGGTCATGGAAAGTACAATAGACTTAAGCAGAAAAAGACAGCTGAGTATATGTAGGGCTGAAGGTTGACCTACTATGAAGGGTGGCATTAGCACAGTTTCCTTCCATGATATCTTTCCAAAAAGTTAAGCATTTTTTTCTTCTACTCTGTCAATTTTTCCAAGGCTAGTATAGGAATACTCCATGAATCAGAATACAGACTTGATCGGAATAGTTTTGAGTTTTTCTGATGAAACTTATTTGTTACATGATACGAGATTTGAAACCTCACTAGCAATTAACTAAGATAATATATAGGCAAATGTAATTAAAATGTCATATGCTTACTTTTAAAAATACAAAATGTTAAATATTTGCAGAGATGCATTGACTTCTTACCTAACAGAGATTATGAAGCAAGATAGCCAGGAAAAGAAAGAAAGAAAGAAAGAAAGAAAGAAAGAAAGAAAGAAAGAAAGAAAGAAAGAAAGAAAGAAAGAAAGAAAGAGGAAGGAAGGAAGGAAAAGAAAAGAAAATGTTCAGTAAAGTTCCAGAATCTACCCAAATAGTAATAATTGTAGAAGGGATGAATAAAAATAGTTATGTGTTCTGAGTACAGTTTTCTAGAGCTGACCTAATCTCCACCACAGACATACAGATCAGCCAACATTTCAGACATTTGGTAAAATATTTATCTCCATTCCACTTAAACAGCTCAGTGCTGCGTATTAAAGCAGAGCAATAATTTATTTCTTCAATATTTCCAAGAGAAATGTTTGTGCCTTAAGTTTCTTTAATTGATAAATGTATTTTTAACCAAAAGGGGAAAAATTTAACAAACCAAGTAAGGATTCATGAAATGCATGCAAACATGATCTGAAAAATAAAAATTTACAGATGTTGAAAGGTGTTCTCTACATTGTATAAAGCAAAAGAAAATATATTGTATATAATGAGAACCTCCTAAGCTCATGGTTCACTTGAGTAAATGAAAGAGGCTGAAGAGATTTCTGAAAAGACATTATAAAAATAAATCTATTTATGTCTCTCTTCAAGCATCACTGTAGACCTGGTCTATCCCACACCATTCTCCCACCTGTTTGGAAAGATACGTCCTGACAGTGTTTCTAGGACCTGACATCATTCCTGACCACATACAAATTGAATTCCAGCTTCATAGCATCAGACCTCTGGGGAACAGAATCTAGCCACAAACAAAGAACACAAACTGTTCCTTAACAAGATGGCAGGTATTTGGCACATGATTCGGGTTTTGTTTAAATAAGCTGATTAACAGTATCACGTTGGCAAGTTCATTGTTTATAATCATTCTATTTCATTTCCCTATAAAAAGTAGAAGCAGATACTCTGTTTTATAAGCCTGGTATGAATCAATAGGGATTCTTTTTTTACTCTCGAGTAAATACTGCAGCTAAAAACAAGAGCCGGGTGGGGGTAGATAATTTAAGTGCAAAAGATTTTAAGGCCCACCAACACTGCTGTAAGAGAAAGGTTTCTGCTCACAATTACCCCATTAACCACATTCAAATTTTTATGGAAAACAAACAAAAAGACACACCAATAAATCTCACTCTATTTTCTGCATAAAATCAGTGTAGATAAAGGGACTCGTATCTAGATCATTACTTTTCAATATCACTTCCAAATCTTTCTTGCCAAAGGAGCCTCAGCACTTCCCTCAGGACAATCAACACATTTAGGTATTTTTGAAAAGCAATAACTTAATTAAACTCACTTGATTGGATGTTTAATAACTGAATATTAGGATTCAGACATTATTGAATCAAATAATGTTATTTCTATTTTCAGGGAGGCAGAACTAAGAGAAATCTCTTTTCTATAATCTCTTACTCCTTCCTTTCTAACCTAAGATTCTTAAAATACATCCCTAACCGTTTGGTGCACTTTATTTTCCCATTGTATTCTCAATTCTAATTTCTACTACTATTTTTAAGATTACTGTTCATTATCCTTTTTATTCCAAGTATGGGAAGCAAAACAGTACAGAGCTTGGAGATGTGACTGCTTCAGTACCAAGCAGTCCTGGGTTCGAGGCCATGCACCCATGCAACCTCACCTAGTACCAATTTTGCTCCAGTAAGATAATGCATGTAAGTTCTTAGGAACAGTAGCTGACGCAAAATGAACACATCTTTTTCATTAGTAAATAACTAATATTAGTTGCCGTTATGATTTCTATTTTTAAGTATTTTCTTTTCCTTACCCTCTTTTGGCTTTGTATAAATTCAGTCTAGAAATACATCAAATTGATTCCACTTTTACTTAAAAGATTTTAAATATTTATTTTAAAAAATCTTGGAAAGGTTCTCCCTCTGTTGACTTCCACACAACTTTTTTTCCTTCTCATCTACAGCTTCTTGAAAGAATATGCTAGACATCTTGTCATCGCATTCTCATTTCATTTATTGCTGAACATACTGGCTTCTCTTTAGTATCTGAACCCCAGCTCATTTTTATAGAAGCCAATCTTACCTACTCATGTTCTCCTAGCCAGAACCCTTGCTAGAACTGCAGACTCATCTTTTGGCTGTCCATTGCTACCTGGATATATGACTGGCACATAGGGCTCAGTAAACCTCAATCAAAAATCCCCTTAGATTTCAAATTTGCTTTGCCTCTTGTATTGCCCATTCTAGTTTGTAGCACCACCATCATTCAATTGATAATATTAAAATTATAAGTATTACATTAACTATAAACCATGATAGCAATAACTAAAACTATCTGAATGTTTACCGTGTGCCAAGTTTTGGTCTAAGTTCACAAATATTAACTCACTTAATGTTCACAAAAATCCTATGAAGTAATTACTACCATTATCTGAGGAAGGGCAGGCTTAAGGAACTTGCCCATAGTCACACAGCTAGTAAGTAGTAAAACCAGGTGTCCCGCCGTTGGAGCCTACACGTTTAACTACTGGACCATACTGACTTCGGCTTGGAAGCCAGAAAGATAAAAAGTCACCTTTAACTTCACAATTCACTTCACTTATTTTACTGAGTTAGTACCAAATTTGCTCATTTTAGCTCATCTGTACATAAAATGAACAGATCTCTTCAGATTCTCATTTTGTCTCACCAAAATGATTGCCCCATTCTTTGTTTCCAGTCCTTTCCAATCCACTTAATCCTGTCAGAAGAATCTAATATTAAATTCTGATGAGTTACTTTTGTGCTTCCAGAGCTCCCAATAACTTGGAGAATCAAAACTAAGTTTCACTGTGGCAACACTGCCAACTCTTGTTGCTTTATCCCCACATATAATGCTCCAGGAGAACAGGGATCACAAATTGGGTCTAGGCCGTGTCATGTGTGATAACCTATCAGAGTCTATCAAGCAGAGGACTTTAGAACTTTCTGGGAGAATTAAAACCTAGGGAAAAAATAAAAATAAATATAAATCAAGAACTCGCTAAAAACAAAACAAAAACAAGATAAGAGATTAGGAATAGGGTAAATTTGAAAGATAACATCATGAGTTAAATTTTGGAAATATTAAATTTGAAGAGCCAATGGCAAACCCATATGGCAGTGTACAACAAATAAACTTGCACGAGTAAGAAAGCCCTAGATTTCAGAAGTAAGGAATTGTTTCAAACATGGTACATTGACCATCTCTCTTCAACTGTCCCCTGTAACTTCAATAACTGTGACAACTGAATATACCGTAAAACGCTGGCTAAACAGCATTTCTTGGAACTCTCTAATAAAATGTAAATCAGAGGAAAGAAAGTCATCTTCCCCTCACCCATGCTGCCACAGACTGCTATCCTCTCCTGGTGCGAGGTACATGGGGTACTGCCTGGTGGAACAGTAAATGAGCTCTCTGCATCTGGAAGAAATGTGGCAACTGACGGGGAGTTGTTAAGTCTGGAAAAGCAGCCGCTGATAGCATGGTATCTGCTGGAACAGCAATGAAGTGTTATCGAGTGAAACGCTGCCAGGCCACCCACCACCCCGCAGAGAGCCTGCCCAACCCAACAGAGCAAACACAGAACTTACTTGGAACAAAGTTTTTTATAAACACATTTGAGACAATATTGACTAATCTCAAATATAACTAGTTGGCTGGGAGGTGGGGGGAGCGATCAATTATACTGATCTGGGGTCTGGGAGCCCAGGACACTTACTACAAAGAAGGAAAAGGAAGCAGAATTTAAGCGTCACTGTTAAATTACCTCTTTGGTATCGATAAGCTTATGGAGACTGGGAAAGTTCAAATTATGCCAGAAATATTAAATACTCAGTAATTGCTCAAATACACTTGACCTGCTTACTGCTCTCTTATCTGTGCTGGAATTATTTTGCAGTCTATGGTGTGAAGTCTTTGAAGGTGATGATTATTTCACCTAAAGCAATGGTGAGTATGTAGTCAGCACCTAAAAATAATTTACTGCACTGGGTTGGATAAAAGTTGAGAAAAGAGCCCAATTAATTAAACCTATTAAGAAATTCAAATTCAGAAAACTCATTCTTTTACTCATCCATTCTTTTACTTTCTAATGTTTTTGTTCTTTTACAAAAACATTCATTGACTGCTAGACATTAAACTAGGTTCTAAAAATGTAACAGTTTGCTCTCAAGGAGTCCACAGTGATAGAAAACAGGTATGGTGACTGTTAATTTGGGGCACTTACTCTAGAGAGACATTATGTTAGTGTCTACAAATTAATCATCTCATTTAATTACTACAAAATAATGATGGAAGGTGTAGTATTTTCCCCATTGTATAAGAAATGTTCACTCAAAGATTAAAGTGATTTGCCAAAATCACAAAGCTAGGAAACCACAGAGCTGGAATTTCAACTTCAGGGTCTCTGTTGGGTTAATGCTAGCATTCCTCAACCTTCTGTCACTTAGCTATGACATTGACAACTTTTGTAACATTAGGTACTATTTTCATTTAAATAGAGGTACCTGGACTTTGCTACATCAATGATGTCTATAAAATTCTGAGTTTGAGTTGTTATTTATTTTTACAATTACATTAAAGTACATATATTTCTATCAAAATAAAAAGTTTGTCACCATATAATCCCAAATTATCTTGAGTCACTTTGTATGGACGCAACCTGGGACACACTGCCCTCTGTTATGTTACCTGACATGAAATCAGAAGGTCCAAGTGAAGCCAGGTGGTAGCAGTCATAAATCCTGCTCTTGTCTGCTATCCTTGTGAGAAATAGAATAGTTACAATCACTCTTCCCTTTCAACTTGGTCCAAGCCACTATTCAACAAAACTAAGAGGTACCCATGACCCACTCCAGGGTGTGGTCCCCACTACTGCCATCCAATGTCACTGCTGAGGTTTAGCCTAAAGTGTGTAGATTCATAACACCAAGTCCAAAATTCCAGAAGCCACCTGATTCTCATTTCAGTCTGTCTCTTGCTGTTATTGGTTTGTTCGGTTTATGTGTTTATTTGTTTGTTTGGAGATGGGGTTAGTCATCGTTCTGGTACCTGTTTGAACAGACTGGGAAAGTTGAGACAAAGGATTCTTTTAGAAGAGTAGCAGGGATTAAAAAACAGCAACAACAGCCACAAAAACAGTAATTATACAAACATATCTGCTTCCAGAATTACCTCCAAACCTTAAACTGCCCTATCAAGAAATACGTCTTCTTCAACACCTCATTTAAAGCAGAATCTCCAATTCTGAGTTATTTCACATAGGTCATTCTTCTGACAACTAGAAAGTGCTGCTTTAAAGGAATGACTAATTTTTAAAGATTTAACTACTTTGATTAAAGGCAAAGGAAACAAAAGCGAAAATGAACTTTTGGGACTTCATAAAAATCAAAAGCTTCTGCACAGCAAAGGAAACAGTCAAGAAAACCCACGGAATGGGAGAAGATATTTGCAAATGACAGTACAGACAAAATGTTGATATCCAGGATCTAAAATGAACTCCTCAAACTCAACACACACAAAACAGACAATCATATCACAAAATGGGCAGAAGATATGGACAGACCCTTCTCCAATGAAGACATACAAATGGCTATCAGACACATGAAAAAATGTTCATCATCACTAGTCATCAGGGAGATTCAAACTAAAACCACATTGAGATACCACCTTACACCAGTTAGAATGGCCAAAATTAGCAAGACAGGAAACAACATGTGTTGGAGAGGATGTGGAGAAAGGGGAACCCTCTTTCACTGTTGGTGGGAATGCAAGTTGGTGCAGCCTCTTTGGAGAACAGTGTGGAGATTCCTCAAGAAATTAAAAATAGAACTTTCCTATGACCCTGCCATTGCACTCCTGGGTCTTTACCCCAAAGATACAGATGTAGTGAAAAGAAGGGCCATCTGTACCCCAGTGTTTACAGCAGCAATGGCCATGGTCGCCAAACTGTGGAAAAAACCAAGATGCCCTTCAACGGACAAATGGATAAGGAAGATGTGGTCCATATACACTATGGAGTATGATGCCTCCATCAGAAAGGATGAATACCCAACTTTTGAAGCAACATAGGCGGGACTGGAAGAGATTATGCTGAGTGAGATAAGTCAAGCAGAGAGAGTCAATTATCACATGGTTTCACTTATTTGTGGAGCATAACAAATAGCATGGAGGACATGGGGAGATAGAGAGGAGAAGGGAGTTGGGGGAAATTGGAAGGGGAAGTGAACCATGAGAGACTATGGACTCTGAAAAACAATCTGAGGGTTTTGAAGGGGGGGGTGGGAGTTCGGGGTACCAGGTGGTGGGTATTATAGAGGGCACAGATTGCATGGAGCACTGGGTGTGGTGCAAAAATAATGAATACTGTTATGCTGAAAATAAAAAATAAATTAAAAAAAAATTGACGAAAACATTGATCCTTTATATGTCTCAAGTGTACTAAACTTCACTTCATCTTTTCCACTGACACAACAGAATATAATCCAAATTTCTTCTCCATATAAATGGTCATATATGATTTGTGTCTGGCTACCTTCCACGCTCCTCTCAAATGACTCTTCCTGCGTCCACCGTAGTCCAAGCACACTGGACTTCTTCCTACTCTTCATGCACATTAAGCTCCTTTATGCCTCAAGGTCTTCACACGCACCATGCCTTCTGCCTGCAACATTTTCATCAGTGCTTCCCACTGTTCTTAGCCATTCAGACTCAAGATATCACCACCTCGGGGAAGACTTCCATAAACCACCCTTTGAAAGTTGACCCCCCACTCTATCACATTCCTCGATTTTATGCCCATTGGCACTTACCACATGAAGTTATCAAATTTATTTTTTTGTTAATGTGTTTATTGTCCATCTTACTGAACAGAACATAAATTATACAGGGAGAAGGACTTTGTTTTCTCCTCTGCTCTACATCATCAGTGTCTGCTTTACTCACTGTTCTGTATTCTTACTATCTAGAACATAGAAAACAATCATTATTAAAGGCAGAATCACTTTAGAGACCAGGCGATGATGTTTGCGGATTCACTGTACTTGTACAGATCTTGTGTGCTTGCTTTATTTCTCCGTCTCTTATTTTGGTGATCTGGCTGTCATTTGTCACTCTCCACTGCTATCAGAATGGTTTCCTTTCATGTGCTATGGTAAGACCACACTATCCTTTGAAAATATCACTTCTCTTTCTGAAACAAATGACTCATTTGAAATTAGTATATTTAACACATGGTGAATCAAATTGTTGTCTACTTTTTAAAACATTCTATAAATATATATGAGGCTTTTGTCTGTTTATGCCCAAGTTTCTGTAGTATTTAAGATGATAAGAAGACCTACCGTGTCTTCTACTCTAGTAGACCATGCACAGTCTGTACTGATTGATTTCTGACGTAGTCGACTCTAACTGTATGAGAGGAGAGGGCCATCTGAGGATGCTGTGGTGGGAAATAGGACATACAATACTTACACAGATGTTCACATTTGGGACACATTCTAATTCTGAAAGCTTGTCCCATATAAGCAGGGAAGGTATTTGCTGAAGATGGCAGTTGGATTCACTGCATGTGGGAAAGCTGTCCCTGGAACAGGGTAAGTGGGAAGCAACTAGTTGGTAAACAAAACAAAACAAAACAAAATGGTCTAGCGGGCCATAGATTATCACTAGACTTTACTCAGAAGAGTTGTGGGAGGGTTTGTACTATGGTGAGTGCTGTGAAGTGTGTAAGCCTGACGATTCACAGACCTATGCCTCTGGGGCAAATAATACATTATATGTTAATAAAAAAAATTGAAAAAATCAACAGAAAAAAAGAGGATATGCTAATGGAACTGATGTTCTAATATATCTAAAATTATCCAGAATAGTCCAAAATGACTACTGGTTAAGAACACATCAGGTATTTCCCTAAATGAGTAATGAGGTATGGATGTGCTGTAGAAATATCACCCTGTGTCAAAATAAGGAAACCAGCAGCATATTTGTATTAAATTAGCTTTCATCACATCTAAGCATATACTTAGTTTGTTTTAATGATGCTACTGCGAGACATTTCCAAATACTACCCAGTATACAAGGTTTTAGCAAATGTTAAAGATCTGGTCACTATTTGAATAATTCTAACCTCCCAAATCTGGCCCCTGCATCTAACACAAGGCTAAATTATGGTGACTCATCCAAGCTATTTAAATGAAGTTTTAGTTTCTGCCCTGGACTCTAAAATTTACAAAGCATTTGTTCTGCACAATTCAATCCCAGTGGCTTTTCTCATTTTATTTTCAAAAGTGTCAAACTCAAGAAACAATGGAAACAATTTCATCTAAATATATGTTGCAAAAAATCTGAGATATCTTAAAAAGATATTTCCACTCCCAATTGACACTCATTAAAAAAAAAGATTTCTACCGAAAGCTGCAGCTTTTGAAAGACCTGTTGCCAAGTCAGAATTCAAGATATCAGTTAAATACCATTTTATCTGGCAAATAATAATTGAATTCACAAGCACTGTGTGGAAATTGGCAACTCTTCTGCACACCTGTTATTACATATTACAATGAAATTTAAATATTTCAAGTATTTGGCAAGTCATGTCTTCTTTGAAACTATGTTGATGATCAAAATTGAGAGCAGCACATCAATATATACTGCTCTTTTCTCCTAAGAAAATCTTACAATATATAAAATTACTGGTGGCCAGAAGCTAGTTGCGCAAAATAAAAATAAAAAATACAGATTCCTCTATACTCAATCAGGTGGCATGAATGCTGAGAGTTTTGCTTTTCATTAGAATCTGCAAGAAAAGAGCTGAAGAATGCCTGTCTTGTGAGACGTATGTATTGACCTCAAAGGGTGAAATGCAGGGCACTATTTATTCAGGTGAAAAAATACAAAGCTTTGTGTGTTGTTCAACAGTAATCAAACAAAGAAGATTCCAAAGAATGTACTCCATGTGTGACTTTCAGAACTCAACTGTTGTATTTCCAATATTAAGTAGTGAGGTAGAAAAATAACACTACTGTTATTAAGGCAGACAGTATTATTTATTATCCATAATAAAGTTTTTCAAATAGAAGGGTTTAATAATTTTGTGTTTGGTCATAGAAACACCAGGAATTATTTCTTCTATAACAAAACTTAGCTGTTTATGACAGCTATGAGGGAAATAAGCTGATAAACTGAATGAATGAACGTGAAATTATTTTTGCTATGAAGCTTCTAATGATGGAAGCTAATGTTCTATGTTTTGGATAGCCTTTAGATGACTACAGATGCATCTATCATGTATAGTTGATCAGGATGTCATTGTCAAATTATCTGCAAAGCAGATCTGTATCTCGGTAGGTGATGGGTATAAAACCCAACCTCTGACCAAAGAAATCACAATACTGATGCCTTAATGTCAGGGTAAATCACCCGTGTGTGTATCGTGTGTATCTTTAAAGATTCCTGCAACAGCAAAGCTTGTAACTTGATCTTTCACAGGTCCCAGTATTCTTATTTATAAAATGAGGATATTCACCACTTCCTCATATCAGGCTGGAAATAAAAAAAAATAATAAAATAATTAAAAAAAAAAACTAAAAAAAAAAAAAATGAGGATATTCAGACAGGCCATTTAGCAAACTCTGTAGGCATGAAAATTCCGAAATTATGTAATTTCAGAGAAGATCATGGGTAGTGGAGCTGGAGTCTGAAGTGGGGATATGGAATATGGGGCTTTAATAAGTCGGTAGGTGGGTGCACATTCCAGGGGAATGGCATTGGGCAAGAACAGTTTAGAGGAGAGTTAACACAATAGTACCGGAAATCTAGTGATGGACGGACTTGCTCGAGTGGATATGTACAAGGAAAGGCAGCAGGAGAAACAGCTGACTTTAGGCTGGTCTACATGTGGAATGACCTGATTATCTATCTAGGGTTTCAGATTTTATTATACAGACAAAATATTTTCTAAGGCAAGAGTAACTTTTGTAAAGTATGCTTCGTGGAGATTTATGTGACTGATACGGTGGGAGCATTAGAAGGGATACATCCAACTAGAAAGCCCTTGGCGTAAAGGAACAGGTATATATGGTGCATCACTCGTGTGGTTTTGGGTGGAAGTGTAAAGGAGGGAACAGAAGTGTTCTACCATGCACCTTGTCTCCAAATCAGTTCATTATGGGGTGGAGATCAGTTTTGCATGCATCTTTGGAGAAAATCTGTCTATATTTTCATTTTGCAGGACAGATGCTTTACATCACAGCAGAAATCTAGGCTGAGGAAAGGCCATATCTGGGTTAAGTGTATGACACATAGATATGATCAATAATTATGTTTTCTGGAAATGTTCTTGCTCCTCAGAATTAGGGATGGCGTCCATGTGCTGCCATTACTCCATGAACCCCACAACTGCTCAACAGCAGTAAGACATAAAATAGTAGGAGCTGGACAGAATTTCTGAACCCAGTAAGGTGGCAACATTTTTCCTCATGTACATGTATATGATTATAAAGAACCTCAGAATTAATTAGCCTTAATAAATTTTTAAGCAAGAGAATAGTATTTGCAATGCAAATAAAGTAAATTTTATAGCAGTCTCAAAAAGGAGCAAAAGGAAAGTACGAAAAGCTGAAGAAGCATGTGAGGAACTAGAGTGCAGAAGGTTGCAAAACGTGGACTTCCCCAGACAGGGAAAGAGTCCAAGGTTCTCTTGGGGGTTGATTTTAATATCGTTCAAACAAAACTTCCATCAAAGTTCTCCTGGATTTATTTAATCCTCAGCACATAGACTGTATTTGGTTGGTTAGTGCAAATTTGCAATTAAATGGTGAAAGTAGTTCTTAGCATGTTACCTCTGGGGTCCTTTTTCCTAACTTAGTTCCCACAAGAAGATGAAAAACATGAAGAACCTGAATCACTCAGTACTACTTGTGCCAGACACACTGTGGAGATCCCATGGCAGGCATATTTAATGAGGGAATCAGTTTCTGCCTCAGTTTTAATTTGGTCTTTCCCAGTGTCCAATATGTTCCTCTCAGATGAACTGGTCTGCAGGGACCTTCAAAAAGTCAGGGTGTGTAAAGAAAGGGAACAGGAAAAATTTCAGCATTATGACAGTTTTCTACAAGCTTTATTTTTTATATAAAATCATGTCAATGGACTTCCATGGTTTAAATTAAGCAGAGCATAGGCACCCTAATTAATCAAAAATTCCCCTTAATATCAACTCACACAAATGCTACCATTCCACTGTGAAGTAACATATTTCTGCATTGTCCTACATATGGTCTGAATTAGCACCTGCATAGTTCAGTTATTAAATGAAAAACAGTTCTTTACTTGACCTATGGAGTTCTTGTATACAAGAACCTATCCAACAGCATTATGTCTTCCTTATCAGATGTGTGTGGTATGACATAATGAATGTAACACTTCAGTGCAATTGGCAAGATTTCAACTCCCAAGCATGGGGTCACATTTCCCTGTTCATTGTTTTGGAAGCAGACGTTATGCACTGGGCAGCTAATGGTGAAGCTCTGGACCTTTTCCCTCAGAGATCTCAAACCAAATCTGAGAAACTAGTAACTTAAATTTAATAAGAGTCTGAAAATTCATTTGCTGAGCAAGAGCGTCTTAGGATAAGTGATGAAAACTCCAGAGAAATGTTAGATGAATGTGTGGGGCCAGCCCCAAAGTCTCTTTTATCTGAAAAAATTTTAAAGGACAATAGCATTACATAAAGTGTTTAATTTTGGTTTGGCAAAAACCTGGATAAAGCAATATCCAGACCCAAATTTTAAATAATTTTATGATATATTTTAAATTAAATGTAAATGTGCAAATGATACATATCAATCTCACTGTACTGTTTTGTGAACTTCAGTGTTTTACCATTTCTATTTATTTAAAAAAAATTCTAGACTCTAAACTGGGACAAATATACACCTACGTCTAATGTGCAAGGGCTTTAGAAGAAAAATGGAGTTTTCTGACTGTGCAACAGATGTAACAGAATCTGTAGAAAAGTGTTTTTCTACTTACTCAGAGAAAGAAAAGCTGAAGGTGGTTGTAATAAGAGTTTTGAATGACGTAACAGACTAGTGGTCCTGGCAAATAGTGTGGCTGAACCTTATCCGCTGGGTAAAGAATAAGAAAAATGGAATTCATTTGGAACAGAAGGGGTCTAGTTTAGAAATGAGACAAACAAAAAAGTCTTCAAATGGCCTCAAACAATGAGTAATGGCCACGTATACCTGGGAGCTGACATTCTGATTAACCAGTTGTAGAACAGGAAAGATATGACCCACCTGGCAAAGACTCAGAAGCGGACAATGACAATTAACGAGGACGTTATATGGTTCCCATATAGAAACTGTACTGGAATCAACTGGGACTCCACTTTAGAGAATGAAGTTCAAAAACAGATAGGAATATGAAATACTAAATTGTAAAACATAGACTTACCTGCCAAATATTAAGATATTGGAACTAATGTGCACTCTTCGACACTTGAAGAAAGTTTTATAGTTCAAAAAAGGAAATGCACTCGATTTCCATCACAACACAAAAGTTCTTCAAACAAATGTTTACAGAGCATCGGCTATGGATAAGGCACTGTGTAAACAGTACATGAGCTCAATACCTCACAAATTTTGTGCTGTTCCTGTTTTCCAAAACTAAAATTTAAAGAAGTTCTAAAATACTCATTTTAAGCAGTTAAGCAGTAAGTACATGGAACACATTAACTTTAAAAGTTAAGCTAAATACATTGGGGACGGCATGTGCTATGGTGAGTGCTATGAAGTGTGTAAGCCTGGCAATTCACAGACCTGTACTCCTGGGGCTAAAAATACATTATATGTTTATTTTAAAAATTAAAAAAAAAAGTTCAGCTAAATACACAAACATGTGCATGAGGTATTTCATTAAATTTAACACTGATGGAGCCATATTAGATGACTTGAAAGTAAGTAGAGGCTTTCCAGGTATACCTGTAAGTCTTATGTTATAAAATCAGTATCAGTTTCTCCTATTAAACATCTCTGGGTAATGACAGAATCAGAAAATATTAGGTTGAAAAATCAAGGTGAAGACATATAGGACTTCTCACTTTATGAAAATTAAGGTATCAGGCACTTACTAAGAAGCTTGAAGACCTACAGAGATTTAAGAATTGAATGACATAAATATTTATTTGTTAGTATGGAGGTAAATGTAGTGAGGGGCTCTTGGAGATGTTTTCCACTTCTGCGAATCTATAAATAATAGCTAATAGAGGCTTCACATTGACACTGCATTCTTCTCTGCACCATCACCACATTGGCCTATAGGACAGAAAATTAGTTCTGATAGATATTATCTTTGAGATAGGTGTCATACTATAGGAGAAGAAAGAATTTGATAAAATTTGTGGCCCAATGAAGACCAATGGGCTGAATAGAGGTAATTCAGAACCTGTAAATCAGCAACCCTCAGAGGATGCTAAAGGATGAACTGAGGCAATATAGGCTGGAGGTCTCCAGCCCAGGACCTCATGGCTCTGTGCTGGGTACCAATCTATTCAATCTATTCAACATTCTTATCAACCATTGGGATGATGACAGTGGAGACATTTTTGATGGCAGGCTTCAAGAGCTAAGAGAACGGTGTGGGATGACAGAAATAAGATAAGAGGGATCCCAACAGGCCAGAACTGATAGCATGAAACTTGAAAAATGAAATTTAGAAGATATGCATAAAATGCTGCTTTGGGGTCTTTAAAGAATGGGGAAGATCTAGCCAAAAAGCAGTGAAAATGTGATCTTTGAGAAATGGACTGAAGACCCTCTCAGTCCCCTCATCCATGTGATGGAGGTAATGCTACGCTGGTTACAAAGAAAAAATGTGCTCTGAATTTAGAACACACAGGGCTGAGCATTTCATGAGGGCTCTATAAATTTTAGCTGCTATTCTTATTAAATGTTTTGTGGAGGATAATTAAAATCAGCTAGAGGTCTCAATATGACTTCATGACAAACTATCAAGATAAACCACAATGACAAATACCATGCCCTGTCCAACAGAACACACTACTTATGTTCTAGTCTTTAAAACTCTATTACTCTTAAGAATACAGAACATTATTTGTATTTCAGATCTTTCAAGGTGAAAGAGTTAAGCTAAACTTTGGGAGTGGAAACAGGGGATTTTGCAATGTAACTGACCAGCTCTGCCACTAGCTACCAGTTTGATTTGGGGTAGGGTACTTCAGATCCCTGTGCCTTGGTTTTCTCACTGTAAAATGGAAATGATAAAAATAACTAAATCACAGGGTTGCTGGGAGGGAAGATTTCAGAAATAAAATGGGCAAAGTCCTTAACACAAGTCTGGTTCACAGGAAATGCTCAGTAAGCATTAGCTATTATTATCATTAATAATGTGTGCTTATCATCTCAAACAGTTCAAACTGAAAGAGAACTGAAAGGCCTTTGGCAATAGTTTGCATGTCTTCAAATTAAATCTTGGTTTTAAACACAGAGAAACCAGAAGTAAGTGAGAAAATACATACTTTGGAAAGCAATTAAATGAAGTTAAACTTTCATTACCTGTAAGATACATAATTGCAATGAATTATCCCAAAGTTCAAGGCTCATATTAAGATATTTTGTTGACAAGAAATTGAGTTAGCTTCTCATTTTGATGATCATATGATTATACTGTTGATTAAAAACTTATTTTATGTAAAATCCAATATTTGAGGTCTTCATTAGATACTCACTAAACATTGACTTCATGCAAGGGTTGGTCTCTAGAAAACTAGAAAGAAAGTGGCAGTTCTCCAGAATCTCCTTCCTTTTCTGCTAACCAGTCTACTCCACAGTGTTTTCCCTTCTCTTTTTTTTTCACTTTTATTTATTATTTTATTTTATTAAATAAAAAGTTATACCTGTTCAAGCTGTTAACATCTAATAAAGTTGTGATACTTTCATTATCTCATGCATGTTTCCTTTTTTCAAGACCAAAAATCTTAAAACAAAAGACTGGCTCTATCAACTTCTGTTCTCTGGCCAGTTCTCCAAAAATCATCCTATCCTGAAGTCATTTACAACTCTATCTACTTACTTCAGTCACTAAGACACAGAAAGATACTAGGAAGAAGGAATCAAAACCAATGCATTTTCAAGGTCAAGTCAAGATAGTCACTCTTCTTTTCACAGTTTTTTAAAATATTTTATTTATTTGAAAGAGAGCAAGAGAGAGAGATTGAGAGACCGAGTGGCGGGAGGGGCAGAGGGAGAAACAGGCTCCCCACCTTGCAGGGATCACAAAGTGGGACTCCATCACAGGACCCTGGGATTATGACCTGAGGCGAAGGCAGATGCTTAACTGACTAAGCCACTGAGGCACCCAAGATATTCACTCTTTAAGCTCACAAATTAAAGTAAAATAAAGTAAAAATGTAGGCAAACAATGTGAGAGTTTTAAGGAACTTACAGATTATTGGACCTTAAAAATGATAATGCTCGTTTCCCACCATTTTCCCTGCAATTAGGCAAGAAGAAAATGAGGAAGTTGGAAAGACTAGATGTTCAGTAGTTGGGGTATATTAAATATCCCCAACTATGCTTCCTATATTTGGAGTAAACAAAGAATATAATTTGAAAATTACCTTCTTCAAAACAGGCAAGACAACTTGCTTCCACTTTTGAACTGTTGTGTTTTAAATTAAAACTGAATCTATGTGTTTCTCAAATGTGATTTGAGAATGTGTTTCAAACATCAATGTGTTTCATACTCACATATTTAAAACTCATTTTTAAATTATTTTAGTATCTTTTAAAAGAATACCCAACTTTTGTAGCAACATGGGCGGGACTGGAAGAGATTATGCTGAGTGAAATAAGTCAAGCAGAGAGAGTCAATTATCATATGGTTTCACTTATTTGTGGAGCATAACAAATAGCATGGAGGACATGGGGAGTTAGAGAGGAGAAGGGAGTTGGAGGAAATTGGAAGGGGAGGTGAATCATGAGAGACCATGGACTCTGAAAAACAATCTGAGGGGTTTGAAGTGGCGGGGGGTGGGAGGTTGGGGTACCAGGTGGTGGGTATTATAGAGGGCACGGATTGCATGGAGCACTAGGTGTGGTGAAAAAATAATGAATACTGTTATGCTGAAAATAAATAAATTTAATTAAAAAAAATTCTCCAATGGCTGTGGAAATGTTGGGTAAATGTCTAGGAAATAAGCTCCATTTCCTTTTCTCCCTGTTTTCCAACAATGTCCCCAAACAAATCAAATTCATGGAGTTGAATATTTTTTAAAAAGGCATTTCCAAGCACAATAATGAAATTTTTAACTTTAGAATGAAAAATAAAACCTTTAAGAATCAACCTGCTGCTTGTGATAGAACTTAGGGACCAGTAAGTTGGCTAGAAGTTACCACTCAAGGATTAACATGGCTTCCTCTGTGTTCTATAATCTCTGCTCTGGAAATTTGCTAAATAGAATGTTAAATAAAATTTTATGTCTGTGTCACAGGATTTGGCTAAAGATTTGACAGTGAAAATAATAGTTGACAATTATTCCCACATTCTGAAGAGGGATGCTAGACAATGGAATTCACTGGGTAGCGGGACAAACTCCTCCCTCTATCAAACTGTTTCCCTTCTCCACCATAGGCCAAGAGAAGCCTGGAGGGTTATGAGGAGTTCCAGTGGGTCAAGCTTTCAGGTGGAAGGTTTGAGGACTGACCTCTCCTCTGGCCGAGACAAGTAGACTGCTTACTGGGACAAGGAGAACTCAGTCCCAACAATAATAGACAATATTCAGTAGCATGCACCAGGTATTGTTCTAAGCACTTCATATGTCTTTAGTTATTATGTCTAGGTGGACAGTACAATTCCAAATATACAAATGAAAAGTTGAGATATTTAATAACTTGCCCAGTATCACAGAGTTTGTTAATGGTCCATATATTTTTTTTTCTTCTTGTCTGTTGGATTGTATAGTCAGAAAAAGAAATTAAACTGAAGTAGCAGGGAGATTAACCAGAAACCGTCACTTATATCAGGACTCTGTATAGAGGGTATCCCCATGGTTGGGGTGAATGGGAGGAGGTCCTCCAAAGAGCCCACTGGCATAATCTGAGGCAGATCACCTTTTTGGATGCCATTCATAACCAAAAGAATTAGTTGAAATCGATGCTGAATACAAGAGCATCAATCACATAGACAATTCTCCTCTGTCTCCAATCTTTCCTCTCATTCTCCCAACATAAGGAACCAGATTCAGGGAAAGACAGGTTCAAAGAATATAAAATAAACCACTAAAAAAGATCATAGCTCCATACCACAAATGAAAGGGAAGACCTTATTTGACAAGAATAAATGCACATGAAATATTTGATTTAGACTGAAATAAATTTTTAAAAACAGAAAGTGAATTTGAATTACTATGAGACTATTTTTAGTGGGTTTAAAAAAAAAAAAAAAAGTATGCCTGCAGTATTGTCCAGGGAAAAGGAAGATGGGTTCCGCAGAAGAAATCTGAAAACAGTGTTGGAGAAAATTAAAATTAGACTTGTTTGCATATTCCACTGAATTAAGCCCATTCAATAAGCTAATTGCTACTTTTTTATGTGTTTTGGATCCCCACTTGTATGCCGATGCTCCACCAGTTTCTGACACTGTAAATTTCCAAGACCTTCCTCAAAGTCCTGGAAATTTCAGGTGTGCTAATGTTCTCCAAGTTCTTGAATTCTCCAGGGCTACCTCTGCATTGGGCTACGTGGACACAGGCATGAAAATTAGCTTTGTCATTTTCCACACACAAAAATATTTCTCTCACAAAGCATTCATGAGCTTAGGGGACTTTACTGAATACTTGGTAGTTACTGGTCAGGATCACATTATGCATCTTATATATTTTACCATCTGTTGAACTACTTTTGGCTAATCCTATGTTATATTATATTACATTCTCTTTCTAATTTCATCCTGTTTGTATGCTTCTTTCTTTCCTTTCAACACTTAAGGGATACTTCTCTCTTTTTCTGTACCTTCATATCTCTAAGTTCCTGGGGCAACTAAAGAAGTAGGCAGCTCTAATTTTAGGTCAGATGCTTGGGTAGAAACATCCTCTGCTGCCCCAGTTTCCAGCATTGTAGTCTCAAGCTTTCCACTTCTACATGCTTTCCACTTTCTTTCCTTCACTGGCCTCTCACAATTTTTTGTTTCTGGCCTTAACTACTTGTGATGGCTCTTGCTGACCTGATTCACTCCTTCTCCCTGCACACCTGGGTACAACTTGTCTTTCATCCTTTGTTAAACTGCCACCTCATCAATCTCCTGGTTGATGGAACGTTAACAAACATATGCATGTAGAGAATTCACACGAGAGATTTCCCTCTGTCACAGGACAGGATACATGCAGTACACATTCAGTAGACAGAAAGGCTATTCTTCATAATCATAAAATTAGCTAGATATAAGCAGGGAAAAGGAACTAAAACACTATCAACTCAGAGTTCCCAAAGATTAAATTCTCCATAAAGTTTTAGAGTCAGAACACATTTTAGAGATAATCCATTTAAATACCCTTGGTATAAGAACAAGGAAACCGAGGCCCAGAAGGATTAAATAGCTTGTTTCTGACCACACAGCTAGTTTGAGGTTAGAATCAGTCTCCCAGTTTCTCAAATGTTATTCATGGTTGTTTGCATTACATATTACTGTCTTTCTTTGTAGTCTAATGGTTCAGATATTATTAACATCAAAAAATATATAATATTCTCCTGCATTTAAAAAAGTGATGAAATACTAATTGCTTTTATTTTTTTAAATTTAAATTCAATTAGCCAACATACAGTACTACAACATTAGTTTTTGGGTTAGTGTTCAATGATTCATTAATTTCATATAACATCCAGTGCTCATCACATCACTTGATCTCCTTAACTGCTTTTATTCTTATGACCATTTGTGTGGCTGAACAAGGAGAGGACAAAAAGTGTGGCTGGAACTAAAATTTACATGGAATCTCAAAGGACCCAGAAGAGCCAAAACAGCCTTGAAAAAGAACAAAGTTGGAGGTCTCATATTTTCTGATTTCAAAACTTAGTACAAAGTAACCAAAAGTTTGGTACCAGCATAAAAAGAGACATATAGACCAATGGAATGAATACAGAACCCAGAAATAAACCCTCACATGTATGGTCAAATGATTTTCAACAAGAGTGCTGAGACCATTCAGTGGGGAAAGGGTCGTCTTTTCAATAGATCGTGTTGAGACAACCTGATGGCCACATGCAAAAAAAAAAAATAAAGCTAGACCCTTACCTTACATCATATACAAAATGAACTCAAAATGGATCAAAAACCTAAACATAAGATCTTAGAAAAGAAACAACAGGGGAAACTCTTAAAAGAAACAAAAGAGGAAAAGCTTCATGATACTGGGTTTGGCAATGATTTCTTAGCTATGACCCCAAAAGCATAGTCAACAAAAGAAACACAGATACACTGGATTTTACCAAAATTACAAACGTTTGCACATCAAAGGATATTACTGACAGAGTAAAAGGGCAGCCCACTAAATGAAAGAAAATATTTTCAAATCTTATGTCTGGTACGGGATTAATATCCAGAATATATAAAGGAACATCCACAGCTCAACAACAACAAAAAACCCTATTAACAAATAAGGCAAAGGACCTGAATAAACATTTCTCCAAAGAAGCCAGGCAAATGAACAAGAGGCGCATGAAAAGATATCCTATATCCTTCATCACCAAGGCAATGTATATAAAAAACACAGGGAGGTACCACTTCACACCCATGAGGATGGCTGCTGTCAAAAAGAGAGAAACGGGGTGGGGAGGAGTCAAGATGGCGGAGAAGTAGCAGCTGAGACAACATCAGGTAGCAGGGGATCAGCTAGATAACTTATCAAACCATCGCAAAAACCTACAAATCCAACAGGAGATTGAAGAGAAGAAGAGCAACAATTCTAGAAACAGAAAATCGACTAGAAGTGGCAGAGTGAATCCAAAGCGACGGGAAATAGACCGCAGGGGGAGGGGCCGGCTCCCAGCAAGTGGTGGAGCAGCGGAGCACAAAATCAGGACTTTTAAAAGTCTGCTCCACAGAGGGACATCGCTCCAGAGGCTAAGCCGGGGTGAAGCCCATGTGGGGTCAGCGTGGCCCGAGGTCCCATGGGGTCACAGAGGTATCAGGGGTGTCTGAGTGTCACAGAGCTCACAGGTATTAGAGCGGGGAAGCCAGCTACAGAGACGGGAGTTGAGGAGTGAGGTTTCATCTTGGGGTTACCTTGAACCAGTCACAGGCTGGGTGAGTTCAGAGCACCGCAGGAGGCCAGGGAGATGGCAGTGATTGAGCGCTTTCCTCTGAGGGCTCACTGAGAAGCCGGGCCCCAAATTCTCGGCTAGCTGCGGGCTGGAGACTGGAAGGCCACCATCTTCATTCCTGTCCTCCAGAACTCTACGGAAAGCGTTTAGGGTTCCCGAAAGCAAGCCCAAACGCATTACTTAGCCCGGCCCCTGGTAAGCATGGGGAATTCCACCTCAGTAAAAGACACTTGAGAATCACTACAACAGGCCCCTCCCCCAGAAGATCAACAAGAAATCCAGCCAAGACCAAATTCACTTACCAAGGAGAACAGTGGAACTCCAGAGGAAGAGAAAGCAAAGCAAGGAATTCATGGCTTTCTCCCCATGATTCTTTAGTGTTGCATTTAATTTAATTTTTTTTAATTTAATTTTTTTCTTCTGCTAAATTTTTTTTAACTTTTACCCTTTCCTCTTTTAATGTTTTTTAAATAGTTTATCTTAACAATACCTTTCATAAAAAAATAATAATCTTTTTTGAACCCTCATTATTATAGTCATATTTTATCCTTCATTGTATCTAACTTTATTTTTTGTATACACATAGGGTTTTTTCTTCTAAAAAATTTAACAACTTCTTCTAATAGATCAAAATATACCCTAAATCTAGCTCTGGGCTTGTCCTAGTCTCCAGTCTGAGCAAATTCTCTCCACTTTCTTTTTCTTTATTCTCCCAACGAACTTACATTAACAAATCCTTTTTTAGAAATTAAAAAAAATGTTTTTCATCTTTATAGGCATATTCCATCCCTTCATTGTGTTCACCCTTATATATGATTTTCATTCTTTAAAATTTTGGGAGGCAGTTTCTTCTAAGAGACCAAAATACTCCCAAAATTAAGTGGATGACCCTGTTCTAGTCACCAGTCTAATATAAATATATATATATATTTTTTTTTCCTTTTTTATATTTTTTCTTTTTTTAAATTTTTTTTTTCTGAACTTCTTTTTAATCCTGTTACTCCCCTCCACGATTTGGGGTCTCTTCTGATTTGGTTAAAGTGCATTTTCCTGGGGTCTTTGCCAGCCTTTTAGTATTTCATTCTCTCATTCATATATTCTTATCTGGACAAAATGACAAGATGAAAAACTCACCACAAAAAAAAAAAGAACAAGAGGCAGTACTGAAGCTAGGGACCTAATCAATACAGACATTGGTAATATGTCAGATCTAGAATTCAGAATGATGATTCTCAAGGTTGTAGCTGGGCTCGAAAAAGGCATGGAAGATATTAGAGAAACACTCTCTGGAGAGATAAAAGCCCTTTCTGGAGATATGAAAGAAATAAAATCTAACCAAGCTGAAATCAAAAAAGCTATTAAAGAAGTGCAATAAAAAATGGAGGCTCTCACTGCTAGGATAAATGAGGCAGAAGAGAGAATTAGTGATATAGAAGACCAAATGACAGAGAATAAAGAAGCTGAGCAAAAGAGAGACAAACAAATACTGGAGCATGAGGGGAGAATTCGAGAGATAAGTGACACCATAAGATGAAACAACATTAGAAAAATTGGCATTCCAGAAGAAGAAGAAAGACAGAGGGGGAGCAGAAGGTATATTGGAGATAATTATTGTAGAGAATATCCCTAATATGGCAAAGGGAACAAGCATCAAAATCCAGGAGGTGCAGAGAACCCCACTCAAATCAATAAGAATAGGTCCACACCCCGTCACCTAATAGTAAAATTTACAAGTCTTAGGGACAAAGAGAAAATCCTGAAAGCAGCCCAGGACAATAAGTGTATAACATACAATGGTAAAAATATTAGATTGGCAACGGACTTATCCACAGAGACCTGGCAGGCCAGAAAGAACTGGCATAATATATTCAGAGCACTAAACAAAAAAGGCATGGAGCCAAGAATACTATATCCAGATAGGCTATCATTGAAAATAGAAGGAGAGATAAAAACTTCCTTGGGACGCCTGGGTGGCTCAGTTGGTTAAGCGGTTGCCTTCGGCTCAGGTCATGATCCAAGCATCCTGGGATCGAATCCCACATCAGGCTCCTTGCTCAGCGGTGAGCTTGCTTCTCCCTCTGCCTCTGCCTGCCACTCTGTCTGCCTGTGCTCTCTCTCTCTGACAAATAAATAAATAAAATCTTTAAAAAAAAAAAAAAAAAAAAAGCTTTCGGGACAAACAAAACCTGAAAGAACTTACAAACACCAAACCAGCTCTATAGGAAATATTGAAAGGGGTCCTCTAAGCAAAGAGCGACCCTAAAAGTAGTAGATTGGAGAGGAACAGAGACAATATACAGTAACAGTCCCCTTACAGGCAATACAAGGGCACTAAATTCATATCTCTCAATAGTTACCCTGAATGTAAGTGGGCTAAATGCCACGATTGAAACACACAGGGTATCAGAATGGATAAAAAAAACCAAAACCCATCAATATGCTGTTTGCAAGAAACTCATTTTAGGCCCGAAGATGCCTCCATATTTAAAGTGAAGGGGTGGAAAACAATTTACCATGCTAATGGACACCAGAAAAAAGCTGGGATGGTAATCTTTTTATCAGATCAATTAGATTTTAAGCCAAAGACTTTAATAAAAAATTGGGAAGACACTGTATCATACTCAAAGGGTCTGTCCAACAAGAAGATCTAACAATTTTAAATATAAAATAATACTAGAGGACTTTAACACTCCCCTCACTGAAATGAACAGATCATCCAAGCAAAAGATCAACAAGGAAATAAAGGCCTTAAATGACACACTGGACCAGATGGACATCACAGATATATTCAGAATATTCCACTCCAAAGCAACAGAATACACATTCTTCTCTAGTGCACATGGAACATTCTACAGAATAGATCACATCCTGGGTCCTAAATAAGGTCTCAACTGGTATCAAAAGATTGGGATCTTTCCCTGCATATTTTCAGACCCCAATGCTCTGAAGCTAGAACTCAATCACAAGAGGAAATTTGGAACGTATGGAGACTAAAGAGCATCCTTCTCAAGAATGAATGGGTCAACCAGGAAATTAAAGAAGAATTGAAAAAAGTCATGGAAAAAAATGATAATGAAAACACAATGGTTCAAAATCTGTGGGGCAAAGCACAGGCGGTCCTGAGAGGAAAACATATAGCCACACAAGTCTTTCTGAAGAAACAAGAAAGGTCTCAAACACACAACCTAACACTACACCTAAAGGAGCTGGAGACAGAACAACAAAGAAAGCCTAAACCCAGCAGGAGAAGAGAAATCATAAAAATCAGAGCAGAAATCAATGAAACAGAAACCAAAAAACAAACAAACAGAAAAACAACAGAACAAATCAACGAAAGTAGGAGTTGGTTCTTTGAAAGAATTAATAAGATTGATAAACTCTTGGCCAGACTTATCAAAAAGAAAAGAGAAAGGACCCAAATAAATAAAATAATGAATGAAAGAGGAGAGATCACAACCAACACTAAAGAAATACAAACAATTATAAGAACATATTATGAGCAACTCTACGCCAACAAATTTGACAATCTGGAAGAAATGTATGCATTCCTGGAGACATATAAACTACCACAACTGAACCAGGAAGAAATAGAAAATCTGAACAGACCCATAACCAGTAAGGAGATTGAAATAGTCATCAAAAATCTCCAAACAAACAAAAGCCCAGGGCCAGATGGCTTCCCAGAGGAATTCTACCAAACATTTAAAGAATTAATTCCTATTCTTCTGAAACTGTTCTAAAAAATAGAAATGGAAGGAAAACTTCCAAACTCATTTCATGAGATCAGCATTATGTTGACCCCAAATCAGACAAATACCCTACCAAAAAAAAAAGAATTAGAGATCTATATCCTTAATGAACACAGATACGAAATTTCTCACCAAAATAGTAGCCCATAGGATCCAACAGTACAATAAAAAGATTATTCACCACGACTGAGTGGGATTTATTCCAGGGCTGCAAGGTTGGTTCAACATCCACAAATCAATCAATGTGATACCACACATTAATAAAAGAAAGAACAAGAACCATATGATACTCTCGATAGATGCTGAAAAAGCATTTGACAAAGTACAGCATCCCTTCCTGATCAAAACTCTTCAAAGTGTAGGGATAGTGGGCACATACCTCAATATCATCAAAGCCATTTACGAAAAACCCACTGAAAATATCACTCTCAATGAAGAAAAAACTGAGAGCTTTTCCACTAAGGTTAGGAACATGGCAGGAATGTCCATTATCACCACTGCTATTCAACATAGTACTAGAAGTCCTAGCTCAGCAATCAGACAACAAAAAGAAATTAAAGGCATCCAAATTGGCAAAGAAGAAGTTAAAGTATCACTCTTTGCAGATGATATGATACTATATGTGGAAAACCCAAAATACTCCACTCCAAATCTGCTAGAACTTGTACAGGAATTCAGTAAAGTGTCAGGATATAAAATCAATGCACAGAAATCAGTTGCATTTCTCTACACCAACAACAAGACAGAAGAAAGAGAAATTAAGGAGTCAATCCCATTTACAATTTCACCCAAAACCATAAGATACCTAGGAATAAACCTAACCAAAGAGGCACAGAATCTATACTCAGAAAACTATAAAGTACTCATGAAAGAAATTGAGGAAGACACAAAGAAATGGAAAAATGTTCCATGATCGTGGTTTGGAAGAACAAATATTGTGAAAGTGTCTATGCTACCTAAAACAATCTACACATTTAATGCAATCCTTATTAAAATAGCATTTTTTTTTCAAAGAAATGGAGCAAATAATCCTAAAATTTGTATGGAAACAGAAAAGACCTCGGATAGCCAAAGGAATATTGAAAAAGAAAGCCAAAGTTGGTGGTATCACAATTCCAGACTTTGAGCTCTATTACAAAGCTGTCATCATCAAGACAGTATGGTTCTTGTACAAAAAAAGACACATAGATCAATGGAACAAAATAGAGAGTCCAGAAATAGACCCTCCACTCTATGGTCAACTAATCTTTTACAAAGCAGGAAGGAATGCCCAATAGAAAAAAGACAGCCTCTTCAACAAATGGTGCTGGGAAAATTGGACAGCCACATGCAGAAAAATGAATTTGGACCATTTCCTTACACCATACATGAAAATAGACTCAAAATGGATGAGTCTTCACACTGAAGGACCTCAATGTGAGAAAGGAAGGAATGCATCAAAATCCTTGAGGAGAACAGAGGCAGCAACCTCTTCGACCCCAGCCACAGCAACTTCTTCCTAGGAACATCACCAAAGGCAAGGCAAGCAAGAGCAAAAATTAACACTTGGGACTTCATCAAGATCAAAAGCTTTTGCACAGCAAAGGAAACAGTTAAGAAAACCAAAACACAACTGACAGAATGGGAGAAGATATTTGCAAACGACATATCAGATAAAGGGCTAGTATCCAAAATCTATAAAGAGCTTAGAAAACAACACCCAAAGGACAAATAATCCAATGAAGAAATGGGCAGAGGATGTGAACAGACATTTCTGCAAAGAAGACATCCAGATGGTCAACAGACACATGAAATAGTGCTCCATATCACTCGGCATCAGGGAAATACAAATCAAAACCACAGTGAGATACCACCTCACTCCAGTCAGAATGGCTAAAATCAACAAGTCAGGAAATGACAGATGCTTGTAAGGATGTGGAGAAAGGGGAAGGGGAACCCTCCTACACTGTTGGGGAGAATGCAAGCTGGTGCGACCACTCTGGATAACAGCATGGAGGTTCCTCAAAAAGTTGAAAATAGAGTGACCCAGCAATCACACTACTGGGTATTTACCCTAAAGATACAAACGTAGTGATCCTAAGGGGTACATGCACCTGAATGTTTATAGCAGCAATGTCCACAATAGCCTAACTGTGGAAGAACCTAGATGTCCATCCACAGATGAATGGATCAAGAAGATGTGGTATATATACACCATGGAATACTATGCAGCCATCAAAAGAAATGAAGTCTTGCCATTTGTGACGATGTGGATGGAACTAGAGGGTATCATGCTTAGCGAAATAAGTCAATCGGAGAAAGACAACTTTCATATGATCTCCCTGATATGAGGAAGTGGAGATGCAATGTGGGGGTGTTGAGGGGTAGGAAAAGAATAAATGAAACAAGATGGGATCTGGAGGAAGACAAACCCTAAGTGACTCTTAATCTCACAAAACAATCTGAGGGTTGCTCGGGCAGGGCGGTCGGGAGTGGGTGGTGGGGTTATGGACATTGGGGAGAGTATGTGCTATGGTGAGTGCTGTGAAGTGTATAAACCCGGCGATTCACAGACCTGTACCCCTGGAGATAAAAATTCATTATATGTTTATTAAAAAAATTTTAAAAATTAATAAAAAAAAAAGAGAGAGAGAGAGAGAAACGGAAAGTTCATGTCGGCAAGGATGTGATGAAATTAGTGCACTGCTTGTGAGAACTAAAAATGATACAGTCACTGTGGGAAACAGTGTAACAGTGCTTCAGAAGGTTAAACAGAATTATCATATGACCCAGCAATTCTGCTTCCGGGTATATACCTGACATAACTGAAAGCAGGAGCTTGAACAGACATGTGTCTGCTCATGTCCAGAGCTGCACATTCACAATAGCTACAAGCTGGAGTCACCCCAAGTGTCCACTGACAGATAAATGGTTCTGGCAGAAAAATGCCATCTGTCAACAGTCATGGGCATATAAGTGGACAAGCCAAATGTGATATATACACTCAACAGAACACTATTCTGCCTTAAAAAGTACTGAAATTATGACCCATGTGACTGAAAACCTGGATAAATACAGAGGGCATTATGCTAAGGCAAATAAGCCAGCTACAGAAGGACAGTATTATATGATTCCACTTACAATTGTTACCTCAAGTAGTCAGTTTCATAGAGGCAGAAAGTAGAATGGTAGTTTGCAGGGGCTGGGCTAGTTATGGTGAAGGGGAAAGGTCTGTTTAGTGGGTAGAAAATCTTAGTTCTGGAAGATAAAAAAAAGTCCTAGAGATGGGTGGTGGTGAAAACTGCACAAAGACATTAAAGTATTAATGCCATTAATCTCTACCCTTAAACATAGTTACAATAGCAAATTTTATGTTATATTTATTTTACCACAACATAAAATGTTACCACAAAATAAAATAATTATGTTCAAATTTCAGTAATCCTTACTCAAAACCATTCATTTCTTCAAAATACTTAGTCAAGATGGAAAAACTCCTGCTAAAAGCTATGGGGTTACAAAGAAAAAATAAACCACATCTTAGAAAGATATAAAATAGAACAAAAAAGCCCATCATATAAATAAAGTAATTCCAGTGTAGAAAATAGTAAGAGGAGTAATAGTAATCCAGTCTCTAAGAACAGGAAGATTACATTCATAAGGGTGAGTCTAGGACCTCATAAGGGAGGAGAACACAGAGCAAAGGCAGGAAATTATGGTTCAGGTATGAACAACAAAAGCACTTCTGTTTGTGTGCAGCACACAACAGTGGGAGTATGGAAAAAACATGAAGGCACATGGGCTGATCCTGGAGATCTTTGAATACCGGACTATGGAGATTACAGGCAACTCAACCTGGAGAAATGTTTAGTCAGTCTTCATCCCTTGGCTCCCGCGATGTGAAGCTGTCCAGAAAAATCAGATGCTTGCATCAAGACTTGACAGGACGCCTGTGGAGGTGGTTACTGCTTCTTTTTCTTCTCTTCCTTACTTGGTGGATCTGCACTACACATAGAAGCCTACTTTGCAAGAGGGTCTAGAAATGAATAGTTCTGCTATTTTCCAGCTTTAGAACATAAGAAGTCAAGATCAAAGCAGGCTGGAATGGACATTGAGTGACTCAAGCTGCCATAGGTATTGAAAAGCTAAATCTGATAAGCCTTAGCGTTACAGGAGTAAGGTGGGGAGGGAGGAGTGTGTCTACAGGATGACGACCCTGTTCCTAGCTTTTTCAAAGGGCAGTGTGCAGATATAGAACTCGGAACAAGTTGGAATGGGGAAATATGAAAAATGGTTAAGTTCCATTTTGGATAAGCTGTGTTTAAAGTATCAGAAGAGCAACTCAGTGGGGATCTCCAGTAGCACCTGCTTATGCAGTCTTGGAGTTCGGGGATGAAGTGAGATCGTGAGCCTCGAGCATGAGGAGAAAACTTGGAGGGTGAAACAGTACTCGGGGTAGAGTAAGCTTAGGAAGAAAGGAACACACAAGCGGGAATAATATACTGAGACACATTTGAGAGGCCAGTAGTGGCCTGAGGTGCTGTAACGGAAACCAGTGCTAGGGGTGGGAGGAAGAGTTTGAAAGAGGCAAAAAGCATAAATGACTAGTACTGCCAAATGTTACAAAAAGAATCCAGTGAATAGAAGTCTTGGAAGGGAACAAAAGATTTAGCCACAGGGAACAATTCTAATTTCAGATATCTCATAATTTTGAGACATACAAGTAGTATATTTTTAATAATTAAAAATATTTTATTTTATACACAGAATGTATTTTTAAAATATTGATAAAAATTCAAAATCACTTGCCACTTGAAAATTCCTAATAATAAGTATCAAAATAATGCCTGCAGTTTACCTTTTCACTTTCCTTCCAAGGCATCCTTAAGCATATAGAATCCACAAGGCATAAACAAGATAACTATAGATGATAAATGTGTTTTTAGCATTAGTTTAAATAGTAGATGCCTACCCCAAATGCAAATGATAACTAATATTTTTCTCTTTGTTTGGAAATTTTTTATTAAAAAACCTGAAACTATATATTAGAGTTGAAGATACATTACAAATAACTAGTTAAAATTTAAGGCAAAAATAAAGTACATTCAGAGAGGTAATGTTTTCAAAAATTAAATAATTTCAAAAAATTTAAAAAGGAATGATTAAAAATTGAACAAATATATAGCTAGATAGACACAAGAATAGACTAATACAAGGAAAACTAGTGAGAGGTCACCAAGTTCTGGCATTATCCCAATAAGAAAGAATATGTGGAGAGAAGCACACAGTGTTATGGCTTCGACAAGCACAAGTGACAATCATTGGCAACCCAAAAAAAAGTAGGATTAATAATTTCAAGGGATGGTATAAAGACGACTAAACAGAAGTTTTTAGAAACCCTGAAAAGCAAAATTTTCTCTAGCTTTTGTCAGAAGTTGCCAAGAGTTTCCAAAGTTTACAGGAAGTAACTTAAAATGTATCTCAAACGTCCCATAACAACAATAGTCCATTTTGCAAAGTATCAAATTGCAACAATAATTGTTTTGCATCAATTTTTTAAAAAATGCTCAGCCAAAACACTGAAAAATCCAAGAAGATAAAGTTACACATTTCTTTTAATCTGAGCTGAATGCTGGTCTGTGTGGATTCAAAGTGATGTTGTGCAATTTGGTGCAGCTGTTCGTAATGAGTGGCTGAGAGGAAATCATTCAAGCACCTGACTTCTACCTTCAACTGGAGGAAGATAGGCAGACAGCACAACGAGGGCTTACATGCCAGCAAAGGGCAGAGGGTAACAAAATGTAAATTTCTTTGTGATATATGTGAATGTTGTCATAAAAATGCAGTTAGTTGGCAGCTTTCCAAGCTTTCCTTGAGGGACCCCATATTTATATATCCAGTAGCTAAAATTCACATAATTACAATTTCAATTTCACTTGGAGAATATTGTTGGGCTTCTTTTGTGCCTGATCAACTGAACAGCTGTGTCTCCATGCTGAAGTGTCTACTCACAGTTTCAAACATTTTAAGAAAACAAAACAAGGATCATATTTGGGACTACTATTAAAAGGAAAAAAAATATCCCATGCTCTTGGAAGATGAGGGGATTGCTCTTTTTTATTTGCTTTTCAAGAACACATGCAAAGCATTTATGAAGTCAACACAGCTGCATGAGCCACTTATCATAACAATTGTCTACCCAGTATCCTCTCGAGATTTTATAGATTCCTATTAAGGCACATAACGTGTATTTCTGCCATGAGTCTAGATTATTTGTTTTTAAAATCTACATACTTCAATGATATTGTGTAAGGCACCAATGGAAGATCGGTTATCTGAGTATTTTCCAATGTCACCTTTATAGTAAAATCTTTCCTTCTATCCATCATGCAAGAGAGACAGCTTAGCACAAAGTTAGGTTACTGGAAATGATAAATGCACCACTGATATGTCATCAATAATCTAATGAAAAAGACATATTCT
Source organism: Mustela erminea (assembly GCF_009829155.1). Lineage (NCBI taxonomy): Eukaryota > Metazoa > Chordata > Mammalia > Carnivora > Mustelidae > Mustela > Mustela erminea. Next base: position 163,229,949 of record NC_045615.1, on the reverse strand, counting down.
AGCATATCACTTTCATTGAAAACCCTGACTGTCTCTCACTAATTCTGTACAAAATACAAACTCCTGGGGCATTATTTTTAAATAAAAGTAGTAAGTTAATATTGATAATCAGGTGACATCACCTAAAATTCACCCTTAATGCCTTTTTTTTTTTGGATTTTTTTTTAATTTTTTATTTTTTATAAACATATATTTTTATCCCCAGGGGTACAGGTCTGTGAATCACAAGGTTTACACACTTCACAGCACTCACCAGAGCACATACCCTCCCCAATGTCCATAATCCCACCCCCTTCTCCCAACCCCCCTCCCCCCAGCAACCCTCAGTTTGTTTTGTGAGATTAAGAGTCACTTATGGTTTGTCTCCCTCCCAATTCCATTTTGTTTCATTGATTCTTCTTCTACCCACTCAAGCCCCCATGTTGCATCACCACTTCCTCATATCAGGGAGACCACATGATAGTTGTCTTTCTCCGCTTGACCTACTTCGCTAAGCATGATACACTCTAGTTCCATCCACGTCGTCGCAAATGGCAAGATTTCATTTCTTTTGATGGCTGCATAGTATTCCATTGTGTATATATACCACATCTTCTTTATCCATTCATCTGTTGATGGACATCTAGGTTCTTTCCATAGTTTGGCTATTGTGCACATTGCTGCTATAAACATTCGGGTGCACGTGCCCCTTTAGATCACTACGTTTGTATCTTTAGGGTAAATACCCAGTAGTGCAATTGCTGGGTCATAGGGCAGTTCTATTTTCAACATTTTGAGGAACCTCCATGCTGTTTTCCAGAGTGGCTGCACCAGCTTGCATTCCCACCAACAGTGTAGGAGGCTTCCCCTTTCTCCGCATCCTCGCCAGCATCTGTCATTTCCTGACTTGTTGATTTTAGCCATTCGGACTGGTGTGAGGTGATATCTCATTGTGGTTTTGATTTGTATTTCCCTGATGCCGAGTGATATGGAGCACTTTTTCATGTGTCTGTTGGCCATCTGGATGTCTTCTTTGCAGAAATGTCTGTTCATGTCCTCTGCCCATTTCTTGATTGGATTATTTGTTCTTTGGGTGTTGAGTTTGCTAAGTTCTTTATACATTCTGGACACTAGTCCTTTATCTGATATGTCGTTTGCAAATATCTTCTCCCATTCTGTCAGTTGTCTTTTGATTTTGTTAACTGTTTCCTTTGCTGTGCAAAAGCTTTTGATCTTGATGTAATCCCAATAGTTCATTTTTGCCCTTGCTTCCCTTGCCTTTGGCGTTGTTCCTAGGAAGATGTTGCTGCGGTTGAGGTCGAAGAGGTTGCTGCCTGTGTTGTCCTCAAGAATTTTGATGGATTCCATTCGCACATTGAGGTCCTTCATCCATTTTGAGTCTATTTTTGTGTGTGGTGTAAGGAAATGGTCCAATTTCATTTTTCTGCATGTGGCTGTCCAATTTTCCCAGCACCATTTATTGAAGAGGCTGTCTTTTTTCCATTGGACATTCTTTCCTGCTTTGTTGAAGATCAGTTGACCATAGAGTGGAGGGTCTATTTCTGGGCTCTCTATTCTGTTCCATTGATCTATGTGTCTGTTTTTGTGCCAGTACCATGCTGTCTTGATGATGACAGCTTTGTATTAGAGCTTGAAGTCTGGAATTGTGATGCCACCAACGTTGGCTTTCTTTTTCAATATCCCTTTGGCTATTCGAGGTCTTTTCTGGTTCCATATAAATTTTAGAATTATTTGTTCCATTTCTTTGAAAAAGATGGATGGTACTTTGATAGGAATTGCATTAAATGTGTAGATTGCTTTAGGTAGCATAGACATTTTCACAATATTTATTCTTCCAATCCAGGAGCATGGAACATTTTTCCATTTCTCTGTGTCTTCCTCAATTTCTTTCATGAGTACTTTATAGTTTTCTGAGTATAGATTCTGTGCCTCTTTGGTTAGGTTTATTCCTAGGTATCTTATGGTTTTGGGTGCAATTGTAAATGGGATTGACTCCTTAATTTCTCTTTCTTCTGTCTTGTTGTTGGTGTAGAGAAATGCAACTGATTTCTGTGCATTGATTTTATATCCTGACACTTTACTGAATTCCTGTATAAGTTCTAGCAGTTTTGGAGTGGAGTCTTTTGGGTTTTCCACATATAGTATCATATCATCTGCGAAGAGTAATAATTTGACTTCTTCTTTGCCAATTTGGATGCCTTTAATTTCCTTTTGTTGTCTGATTGCTGAGGCTAGGACCTCTAGTACTATGTTGAATAGCAGTGGTGATAATGGACATCCCTGCCGTGTTCCTGACCTTAGCAGAAAAGCTTTCAGTTTTTCTCCATTGAGAATGATATTTGCGGTGGGTTTTTCATAGATGGCTTTGATGATATTGAGGTATGTGCCCTCTATCCCTACACTTTGAAGAGTTTTGATCAGGAAGGGATGCTGTACTTTGTCAAATGCTTTTTCAGCATCTATTGAGAGTATCATATGGTTCTTGTTCTTTCTTTTATTGATGTGTTGTATCACATTGACTGATTTGCGGATGTTGAACCAACCTTGCAGCCCTAGAATAAATCCCACTCAGTCGTGGTGAATAATCCTTTTAATGCACTGCTGAATCCTATTGGCTAGTATTTTGTTGAGAATTTTCGCATCTGTGTTCATCAAGGATATCGGTCTATAGCTCTCTTTTTTGATGGGATCCTTGTCTGGTTTTGGGATCAAGGTGATGCTGGCCTCATAAAATGAGTTTGGAAGTTTTCCTTCCATTTCTATTTTTTGGAACAGTTTCAGGAGAATAGGAATTAGTTCTTCTTTAAATGTTTGGTAGAATTCCCCCAGGAAGCCGTCTGGCCCTGGGCTTTTGTTTGTTTGGAGATTTTTAATGACTGTTTCAATCTCCTTACTGGTTCTGGGTCTGTTCAGGCTATTTCTTCCTGGTTCAGTTGTGGTAGTTTATATGGTTCTAGGAATGCATCCATTTCTTCCAGATTGTCAAATTTGTTGGCGTAGAGTTGCTCAGAGTATGTTCTTATAATGGTTTGTATTTCTTTGGTGTTAGTTGTGATCTCTCCTCTTTCATTCATGATTTTATTAATTTGGGTCCTTTCTCTTTTCTTTTTGATAAGTCGGGCCAGGGGTTTATCAATTTTATTAATTCTTTCAAAGAACCAGCTCCTAGTTTCATTGATTTGTTCTATTTTTTTTTTTTTTTTGGTTTCTATTTCATTGATTTCTGCTCTGATCTTTATGATTTCTCTTCTCCTGCTGGGCTTAGGGTTTCTTTCTTGTTCTTTCTCCAGCTCCTTTAGGTGTAGGGTTAGGTTGTGTACCTGAGACCTTTCTTGTTTCTTGAGAAAGGCTTGTACCGCTATATATTTTCCTCTCAGGACTGCCTTTGTTGTGTCCCACAGATTTTGAACCGTTGTATTTTCATTATCATTTGTTTCCATGATTTATTTCAATTCTTCTTTAATTTCCTGGTTGACCCATTCATTCTTTGGAAGGATGCTGTTTAGTCTCCATGTATTTGGGTTCTTTCCAAACTCCTTTTGTGGTTGAGTTCTAGCTTTAGAGCATTGTGGTCTGAAAATATGCAGGGAATGATCCCAATCTTTTGATACCGGTTGAGTCCTGATTTAGGACCGAGGATGTGATCTATTCTGGAGAATGTTCCATGTGCACTAGAGAAGAATGTGTATTCTGTTGCTTTGGGATGAAATGTTCTGAATATATCTGTGATGTCCATCTGTTCCAGTGTGTCGTTTAAGGCCTTTATTTCCTTGTTGATCTTTTGCTTGGATGATCTGTCCATTTCAGTGAGGGGAGTGTTAAAGTCCCCTACTATTATTGTATTATTGTTTATGTGTTTCTTTGATTTTGTTATTAATTGGTTTATATAGTTGGCTGCTCCCACGTTGGGGGCATAGATATTTAAAATTGTTAGATCTTCTTGTTGGACAGACCCTTTGAGTATGATATAGTGTCCCTCCTCATCTCTTATTATAGTCTTTGGCTTAAAATCTAATTGATCTGATATAAGGATTGCCACTCCTGCTTTCTTCTGATGTCCATTAGCATGGTAAATTCTTTTCCACCCCCTCACTTTAAATCTGGAGGTGTCTTCGGTCTTCAAATGAGTTTCCTGGAGGCAACATATAGATGGGTTTTGTTTTTTATCCATTCTGATACCCTGTGTATTTTGACAGGGGCATTTAGCCCATTAACATTCAGGGTAACTATTGAGAGATATGAATTTAGTGCCATTGTATTGCCTGTAAGGTGACTGTTACTGTATATGGTCTCTGTTCCTTTCTGATCTACCACTTGTAGGCTCTCTCTTTGCTTAGAGGACCCCTTTCAATATTTCCTGTAGAGCTGGTTTGGTGTTTGCAAATTCTATCAGTTTTTGTTTGTCTTGGAAGCTTTTAATCTCTCCTTCTATTTTCAATGATAGCCTAGCTGGATATAGTATTCTTGGCTGCATGTTTTTCTCGTTTAGTGCTCTGAAAATATCATGCCAGCTCTTTCTGGCTTGCCAGGTCTCTGTGGATAAGTCAGCTGCCAATCTAATATTTTTACCATTGTATGTTATAGACTTCTTTTCCCGGGCTGCTTTCAGGATTTTCTCTTTGTCACTGAGACTTGTAAATTTTACTATTAGGTGACGGGGTGTGGGCCTATTCTTATTGATTTTGAGGGGGGTTCTTTGAATCTCCTGAATTTTGATGCTCGTTCCCTTTGCCATATTGGGGAAATTCTCCCCAATAATTCTCTCCAGTATACCTTCTGCTCCCCTCTCTCTTTCTTCTTCTTCTGGAATCCCAATTATTCTAATGTTGTTTCGTCTTATGGTATCACTTATCTCTCGAATTCTCCCCTCGTGGTCCAGTAGCTGTTTGTCCCTCTTTTGCTCAGCTTCTTTATTCTCTGTCATTTGGTCTTCTATATCACTAATTCTTTCTTCTGCCTCATTTATCCTAGCAGTGAGAGCCTCCATTTTTGATTGCACCTCATTAATAGCTTTTTTGATTTCAACTTGGTTAGATTTTAGTTCTTTTATTTCTCCAGAAAGGGCTTTTATATCTCCCGAGAGGGTTTCTCTAATATCTTCCATGCCTTTTTCGAGCCCGGCTAGAACCTTGAGAATTGTCATTCTGAACTCTAGATCTGACATATTACCAATGTCTGTATTGATTAGGTCCCTAGCCTTCGGTACTGCCTCTTGTCTTTTTTTTGTGGTGAATTTTTCCTTCTTGTCATTTTGTCCAGATAAGAGTATATGAAGGAGCAATTAAAATACTAAAAGGGTGGCAACAACCCCAGGAAAAAATGCTTTAACCAAATTAGAAGAGATCCAAAATCGTGAGGGGGGAGAAAGGGGATAAAAAGAGGTTCAAAAAGGAAGAAAGAAAAAAAAAAGAAAAAAAAAAGAAAAGATTTTAAAAAAAACGAATAAAGAAAAATATAAAAAAGAAAAAATATATATATTTGATAAACTAATTTGAAAACGTTAAAGAAGAAAAGGGTAAAATTTGAAAAATAAAATTTACCAGAAGGCGAGGAAAAAAAAACCAAAAAATGAAAAAGAAAAAAATTAAATTAACTGCATGACTAAAAAAATCACAGGGAGAAAGCCATGAGTTCTGTGCTTTGCTTTCTCCTCCTCTGGAATTCTGCTGCTCTCCTTGGTATTGAAACCGCACTCCTTGGTAGGTGAACTTGGTATCGGCTGGATTTCTTGTTGATCTTCTGGGGGAGGGGCCTGTTGTAGTGATTCTCAAGTGTCTTTGCCCCAGGCGGAATTGCACCGCCCTTACCAGGGGCCGAGGTGAGTAATCCGCTCGGGTTTGCTTTCAGGAGCTTTTGTTCCCTGAGCGCTTTCCGTAGAGTTCTTTCAGAAAGTGGTTGTTTTTCTGTTTCCAGAATTGCTCTTCTTTTTCTCTTCGATCTGCCGATGGATTTGCAGGTGTTTGCAATCTTTAGATAAGCTATCTAGCTGATCTCCTGGTAGCTGAAGTAGTCTCAGCCTGCTACTTCTCCGCCATCTTGACTCTTCCACTTCCTTAATGCCTTTTTTTAAAATAATCCATCCGTGGGGTCTGATGGAAGGGACTAGGAAACAGAAGTCTTGGAATATGTCTTGCTAAAATAAATAGAAGTATCCATTATTTTTTAAAAATAGTTACAGCATAATGAATATACAATTGCACAAATTAACAGATTAGCGCAATATAGGTTGTATATCTGTGGACGCACTTACATTTGTGCAGGTGTGCTTACTTGAAATTTCTACTGGCATTTTATCCTCGGATAACCATTACTATCAGAAAGTTTCACTACAGATTCACCAGACCTGAAACACAGACGACCTAAGGGCTGAGAAAAGGAGAGACCACGAACCTTAGCATGTTATTTAGGATAGTGTTTGACAAGGCCCCGATAAAAACTATCAGGACTTTGGAGCATTGCAGAGTTTATGAAAGTCCCATGAGCCACGAGCACTTCCCAATAAATACCACCCAAATATCTGCCATTGAACTTTATCTCTTTCTTTTTTTGTGCTCTTTAACCTGAGTGCCTAATGAATCATTAAGTGTGCTTCATTTTCCTTAAACACAATTAAAAATATAACATAAACAATTAAAAAGAAAACATAAATTCAATGATGTAACCCTATGGTTGCTCTTACTGATCAGCCTTAAGAAGATACCCATCATTGCCCATGCCTCCAGTGTCCAGCTCTGTAATCAGGTCAGCCATAATCTGATGCCAATCTTATACCTCAAGTGTAGTAACTCCCACAAGTGAGCCTCTGAAACAAAATCGGCTTGTTGCCTGCCTACCCCATTCATATGTAAAACAGAATTCCCCTTCGTTAACGTGATGCATGCCCACATACACACAACAGCCATTACCAGCACATGAGCAAGCTGGCCGCAGACCTGAGGGCAGAGAATAATTTCATTACAAATTCTGGTGCGAGGTCCAGCAAGGAAAGGAAAGAGTACTAACCTGCTCTCCGATTTATTGAGAAAAAATAGACTATGCTATCTTTTTCAGTACTCAAGTGTAGTATTTCAAGCGATAAACTGAATAATTTTAGTGAAAATCAGAACCATTTCCTATACAGATGAAGTCTTGATCCCATCATGAGGATCTTCTCTTGTATCACACGAAGCTTCGGATAATTGAGTGACCGTCCTCGAAACCGTTTGTTTCCTCTGCTTTCAGGATGCCGGCTGCCTCTTCACCCCGACACCGGTGCCCACCTCACAGGCACTTTCTTACGGGACGACAGGGAAACCAGACAGTGAAAATAACATAGTCTATTTAAATTAGGTGCTCAGGATTGTGAAGGGCCCTTTTTGTTTTGTTAAAACTTGTAATTATAATCTTATCCTGCCTTCCTCAACATCCTATACTCTACAGCTATCCTGAACTTACATTAGAGTGTCCACAATCAGTAAAAATAAAATAAGAAACGGAAGTGTTTTAAGCTTGTGCCTGTTTTTATTTTAGAGAGATTAATATGCACACTTTCATTTCATTACCATGTATGTATATTTAAGCATCTATAAGATAGATCTTTCAAAGAATGTGCTGGAGATGAAAATGGAATATCTGAAAACCAAACCTGCCTCATCCTCAATCTCCACTTACATCTAACACTTGGTAAAGTAGTGCTGCAAAAATCTGCTGTGTATGTTGGTGGGATGCAAGCTGGTGCAGCCACTCTGGAAAACAGTACGGAGGTTCCTCAAAATGTTGAAAATAGAACTGCCCTATGACCCAGCAATTGCACTACTGGGTATTTACCCTAAAGATACAAACGTAGTGATCCAAAGGGGCACGTGCACCCGAATGTTTATTGCTTACTCACTTTTGATGTGTGTCAGAAGGTAAAAGAGGTAGCGTACAAACTTACTCAGATAGAGGTGTAAAAAGTGCAACCTGAGCTACACTCACGAAGTCATGATGCTCATTTTCAATCCCAACCACAAATTACACAGTAGTCTTGGTAAAAATTCAGTTGGCAAATTTCTATTTTCCCTAACATTAATCAGTATTTTTTTCTGGCAAATTAATTATTCATTCATCATAGTTATTCATAGTCATTCATTCACTAAATTATATAGTCATTCATTCATTCATTCACTGAATATCTTTTGCTTAGTTTCCTCAAAGGAAGCTTTTTTTCCTCCCAGAAAATACTTTCAATAATGTTTGGGAAAGACAGTGTTTAGAGAATGCAGTTTTTATTTTTAACTAATAGCTTACAAAGATCACAAGAACCTCTTCATTTAAAAATAATTAAAAGATTTAAAGATTGGTTTTCTAAATCTTTAAATGCGAAGATGACATTAGAATTGCCTTAAAACTATTTTCAGCAATGAAATAATGTAGTGGAAATTTTTCAAATCAATTTCAAATGCTGCCTACCATGGAGAGCAAGTTAGCTTCGAAAAGGAGTTTGCTTTTATGTTCTAGGTGTTTGACTTGCAAACCACTGGAGCTGCAGACTTTCATCACTAATCTCTGAAGGCTCTGTGCACACTTCTGGTAAGAGCCACAGTTAGCGTCTGTATTACCACTCATCTTCTCCCTTAAATAGAATTTCCTGCCCAACTTCTCATCATCTGAATTAGCTCATTGCTGTTTTTATCTCCAGTGTGAATGACACAAGCTTGTACCACGTGTAGTAGGGCCAGCTCTGCCACTTGTGAATTATCACTCATGTTCTCACCGTTAGTATCATTCCCAAGTAGCAAGCTTCCCTTTCTTCCTTTCCTCACTCCTCCACCCCTTCCTCTGCTTCATTTTAACTGAAAAGTTCTTAGTTCCTTGTCCATTTTCTAAAAGGTAGTTTAATTCAAACTAGGTAATATAACTGGCAAATCCATTTAACCTGATGCCCATGAACTGTAATATGTCAATACACGTTGAAAGAAAGAGAAAAAAGGTACCAGAGCCAACCCCGGGAGGCTTTCAATTCCCACTCTTTCCTCAACACACCTGGTCATGACCACAGAACAGAGATCAAGTTAAAAAGCAGTGCCAACTCATATTTTCCTACGAATAAAGGCTACTTACTTCCTAATTTTTTACATTCAAAACAAATGCAAAATGTTCTTAGCACAAAAAAGATAATTATTTGATGTGATAGAGGTATTAGCTACAGCTACAATCATAATCATATTGAAAAAGATCAACACAACTTAAACTTACACAGTGTTATATGTCAATTACATCTCAATAAAAATTTATTTTTTAAAAAAGTGCTATTATTTTCTCTATGAATTCTACTGGTTCATCTTGCCCACCCCTGACGTTTGAGTTTCAGGGACGACTAGTACAGACACTGAAGAGACATTACGATTTTTGAAGAGGAGCATGATATCAACAGATCAATATCCTAGAATGTTTACTCTGTGCTGAAAACAAATTTGTGTTTACTCTGTGCTGAAAACAAATTTGAGCAGGCAAAATGACAGATCATTAAGGAGGCCACTTGCTATTTTTAGAAAAATGTTTACTATGTACACAATCCAGCTGAATAAAAATGAAGCCCGAAACTACAGCACTGAGGATGAAGGAGAAAAGGAACAGATGATAAAGGTGTTGTCACTGGAGACAGAGAAGACGACCTTCAGGACACCTCCTCTGTGTCTTACCTGCACCACTTGGCAGCAGCCCTGCAATTCATCAAGACAGCGCAGGAAGAGAAGGTTTAGGGTAAGTGGGAAAATTATTCCTTCAGTTTTTATATATGTCTGATACACAAGTGGAGTATGCGGCTGAATGGAGAGGTGTGCAGCTGAGGGAAGAGCTTGGGGTAAAAAATTAAACATCATCCCAAGAGTGTTAAGAAAACAGCAAAGGCATGGGGCAGTGTCTCTGAAGGCTACTGATAATATGCAACAAGGAGAGAAGATGCTCCATGTCTTATAGTAATAACTTCCATATTATTAACTGTTTAGACTTCCTGATTCTCCATTTGGAATTGGCCGAGCCTCCATGGCAACAGGGCACACGTGAGAGGAGGAAGTTGGGTGTGGGTCAGGTTTAGAAGCTCAAATTCATTTGTATACTACGTGGAGAGAGCTTGCCCAGGGTGTTTCTGCACAGAAGACTCTGGAGAGTCGAATGAGGGGGACATCCACCAAAGAGGACGAAGGGAGGACCAGAGGCAGAACCCAGACACAAGCCGGGAGGCTATTGTGGTGTGGGAACATGATGGGAGAGCGGAGCCAGAATGTGAGGGGAATGCTTGGCACACAGGACACATTCAGTAAGTACTGACCATTTAAAATTCATTTAAAATATCTTCATGATTTTAAAAATTATGTACTAGAATATTTTAATACCTTATTCAAACAAAGCCTGTGTATAAGATATATCTAAAGAATAATTAAAAAAAAAAAAAACCTTCGTAACCACCACTAATTTAAACATGCTCAGTACCATTGCTGCCCCCTATTTGCCCTGATCACATCCCACTCCCTCTCTCCCAGAGGGAACTATGAACCTGAAATTTATGTTCTTAATTTCTTGCTTTTCTCTATAGTTTGGCCAAATATTTAAATACATATTTTATAAAATATTGCTCATAGAATTTTTATACTTGGTGAAATTTTACCCCATGCAGAGAATCCACTTGATGAAATATTTTTGGCCCTGTTGAAGTCTTACATTCACTAACAACAGCATTTCATCATGTAAAATGTACGGTGTCACTTCTAGTGGGAAACATTTTATTGGCAGCCCTGTAGTCAGCTGTAAGGTCTCATCAGATAAAAATGCTGTTGTGACAATCACAGCCTAATTTGTCTTGAATGTTTTGAGAGACTCAATCATAGCACTGGTTTTTATCTTCTAGCACTAATGTAGTTGTTATCTTCCTAGGAATTCTCTCTTCTGTATTTTTTTTTAAGATTTTATTTATTTATTTGACAGAGCGAGATCATAAGTAGGCAGAGAGAGAGGGAGGAGGAAGCAGGCTCCCTGCCAAGCAGAGAGCCCGATGCGGGACTCGATCCCAGGACCCTGAGATCATGACCTGAGCCGAAGGCAGAGGCTTAACCCACTGAGCCACCCAGGTGCCCTCTTATGTATTTTCAAAACCACCCAAGTACATTGATTTTGAGTAGCGTTCATCCCAGTTTCTGATTGTAAAAGTAACACGTTCCTTTTAGAGGGAATTCATTAGCCCCCACAGTACTTTTAAGGCTCAACCTTTCAACTCAAGTGACCCCTCAAATTCATAAATATATGAGCTATTTACATAGGCTCTTTGACTTTATCCTTAATGACACTGAATAATACGTAGTGGATTAATATTTCAAAATTTACCTGAATGCTCTTCCCTTATATATGCCCATTTACTACCACCCACCCCACAAACACATGTGCATGTCCACAGACCTGCTGCCCCCCACACATAAGCACATCACATGCCCCTAACAGCAGAGACAGGAAGTGGGATCCTTAGATAAAAGACTCATCAAATTATAAATACCTGCTTTTCAAAAATACCAGGAAGAAAATATCTAAACAAAAGGACAAATATTTAATAACCTAATAATAAGTAATAATACTTAACAACCTAAATAACACAAGCATCCATGTAAGCTTGCGGGAAAGTACGTGGGTGTGCGGTTCACACACACACAAACACAAGTAGCTGATAAATGTCAAGTATGTTCAATAGCAAAGAAATTACTTTAAAGCAGAAAACTACATAAAATTAAAAAAAATAGCAAACACAAAAATGAAGCAGAGACAGTACCCAGAATGGGAGAGTTTAGAGAAAGTAGTCATACAAATTGGATAGCTCTTTCATATTATGATCAAAGCCTTGGAGATGCTTCTGTCCATACCCCTGTCTCCTAAGACATGGGCACAAATGGCTAGGTCTCAGGCAATTCACAACCATGATACTATTAGAGACAATCTGAATGGTGCAAATACCGACCACAGATGACTGACTAAATAAAATATGACATGTCAATCTGATAACATTTGTATAAGTCATTAAGATCACATTCTTGAGAAATCATTTAGAATATTAAAAAATAACAAAGGGAGAGGTCCCTGGGTGGCTGTCAGTTAAGTGTCTGCCTGTAACTCAGGTCGTGATCTCAGGGTCCTGGGTTTAAGCACCAAGTTGGGCTCCCTGCTCAGCAGGGAGTCTGCTTCTCCCTCTCCCTCTGCCCCTTCCCCACCACACCCCTCCCCTGCTCATGTGCTCGTGCGTTCTGTCAAAAAAATCTTTTTATAAAAAGATGATAGGGACACCTGGATGGCTCAGTCAGTTAATCACCTGCCTTCAGCTCAGGTCATGATCCCAGGGTCCTGGGACGGAGTCCTGCATCAGGCTCCCTGGTCAGCGGGGATAAAAGGATATGATATGCTCAGTAAAGAAGTGAAGTTTAAAAATGTATTAATGCACTTTCATAAGAAAAAAATTAAAACAATTTATATAGCTTTATGTATACAGAAAAGGTAAATTTTATAAAGTATTTGGGGGATAGTAAAATACAAGTAGTTTTTTTCTGACTGATGTTTCTAAGATATTTATTCTTTAAGCATTAATTTAAAATTGTTGTTTTAAAAATAAGTATCCTAATACACAAAAATTATGGCTCTTAATATATACATGCTATGTATTCTGCAAATTCTTGCAAATATTAACCTTTCTAACATACTTTAAAATTATTACATATATGAGCTATAGTCATATTTTCTTAAACCATATGCATTATATAAGGCAATTCTGTATTATAAGGCTATTTTGTTGCAATTTTGCTTATTTACAACATAACCTCTCCACTGAAAGCCAATACAGCACTTAAAAAAAGATACAATTGTACGGCTTTTCCCTATTACTCATATATAAAACTCAAAGTCCATTTTGTAAGGAACATTCTTCAGTGATTTATAGAAGGAAACTCCTTAATGCCTAAAGATATTTTTCTTAAATGTACACGAAACTGAACCATATGACAATAATTAGGAATCTTCCAAAACATTTAAAAATCTAATTTAACTGTCCTTCTAATAAAAATACAATTTGAACAAACATTCATTTCTCTACAGAATAAAATTCTATCTTTATTTTCCCTTTCATTTTATTTAGGAATAATGATTCAGTTTTTACCTAGAAACTTTTTAAATTAATTTTTCACTTTACATTAGTCAAATGCTTCCAAGATACTAACTTAATGGTGGAATTTCTGAATATCAGCAAAAAGGAACAATAAAGTAGAAGAAAATGAAATTTTAATTTATATTCTACCAACTTGAAATTTATTTTTAAAAATCAACAGTAATTACCTTTAAGAGAAGGGAAACTCTTTCACTAAGTTCATGAATTATTTTACATTGCTTTTCATCAGTAGTGATGAGTCGGCTTCTGGTCTCTCCCCTCTTCAAACAATGCCCTCTAGGTAGTCCCAAAATATGTATCCATGTGTCCAAATGAAATGCCGTTTTCTCTCTAAAGAAGCTTCCCTACTAGGAGAATTATTGTTTCTCACAGTTTCTCTCATAAAATTTTATACCCATCTTAACAGATGTTCCATGTCAGGCTCAGGTAATGTCAGTGGCTCAAGTAAACTCATTGACTGAAAAGTTCCTATGCCTTGAAGCCTCAGGAGCTCCCTTCCTCATTTGACGCAGAAGCAAGACGTCCTTCCCTTCTCCAGAAATATTTTCTGCTCCTCTTGTATTGCCTTTGCTGGTCCAGTTTCCTCTCCACGACTAGCTTTCCCTCTAGCTATTTGTCAGGAAATTGTTTATTTTTTTGGAGCTGTGTTTAAACCACACTTGCTAGAGGTTTCCTTGCCCTCCTTATTGGGAAGTAAGCCTGTCATTGACTGATCCCTTTCTGTTAATGGTATTGTCCTCAGTCTTACTTCCTGAGTCCTCAGACTCGTCTGAATCACTTTTACTCATCTAAATTACAGCATTTGGAATATCTTTTGATTAAAAAACACTTTCCAGATGAAAATTTACATAGATCTCCCAGTATATTAAAATGTGTTTTAGAATTTCTTGCTTAGGTTTGCATTTATGATCTTTACTTATTTTGTAGCTAACTGGTGAAAACAATGAAGCTGTTTTGAGAAGTTTCTTAAGATTTTATTTATTTGACAGAGAGAGAGCACATGGGCAGAAGCACAGGGGGTGGCAGGCAGAGGGAGAGAGAGAGACGCAGACTCCCTGCCGAGCAAGGTGCTCGATGCAGGACCCAAGCTGAAGGGAGCGGCTTGACCAAATGAGCCACCCAGGTGCCCCCTGAGAATCTGAAAGTAGAAAATCTGAGTAACATTTATTTTCATGTATTTTAGCTGTACTTATTTCTAAATTTTTTTTAGGTTATATACAGTATCAAAGCAGCATGGCTCACACAGTTAAGTTGCAAACCTTAAAAGATCGTTAACACGGCATCTGTCAGTCTCGAAGTCTTTCAATCACTCTGCGTCACGGAGGCATGAAAGAGGAGCGGAAGGAAATGTCAGAGTTGAATCACAGTAGGCGTCATTCTTCTATTTTAATTTCTTTTGTTCCAACTTTTTTTTTTGATCTAGTTAACATACAGTATAATACTAGTTTCAGGAGTAGACTTTAGTGTCGCTTACAGTAATGCCCGGGGCGCATCGCAGTAGGTGCCCTCCTTAATACCCACCCCCCATCAGCCCGTCCCCCACCCACCTCCCCCCGCCAACCCGCCCTTTGTTCTCTGCAGTTCGTGTCTCACGGTTCGCCCCTCTTCTTTCCTCCTCCTCTATGGCCATCAGCTTCTCTTCTTAAGTTCCACATACGAGTGAGGTCATCCGGTGTCTGTCTTTCTCTGACGGACTTACTTCACTCAGCATAATACACTCTTGCTCCAGCCACATCATTGCAAATGGCAAGATTTAATTTTTTTATGGTTGAGTGATATTCCAGCGTGTGTGTGTGTGTCTGTGTGTGTGTAACACATCTTCTTTATCCATTCACCAGTTGATGGACATTTGAGCTCTCTCCGTAATTTGGCTGTTGTTGATAATGCTGCTATAAACAATGGGGTGCACGTGCTCCTTCAAATCAATATTTTTGTAAATTATAGTAGCTGCCTCTTAACAGATAGACTGGTAATCAGACTATGTCAAAAGAACAGTTAAGGAGAAACTTATGAAGGTTACAAATTTAACTTAATTTTTTAAGTAAAATATACAGAAGCTCAAATAGTTACCATTTTTAAACTATTGATAAGGCCTTTCTATGTAAGTGACTGTTCCTTAGAGCTTCTTATAATCTTTCTTACACAAGCTACTCCAAGGCATCCTCTATAAAGTCTCATATTAATTTAAGACAGAGCAGGGATTTAAAGATGTCTACAATATAAGCAACTTGCACACAAAAGTCCTCTAGATTTTTATGAATGATTTCCAATAATTTATAATTGGTTTTTCTATATCTAATTTAATTGTGATTTCATCCAAAACTTTCTAAAGCATTTAACTTACTTTTCTTTTTTTTTTCCATTTTATTTATTTTCAGTGTTCCAGCATTCATTGTTTATGCACCACACCCAGTGTTCCATGCAATATGTGCCCTCCTTAATACTCACTACCAGGCTCAATCAACCCCTCACCCCCTTCCCCTCCAAAACCCTCAGTTAGTTCATCAGAGCTCAGAGTCTCTCATGATTCACCTCCCCTTCCAATTTCCCTCAACTCCCTTCTCCTCTCTATCTCCCCATGTCCTCCATGCTATTTGTTATGCTCCACAAATAAGTGAGACCATATGATAAATGACTCTCTCTGCTTGACTTATTTCACTCAGCATAATCTCTTCCAGTCCTGTCCATGTTGCTACAAAAGTTGGGGATTCATCCTTTCTGATGGAGGCATAATACTCCATAGTGTATATGGACCACATCTTCCTTATCTATCCGTCCGTTGAAGGGCATCTTGGTTCTTTCCACAGTTTGGCGACCGTGGCCATTGCTGCTACAAACACTGGGGTACAGATGGCCTTTCTTTTCACGACATCTGTTATCTTTGAGGTAAATTCCTAGTTAACTTACTTTTCTTTTAAATATTTCCCTTTGCTCCTATATTTTATCTCCTTACATAACATTCAATTCAATTACATGAACAATTAAATATTAAATTTCATGTAACAGTAACTTTCTGGCTTCTTTCTCTCTCTCTCCCTTTCCCTCTGTTCCCTCCCCTTCCTTGTTCGTGTTCTCAAGTAAAAAAAAAAAATTAGTTGATATTGTTACACTTCGAAGACAAGAGCATACACCAAACAGACATGTCTGAGACTTGCCTGGCATGTGTTTGGGCTCTATGCAAGTGAGGTAAAGTTATCATTAATTAATTTAATTAATAGTGGGCTCTCAAAACATGCAATGAACTGCATATCCTAGAAGCGCACCAATAATTGAACTTACACTTTTGTGTAGCAGTCTCTACAGTTTTGTTCACACATTTCTAACAATACAAATACTTGAAGATTCTCTTTATATCTACTTACCAGTTTCTAGACACATACTTATGTCCACACTTTATGTGCATGTATACATGTATGCACTTAAAAATTACATGTATGTGCATCTGTACATGTCGTGCTTTATGAAACATGCACAGTTAACTTTGGATTCAACTGCTCCTTTGCTCCCACCATTTTACATAAGGGAACATGCAGGAGTGAGTCTTTCTAACATGACCAGTACAAAGATACCATCATCCACTTGATTAAAAAAATTGTAATATGAGTAATATGCATGATGATGGAAAGAGACAGTTTATTGTGTGGACTGCACCAAAACCAAATATACCTATCTACATTAGGCAGTAAACTGGTGGAAACAAAATGTTTTGCAAAACATGTGTGATTCAATTATATTTTAAGGAATGTTTGTAGAGTCTTGGCAAACCCTTAGCATGTGAAGACCGTCGCTCTCCAGTCGGAAGCATTCAGGGCAGCGTGTGCCCAGATGCTCTCTGTGATATTTATTACATGACAAATGCTATTTTAAGAACTGTTCGTACGTGTAAGCAGCAAAGGATAGTCTTACACTTTATCTTCCAGTGCTGTAGAAATGTCTACGGATGAAAAGAATGGGAAAACCTAACTGAAATCCAGTTTCACATTTTTTTCACTCTGTATGTTTCAAAACCATAGTGTCCGATTGGAGAACACATTATGAAACTGAAAAATGTACTAATCCATTCTGCATTTACATTACCTTATTAGCACAACTAAATATGGCTTACAGTTTGGAAGGAAAAGAAAAAAGGAAGAGGAGGAGAGAAGGGGCGGACCAAGGAGAACGGGGACGGTGGACAGGACAAAACCAGGACCAGGAGCTCCCGTGGTGTCTGGCGTCTACGACTGGCAGGGGATGGTGAGTATCACCAGTGAAAATCACCATACACCATTTTCGAAAAATGAATACAATAAAGTTGTGACACATGACCTTGTTTTTCTTATAAAACCCCAAAAGTTATTCAGATTCCTTTTTTTCTTATCTTTTAAAGACACTCAAAAATTAAAGCAGCTCACGCAGGAGGTAAGTAATTAAACACAGAACGTGTAGACACGAAACAGAGAATAAAGCTTCTATTGGAATAAATTGCAGCACTCTTGTTCACAGTAGATCTACTATAATTAGCCGATTAAAAATCAGGATAATAAGTCACCAGCAATCGTCAATTTAAATTGGATACAGGAGGCAGGCACTGGTTCCACACTGCTCTGTGACAGCAAAGCCGGGGCACGGTGAAAGAATTTCCAGGCTGACTAAATACTACATCTGGTGAAGCATGTCTGCCCATTCTTCTTCTTTTATTCAACAAATATTGCATGGGATGAAGGAATGTCAACGCTAAATTCTCTAATACAGATGGACAACACATGCATTTGGGCCAGCTCAAAGCAAGATTACAGACACTGGAGGCACTGTTGTGGTTTGGCAGCTAAAGTCATCCATTTCATTAACTTGTGGTTCAAAGATACTACCACACTTAGGAAATGAGGCTGCTTTTTTGGTGACTAGTATGTTAAAAGCAAAGTCCTAAAGGCTAAGGAGTAGAAAGAACCACATGTTGGGGGATCATGCTAAATTTCAAATATTTCAACTAAGAGCAATTCAGTCACAGTGAAAACACAGGTTCTAAACAAAATTCTTTGCAGATAATGTCTACCAAGCAGTTTCCTCATTTTTACTTGCTATGGTTTAAGAAAGGGTACCACTGGCACTTGACCTTCTAAGTCACGAAGACCTTCAAAAACATACCAAGAGAAAGAGCCTCACATGACAGCAATCGCATACCTCTTCCCTGCCTCAAAAATAATCCCAGTGAGGAGAAGACATGCCAACTACCCATGTGTTAGCTCTTCTTTTTTCCCTGGTTATTTTCACCCAGAATTGAGATGGCTTGCGACCCAAACATCCTAAGTTCTAAGTCCCAGAGCTCTTTTCCCTACTGACTGCTCCAGGGGAAGCTCCTTTAAAAACTAATTCACTCAGCTTCTGAATATAGTATTATGTAGTTTAAACCAGCTACAAATCTGGGTAGTTACTTGCATTATATAAAGTCAAATCTCCTGCTCTCAATGTTCACACCATCATCTAGCTGAATAATAATATTTCATCTATACTCAAGGCAAAATAAAAGTCCAGCTGCCTCTATAATATAGAGGGAACTTTGCCCTGGCATTGTGATTTGGGGCTAGTATTGACCATACAAATCACAGGGTTTGGGAAGTGGATGAGAAGTTTTTGTTTTCTGGATGGGGACACAGGTTATAATTTGCCTGAGAAAAACAGTTTATCGCCAGTGGGATTTGGGCTGGTGTCCATGCCACTCTGCTACGGCTGCTTCTCAGCTGCACAGCGTGAGCTACACTGAACAGGTGTGGCATCAGGAGATTCACTGTCAAAAACAGCCTGGACATAAGGGAAGGGATAAGCATTACTTACTTCTAGTGGTCAACTTGTTTTATTCTCTTAGTCTACTGTGTTCCCAAACTCATCAGTTCTTAGGAACTTACCATACAGGTGTGATTTTACTGGAACACCTAAAAACACATCAGATGAAGGGATATCCCTGGCTCCATGGCCACTCACGCTATTCATGTCATAGCTGCTTTCCCATGCTGGCTTTCCAGTTACTTTATAAATGTCTGACACCCCAACTTTAATCTCCCTGTGTTATATGTGTGTTTCTGTGTCTGGGGATGGGGTAAGCTATAATTTGCAGGCAATGTCTCAGGTGAACTCATGTGTCAGGCAGAATGGTGGCTCCCAAAGTTGTTTCCATCCTAATCTCTAGAACCTGAGAAGATGCTGGTTATATGGCGAGGGGGATTCAGAATATGGATGTAATGAATTAAGTTGGCCAATCAGTTGACTCTGAGTGGGAAGATTATCCTGAATTATCTGGGTGGACCTAATGTAATCATAAGGGTCCTTAAAAGCTGAGGAGAGATACATAACATGGGGGCCCCAAAAATGGCAGCTTGAGGGAGACCCAGCCCAATACTGTGAGAGGGATCAAAAGCCAAGGAATGCAAGTGGCCCCTGTAACTGGAGAGAGCAAGGAAACAGGTTCTTTCCTCAGACCTCCAGAAGGAATGTGGTCCTGCCAACATGTGCATTTTATCCCTCTGACCCCCAGGATCTTAGGATAATAAATTTGTGTTGCTTTAAATCATAAAGTTTGTGGTAATCTATTATAGCAGCGACGGGAATGCAGTCTGGACTCTAAGGAAACGCGCAAACTGAAAGTGAATCAAAGAGACTAATGATCCGCCTTCCTGAACGCTCACTGGAGGGGCACTGGCTTCTGAGATCATTCTCGGGGCTCCTGGCAGAATGAAGCACCCCCCGGGTTGCTGGACTGTGGGCCGCACTTCTTGGCTAGCTGCTGGGACGCACCTTCACAACCGGGTGAATGACAACTGTCTCTCTAGTCCTCTCTGCTGACTCTCTGTTCCACTTACAGGAACTATGAAAATTTATAAATTCATTGATAGAGCAAACACCAGAGAGTAATGATGCGCAAGAAGGGGAGTTCAGCTTGAACACTGTCAAGTTTGAAGTGTCTTGATCTAATGAAGAGGGTCTGTGACACAGCCCTGAACTCAGGGGCGAAGTCTGAGCTGGAAGACATAAATGAGGGTAAGATTTCTGCGGGAGAGTGTTATATCACAGAAGCTCAAGTAGTCTTACAAAAAGGAGGGCTTGATTGAAAGTGACCAACACTGATGAAAAGATCATTAAGAGAGAAGATGAAAGATATTTCTGCATCTAATATCATTTTTTGCTCACATTTTTCTATGAATTATACATTTAAAAATTATTTCATTTCATACTGAAGCATAAGAAACATTGCTCTATGAGATTGGGCAACGGGCCCAGCATCACACACTGACCCATTACAGGGCCAGCAGCTGCCTCTGGCATAAAATCCTTCCAAACAGGAGACAAAATCTACTCAAAGAACAGAAGCCAGCGTTCCCTAAACCTTCTGCTCCTCTGACTTTGCCATCATAGAAAACTTAGACAAATACAATCGTGTCCTTCACCCCAATCACCAACTGATCTGTAACTCCATGGGGATGTAGAAAGAAGAAAATGGGATAGTAGGATGGAAAGTCCAAAATATGCAAAAAGTCAACAGAGATTTTTATGTTTTTACACAAACTACCATCAAATGGAATCGTTAAACCTGGTTTTTATTGGGTATGTTACTGAAAGAGGATATTGAATGATGCAGAGTCTCTAAACCTGTTTGCTCAGTTAGTTTTTAATCTATCTATATATATATATGTAGATATATATATATATATATATTTTTTTTTATCACAGTGAAAGGTGAGATCTGTAAAAATAAACCTGTTAATTCCTCCATCACCCTTTCATTCTCAGCCCCACACAAGGCAACTAATCGTAATAAGCCGACTGTGTATCTTCTTGCATTGTTTATCCATAGTAATAACAGGATATGAAAAAATACGCACAAGATACACTTTTTTTTTAATTGTTATTTTTATAAAATCTGGGATCACAGTGAAGACATTAGCCCGTAACAGACTTTTCTCACTTGACAAAGACGGAGTGGAAATGCTGCTAGTCTTATAGCTACAGATCTAACTTCACTTTATCCTCTAATGGCTACACAATATTCCTCAGTGTAGATGTACCGTAGTCTATCCAATCACTTCCTTACTGATGGACATTAGGGATATTGAAACTTTATTTTAGAATTCACATGATGCAAAACTCACAGATACTAAAGAATCCTGTGCTGTCCAATGTTACAATATCTTTCAAAAATATATTACATTATAACATGAAATTATTCTGGTTTCTTTCTTTCTTGTAAATCTATAATAAAATGGTTTCCTGATTATTAATGGAAGTTACAGAAATAGTTGCTCATTCCCTGCTCATGTCCTTGTTCCTTATTTTTCCAGAGTGAAGAGGGACCAAAGCAGTAAAAACAGAATTTCCACAAGGTTCTCTATTGAAATCTATCAATCCTTGCATCTAGACCCTAAAACATTGCTCCCTCCTTATCATACAGGATAAATTATCCATGTTCCTATCCAAGAGGACACCATCCAACTGGTATGCTGGATGCCATCACCTCTCATCTACTCAAAGAAATTACTCTAGAATTCTTCCCCTTACCTACTCTATCATCACTTTTCCTTCACTAGTGGATTTTTCCATCAATATTTAAATATCCTACAGTGTTACCCACTTCAAAACAGAAAAGCCAACAACCCTGTGACTTCTTTTCCCCTCTACCACAGGCCCATTTTTCAACTCTCCTTTATAGCAAATTCTTTTGACAAGTGGAATAGTTGTCTACATTCATTCTGTCTTTTTTTCTTGACCCCACTTGACTCAGGCTTCTATCCTCGCCTTTCTCTAAAACAGTTCTTAACAAAGTCACCAACAACTTCATCTCGTCCAGTCTAATGGCTGGTGTCTTCCTCCTACTCCACCAACAGCATCTGGCCCGGTAGGTCACATTCTCCTTCTTTAAAGAATTCCTTTACTTCTACTTCAGTTCAGCATCTCTTTGGAGATTTCCTCCTACTTCACTCAGTCTTTCTCCACCGCCGAAATGTAAGTTCCATGAGGGGAGGTTTCTGTTTTTGTCTGCTTTGTTAACTGCTTAATATGCCAGCAGTTAAAAGTAGTGTCTGACATGTAGTAGACCACATGCCAGATCTACAGATTGCTGACAAAACTATTGACTTTTCACTGAATTACCAAGGTACATACTGCTAATTTTGGCACCATAGACCTTGAGTTCCTATTAATCTGTGAAATGCCCAAACAGAATTAATTATCTTCTCTCATAAACCAACATTTCTACTGACTTTCCTAGTTCAATTAGTAAATGCCACCATTTATTTCCCTAGCCAACTAGAGTCTTCAGAACAGTACTTAAGTCCAAATTTAGTCAGTTGTTAACTCTTAGAAGGTTTTCGTTTACCATAATCCTTCCAGCGAGGTCCCTTGACCTCTATCTTCCGTAGCTCAAATTATTCTTTACGCTGCTAACAGGCTAATCTCTCATAACCAGAAGACTGAGTTTGGTAAATTGTAATTTGCAAGTTTTTCAAAGCCCTAAAAGCAACAGGATAAATAAATATGGCCCTATTAAATGCAGAACAATCCCCCTTCATTAGTTTCATACAGTTTCCCCTAAATGTCCATGAAACTGAACCTTCTCTTTTTCCTGAAGTACATAGTGCTGTAATCCAGCAGTGTCATTGATTTTACAGGTACCTCTCAGCCCTGCATGACCCCTTCAATAACTACTTACCAAACTGTGCTTTGCTTGATTTCAGCTTAAACATTCTCCCTATCCCATTTGCCAATCTCTTCTGGTACTTCTCCTCTGATCAGATGATATGTGATGTCTTCCACTGTGTGGTCACACAGGTTTTTTTGGGTCATATCCATGTGATGCTTTCTCTTGGCTTTCTGGTTAAAATCATTTGAACTCTTGCATAAAATGTAAGCTGCAGGTACATTTCTTATTCATGGTTAAATTCTGTACAGCACCTAGCACAATACCTTGCACAGAATACATATTTAATTTTAAAAGCTACTAATTTTAGGTGATAAATAGGGCAAAATGTCATAAAATCTCCATATAAATGCAATTTTGAAATTAGATTTAGAAGAGAAACTATTTAATGACTACGCTTATATTGGTGGGCACCAAGTAATGTATTGATGCGTCAAATCGACACTATGCTGTACACCTGAAACTAATATATCATTGTATGTAAACTATGCTTCAATAATAAAAATAAAAAAGGACTTTATCTTATATAGCTAAATGTGCTATGATGAATATAAACTTCACAAAAATGACTCTTAAGTGACAGATATTATACCATAAGTATACTATACTTCCCTAGTTATAAAGATTTGGTTGTAAAAATATGCTTTGATAATCCAAAAAAAAGTCTTGCAAAATAATACTCTGTATAATAAAGTTACTCAAATTCATTTAATTCATCTGATGCCATATTAGCAGATATTAAAATTTATACTTCTAGTGACAAAATTACCCAGAAAAATTTAATTCGAAGGCACAGCATATTTGTTTATTTATCACTTTAATAATTGCACTGAAAGACAAAATATTTTCATCTGGATTTTGCAGAGGAAAGTAACTGATGGTATTCCCCAATGATAAACTGCAGAACTTGTCATTTTCTATACACAGGAGGGCACTAATTAATCGTGAGTAACCCTCTGAGACACAGAATATGAGCAATGTGCACACGGGAGGAAAATAATAATTTTCCAGAAAACAGACACAGAGAAAAAGCAGACTACATTTAAACAAATACAGCAAGTACAATAGGTGATATCTGGTGTCACTATTAGAGTTCACTTTTGGGAAATTATGCAATTCCCAGGACTAATCTTGAAATTTAATTACATGTTTCCCAGCACTCCATAGAGAAAACAGTATGAAGACAAATTTGGGGCTGCCGCTAAATTAACCAATGGCGATGGTAACACTTGGAGTGTTACTCCATCTTCACAGGCTAATCAGTATTAAGCCCTGAGATTGAGATAAGATGACCTGACCCAAGGAATCTTCCTTGGGTCCTTGGGTCCTTGGACCAAAACGGGTTAAGCCACTGGTTTATGATATTCTGTTATAGCAACCTGAGCAGACAAAGACAACCTGATAGAAAATGAGTGCTGTAATACGTTCACTGAGCATAAGCATGGTGCACGCTCCCATGGAGGACCACCACTGGCATTGTTATTAGACTTTCAACTTATGAGGAAGTGAGGGGGAAACAAAGGAGCATCAAGAAATGTGATAGTTTTGGTGATCCAGGAACTCTAGTCATAACTTGGTCCAGTCACTGAAACTGTGAACTGCAGCCCAGGGCTTATATTCTCAGGAAAGTGCTTTTAAGTCATCCAAAGGCTTGTACTCGTGTTTCTGATTCTGGAAGTCTAAAGCTCCTTTTGTTTGAGATAAGAAATAAGAAATAGGCTACCACATACTCGTATCTTTCATATCGATCTTGTATCCTCATCTGGGGACCTGGGACTAGACCCAAGTGGGATGGCTAAATAGCCCTCAAAGCTTAGAACACACACACACACTTAGCAGTAGATCCTTAGCAAACTTAACTCCTGTCACATACACCTCAATGAGTAAACTGAATCACCGTTCTCCAAGAGAGAGAGTCAGAGGGGGACGGTGCAAAGAGCCCATGACAGGAGGCTGGAGTCATTTGTTTCTGGCCTACCAGCCAAGCTTCTACCCTTCGTGTAACTCCAGAAATGAGCCTCCCTGAGACCATTTCCCCATCTATCAACACAAGAGAATTCGATGAGGTGAATCTCCCTGAACACTAAACATGACAAAAGTTAAAAACTTCCCTCCCATACAAATGCTAAAGGAAAGCAGAAAGTAAATCAAAAAAGAATTGTCTTCATTGCTAGAAATCAACCATTATAATATACAGTAGATAGTTTAAGATAGCCAACTATATGCAACAGAAGAAACACATAGTACTGACGTTTTAATCACGGCCTCCCCAGTGAAGACTAGGAAGTAAGGCACCATGACCTTTGGCTGAACTGCTGCTTGGACATGTTATTTTTTAAAGGACATGATTGAGATTATATACTTCTGTTAATTACTCTTTTTGCTACTCTTTAAAGTCATCTAATAGGCTTGTTCTAATGTTTCTCTTAGCTTTTTCTATGGAGTAAGACTACATTACTTGTTTGTATCTTTCCTGTCAAACTTGGATTTTCATTTGGGAACCAATGACAAGTAAACGAGCCTGGCTGCTGGAGAGCTTTACATAAAATGAAACGCTATAGTGCTGGGAATTCTTCTTTAATTTTAACTTTAAACTCGATCTTTTGGTTGCTTGACTGACCACCTTATTATTACCTGTACTGAAAAAGGTCCCATCGACACTGAATGTCTTAGGTCCACAGACCAAAGACAAATACTGCCATTGTGCAGCGTGGTATAATCTGTCAAGGAAATGCACAGGCACTGACAACCATTTCTTTCCAAAATAAGAGAGTTTCACAAGAATGAAAATGCATGTCTATCACTTCTTCTTTTTACTGTACAGTATAGTATATTTTTATCCTTGCTCACAATTATATTTTTTCTAGTTTTCCCTCTATTTTATTAGAACATAATTTAGAAAGTATTATCCATACTTTTTTTATTGACCTTCCATCCTAACATTTTATTCTTTATTGAACACAATTCTTGATCATTAAAAGAATGGACAGAAGTAATTTATGACAGAACCAGTCTGTATGTCATTCATGAGTGGTCATAATCTTTATTTTTGATTGCGCATTCAGAAGAGAGCTTCAGGCTATTTCTTTGAAAGGCACGCTGAACAACACTTTTTTAAAAAACTTTAATTTTTCTCTTTTCTAGCATATACTCATACCTTAATTCTCTATACCGAGGATTTACTGTAATGAGCCAAATAGTATATATTTTCTATTTTGTGAGCTATACAGTCTTTCTTACAATTAATCAGCTTTGCCATCTAGTACAGAAGCAGCCGTAGACAATATGTAAATGAGTGAGCATGGCTATGCTCCAATAAAACTTTATCTACAAAAACAAACAGGAGGCTGGATTTGGTCCAGAGGCCATTGTTTGACAACTCCTGCTGTCTGGTTCTGTAGGTGGTGTGGTACAGATCATAAATACAAGACACCAAGATACGTTGATTCAGGACGACCTTCTCCATAAACTACGTCACTGTGGGCGTGTTTCTCGACCTGTCTGAGCTTGTGCATTTGTAATTTGGAGACGTTTGGTCTAAGTGAGTATTATCAAAATCTAGTATTTCTACAGTTACTTGAGCATGCCCTTGACTACTCATGAACAAAGGTTAAGAAGCTAAACACTAAAGCTTATAAACTGTTTTTAATCTTAAAAATTCTCTTCTGCAACACGTTTTTTTTATTGCTTTCCTTGGAAAAATGAACTTTTAGAGTCACTCCATAAAGCTTCTGGGCGGTTATAAGTGAAATGTTGTTCATGCACAGCTGAACTTCTAATACTGAAAAGAAAGGGTCTGCCGATGGGGGCTCTGTGATGCCCGATACCGTCTGAGCAGTCAAGATCAAGGCAGCTGTTCTGCTCAGTCAAGCAGATGCTCATTTCTGCCCTTCCTGTAACTTCTGTCTGTACCTCTGAGAAAGAGAGTGAACTTTCAGAAGGAAAATGGTCCTTTATTTTCTGAACCTTCTGAGAAGTATCAGTGAACACAGTACATGACAACTGAGGTAGCACTCAAAATGTTTGTCCTTTTGGTAATTATACAGAACTCCAATTAACTTAGCAGAAAGTCAGGTAAGACTTGCTTTGAAAAGACTCAAAGACATTTTCTTTAAGTGTTAGCAAGTTTAAGTGAAGTTTCTTCCACAAAATATATAATTTCTATTCCTAACAGAATGTGAAACTACCTAGTCATCCATAGGGTCCTATTTAATGGAAGATCTAAGACAAGTTCTCTGCAGTTGCCTAAGCGAGTGAAGTTGAATAAATGGGCACCCACAATTGTTAGAATACTGCTAGCTGACAAATGAATACCTGATGCTACTTTCAGAAGTACTATGGGTCATAAACATCTGCTTTCTAGCAAACTGCTGCTGTATTACATGAGAGGAATCTGAGGGCAGCTGTGGAAATGTAAATGAGCATGTAAAATACGGAAAT
The DNA here is from genome assembly GCF_009829155.1 of Mustela erminea. Lineage (NCBI taxonomy): Eukaryota > Metazoa > Chordata > Mammalia > Carnivora > Mustelidae > Mustela > Mustela erminea. The sequence goes on along the minus strand of NC_045615.1, from coordinate 163,202,686 downwards.
AAACTGTTTATTACATCTTTACATTTCTCTCAATAATTTAAACAGTAAGCCACAGGGAATAGAACAAATAGCAGTCACCAACATATTAAACTTGTGATCAATTTTGTTTTGGAGAATTTATCTTAGCTTTTAGTAAAAGCTTTTAGTAAAAGTTTTGACAAAACTTCAAAAAGTAAGTCTATTCAATCATATAAAAAATGGGCAAAAGATATGAACAGACACTTCTCCAGTGAAGACATACAAATGGCTATCAGACACATGAAAAAATGTTCATCATCACTAGCCATCAGGGAGATTCAAATTAAAACCACATTGAGATATCACCTCACACCAGTTAGAATGGCCAAAATTAACAAGACAGGAAACAACATGTGTTGGAGAGGATGTGGAGAAAGTGGAACCTTCTTACACTGTTGGTGGGAATGCAAGTTGGTGCAGCCTCTTTGGAGAACAGTGTGGAGATTCCTTAAAAAATTAAAAATAGAGCTTCCCTATGACCCTGCCATTGCACTACTGGGTATTTACCCTAAAGATACAGATGTAGTGAACAGAAGGTCCATCTGTACCCCAATGTTTACAGCAGCAATGGCCACGGTCGCCAAACTGTGGAAAGAACCAAGATGCCCTTCAACAGACGAATGGATTAGGAAGATGTGGTCCATATACACTATGGAGTATTATGCCTCCGTCAGAAAGGATGAAAACCCAACTTTTGTAGCAACATGGATGGGACTGGAAGAGATTACGCTGAGTGAAATAAGTCAAGCAGAGAGAGTCATTTATCATATGGTTTCACTTATTTGTGGAGCATAACAAATAGCATGGAGGACATGGGGAGTTAGAAGGGGGTTGGGGTAAATTGGAAGGGAAGGTGAACCATGAGAGACTATGGACTCTGAAAAACAATCTTAGGGTTTGGAAGGGGCGGGGGGGTGGGAGGTTGGGGTACCAGGTGGTGGGTATTAGAGAGGGCACGGATTGCAAGGAGCACTGGGTGTGGTGCAAAAACAATGAATACTTTTACATTGAAAAGAAATAAAATAAATAAATAAATAAAATCTTAAAAGAAAAAAAAAGTAAGTCTATCTTCTTTGAGTATTATTTACTTTGGCCACATATAAATTAAGTAAAGTTTTAAAAAAAGTATAAATGGTTGTTAGTTATAGGATGCTTGTTTGTAGCAGGGAGGAAAAAAGGGGAAGGAAAAAGGCAAATTCTAGACCATTAACTTATGGTAGGAAGATTTTATTTCAGATTCAATATTCTATGGAGTAGTTCTGTTTCACGAAATCTACTTTCTGTGGGGAAAGCTATATATGACAATCACTATTTTGCCTGCTTTCAGCTTATTTCTACTTGTATTAAACATCAACAAGAGCTAGAAAGTCATACATAGAAGTTTGCCACAAGCATGCATAAAATTTGTTCCCTGCTTTATAATTCTAAGAATTACAAAATTTTCTGAAGCTAGATTAAGGATGCCTCTATTAAGAAAAGTACAGTTTTGGGGGCGCCTGGGTGGCTCAGTGGGTCAAGCCTCTGCCTTCGGCTCAGGTCATGGTCTCAGGGTGCTGGGATGGAGCCCCAAATCGGGCTCTCTGCTCAGCAGGGAGCCTACTTCCCTTCCTCTCTCTCCGCCTGCCTCTCTGCCTACTTGTGATCTCTGTCGGTCAAAAAAATAAATAAAATCTTTAAAAAAAAAAGAAAGAGAAGATGGCACAAAAGTAGCAGGCTGAGACTACTTCAGCTAGCCGGAGATCAGGTAGATAGCTTATCTAAATTGCAAACACCTGAAAATTCATCGGCAGATTGAAGAGAAGAAGAACAGCAATTCTGGAAACAGAAAAACAACCACTTTCTGAAAGGTAGGACCGGCGGAGAAGTGAATCCAAAGCGACGGGAAGATAGACCCCGGGGGAGGGGCCGGCTCCCGGCAAGCGGCGGAGCAACGGAGCACAAAATCAGGACTATTAAAAGTCTGTTCCGCTGAGGGACTTCGTTCCAGAGGCTACCCGGGGCGAAGCCCACGCGGGGTCAGCGTGGCCTCAGGTCCCGCAGGGTCACAGAAGGATCGGGGGTGTCTGAGTGTCGCAGAGTTTGCGGGTATTGGAACAGGAAAGCCGGCTACGGAGACAGATCTGACAGTAAGCTCACAGCTCGATGTTACCTTGAACCGGTCGCAGGCTCGGTGAGCTCGGAGCGCGGCCGGAGGTCAGGCAGACAGGAGTAACTGGGCGCTGTTCTCTGAGGGCGCACTGAGGAGTGGGGCCCCGGGCTCTCGGCTACTCTGGGCAGGAGACCAGGAGGCCGCCATTTGTATTCCTGTCCTCTGGAACTCTACGGAGAGCTCAGGGAACAAAAGCTCCTGAAAGCAAACCCGAGCGGATTACTCAGCCCGGTCCCTGGTAAGGGCGGTGCAATTCCGCCTGGGGCAAAGACACTTGAGAATCACTACACCAGGCCCCTCCCCCAGAAGATCAACAAGAAATCCAGCCGATACCAAGTTCACCTACCAAGGAGGGCGGTTTCAATACCAAGGAGAGCAGCAGAATTCCAGAGGATGAGAAAGCAAAGCACGGAACTCATGGCTTTTTCCCTGTGATTTTTTTTAGTCTTGCAGTTAATTTAATTTTTTTCTTTTTCATTTTTTGTTTTTTTTTCTCGCCTTCTGGTAAAATTTTTTTTTAACTTTTACCTTTTTCTTTTTTAACGTTTTTTAACCAGTTTATCTAATATATATATATTTTCTTTTTTATATTTTTCTTATTTGTTTCTTTTTATTTAATTCTTTTCTTTTTCTTTTTTCTTTTTTCTTTTTTTTTTTTCTTCCTTTTTGAACCTATTTTTATCCCCTTTCTCCCCCTCCCCCCACGATTTGGGATCTCTTCTAATTTGGTTAAAGCATATTTTCCTGGGGTTGTTGCCACCCTTTTAGTATTTTACTTGCTCCTTCATATACTCTTATCTGGACAAAATGACAAGACGGAAAAATTCAACACAAAAAAAAGAACAAGAGGCAGTACCGAAGCCTAGGGACCTAATCAATACAGACATTGGTAATATGTCAGATCTAGACTTCAGAATGACAATTCTCAAGGTTCTAGCCGGGCTCGAAAAAGGCATGGAAGATATTAGAGAAACCCTCTCGAGAGATATAAAAGCCCTTTCTGGAGAAATAAAAGAACTAAAATCTAACCAAGTTGAAATCAAAAAAGCTATTAATGAGGTGCAATCAAAAATGGAGGCTCTCACTGCTAGGATAAATGAGGCAGAAGAAAGAATTAGTGATATAGAAGACCAAATGATAGAGAATAAAGAAGCTGAGCAAAAGAGGGACAAACAGCTACTGGACCACGAGGGGAGAATTCGAGAGATAAGTGACACCATAAGACGAAACAACATTAGAATAATTGGGATTCCAGAAGAAGAAGAAAGAGAGAGGGGAGCAGAAGGTATACTGGAGAGAATTATTGGGGAGAATTTCCCCAATATGGCAAAGGGAACGAGCATCAAAATTCAGGAGGTTCAGAGAATGCCCCTCAAAATCAATAAGAATAGGCCCACACCCCGTCACCTAATAGTAAAATTTACAAGTCTCAGTGACAAAGAGAAAATCCTGAAAGCAGCCCGGGAAAAGAAGTCTGTAACATACAATGGTAAAAATATTAGATTGGCAGCTGACTTATCCACAGAGACCTGGCAGGCCAGAAAGAGCTGGCATGATATTTTCAGAGCACTAAACGAGAAAAACATGCAGCCAAGAATACTATATCCAGCTAGGCTATCATTGAAAATAGAAGGAGAGATTAAAAGCTTCCAGGACAAACAAAAACTGAAAGAATTTGCAAACACCAAACCAGCTCTACAGGAAATATTGAAAGGGGTCCTCTAAGCAAAGAGAGAGCCTACAAGTGGTAGATCAGAAAGGAACAGAGACCATATACAGTAACAGTCACCTTACAGGCAATACAATGGCACTAAATTCATATCTCTCAATAGTTACCCTGAATGTTAATGGGCTAAATGCCCCTGTCAAAAGACACAGGGTATCAGAATGGATAAAAAAACAAAACCCATCTATATGTTGCCTCCAGGAAACTCATTTGAAGACCGAAGACACCTCCAGATTTAAAGTGAGGGGGTGGAAAAGAATTTACCATGCTAATGGACATCAGAAGAAAGCAGGAGTGGCAATCCTTATATCAGATCAATTAGATTTTAAGCCAAAGACTATAATAAGAGATGAGGAGGGACACTATATCATACTCAAAGGGTCTGTCCAACAAGAAGATCTAACAATTTTAAATATCTATGCCCCCAACGTGGGAACAGCCAACTATATAAACCAATTAATAACAAAATCAAAGAAACACATAAACAATAATACAATAATAGTAGGGGACTTTAACACTCCCCTCACTGAAATGGACAGATCATCCAAGCAAAAGATCAGCAAGGTAATAAAGGCCTTTAACGACACACTGGACCAGATGGACATCACAGATATATTCAGAACATTTCATCCCAAAGCAACAGAATAGACATTCTTCTCTAGTGCACATGGAACATTCTCCAGAATAGATCACATCCTCGGTCCTAAATCAGGACTCAACCGGTATCAAAAGATTGGGATCATTCCCTGCATATTTTCAGACCACAATGCTCTAAAGCTAGAACTCAACGACAAAAGGAAGCTTGGAAAGAACCCAAATACATGGAGATTAAACAGCATCCTTCTAAAGAATGAATGGGTCAACCGGGAAATTAAAGAAGAATTGAAAAAAATCATGGAAACAAATGATAATGAAAATACAATAGTTCAAAATCTGTGGGACACAACAAAGGCAGTCCTGAGAGGAAAATATATAGCGGTACAAGCCTTTCTCAAGAAACAAGAAAGGTCTCAGGTACACAACCTAACCCTACACCTAAAGGAGCTGGAGAAAGAACAAGAAAGAAACCCTAAGCCCAGCAGGAGAAGAGAAATCATAAAGATCAGAGCAGAAATCAATGATATAGAAACCAAAAAAAAAAAAAAATAGAACAAATCAACGAAACTAGGAGCTGGTTCTTTGAAAGAATTAATAAAATTGATAAACCCCTGGCCCGACTTATCAAAAAGAAAAGAGAAAGGACCCAAATTAATAAAATCATGAATGAAAGAGGAGAGATCACAACTAACACCAAAGAAATACAAACTATTATAAGAACATACTATGAGCAACTCTACGCCAACAAATTTGACAATCTGGAAGAAATGGATGCATTCCTAGAAACATATAAAGTACCACAACTGAACCAGGAAGAAATAGAAAGCCTGAACAGACCCATAACCATAAGGAGATTGAAACGGAGTCATTAAAAATCTCCAAACAAACAAAAGCCCTGGGCCAGACGGCTTCCCGGGTGAATTCTACCAAACATTTAAAGAAGAACTAATTCCTATTCTCCTGAAACTGTTCCAAAAAATAGAAATGGAAGGAAAACTTCCAAACTCATTTTATGAGGCCAGCATCACCTTGATCCCCAAACCAGACAAGGATCCCATCAAAAAAGACAGCTATAGACCAATATCCTTGATGAACACAGATGCGAAAATACTCAACAAAATTCTAGCCAATAGGATTCAACAGTACATTAAAAGGATTATTCACCACGACCAAGTGGGATTTATTCCAGGGGTGCAAGGTTGGTTCAACATCCACAAATCAGTCAATGTGATACATCAATAAAAGAAAGAACAAGAACCATATGATACTCTCAATAGATGCTGAAAAAGCATTTGACAAAGTATAGCATCCCTTCCTGATCAAAACTCTTCAAAGTGTAGGTATAGAGGGCACATAACTCAATATCATCAAAGCCATCTATGAAATACCCACCGCAAATATCATTCTCAATGGAGAAAACTGAAAGCTTTTCCGCTAAGGTCAGGAACACGGCAGGGATGTCCATTATCACCACTGCTATTCAACATAGTACTAGAGGTCCTAGCCTCAGCAATCAGACAAGAAAAGGAAATTAAAGGCATCCAAATCGGCAAAGAAGAAGTCAAATTATCACTCTTCGCAGATGATATGATACTATATGTGGAAAACCCAAAAGACTCCACTCCAAAACTGCTAGAACTTATACAGGAATTCAGTAAAGTGTCAGGATATAAAATCAATGCACAGAAATCAGTTGCATTTCTCTACACCAACAGCAAGACAGAAGAAAGAGAAATTAAGGAGTCAATCCCATTTACAATTGCACCCAAAAACATAAGATACCTAGGAATAAACCTAACCAAAGAGGCACAGAATCTATACTCAGAAAACTATAAAGTACTCATGAAAGAAATTGAGGAAGACACAAAGAAATGGAAAAATGTTCCATGCTCCTGGATTGAAAGAATAAATATTGTGAAAATGTCTATGCTACCTAAAGCAATCTACACATTTAATGCAATTCCTATCAAAGTACCATCCATCTTTCTTTTTCAAGGAAATGGAACAAATAATTATAAAATGTATATGGAACCAGAAAAGACCTCAAATAGCCAAAGGGATATTGAAAAAGAAAGCCAACGTTGGTGGCATCACAATTCCGGACTTCAAGCTCTATTACAAAGCTGTCATCATCAAGACAGCATGGTACTGGCACAAAGACAGACACATAGATCAATGGAACAGAATAGAGAGCCCAGAAATAGACCCTCAACTCTATGGTCAACTGATCTTCGACAAAGCAGGAAAGAATGTCCAATGGAAAAAAGACAGCCTCTTCAACAAATGGTGCTGGGAAAATTGGACAGCCACATGCAGAAAAATGAAATTGGACCATTTCCTTACACCACACACAAAAATAGACTCAAAATGGATGAAGGACCTCAATGTGCGAAAGGAATCCATCAAAATCCTTGAGGAGAACACAGGCAGCAACCTCTTCGACCTCAGCTGCAGCAACATCTTCCTAGGAACAACGCCAAAGGCAAGGGAAGCAAGGGCAAAAATGAACTATTGGGATTACATCAAGATCAAAAGCTTTTGCACAGCAAAGGAAACAGTTAACAAAATCAAAAGACAACTGACAGAATGGGAGAAGATATTTGCAAATGACATATCAGATAAAGGACTAGTGTCCAGAATGTATAAAGAACTTAGCAAACTCAACACCCAAAGAACAAATAATCCAATCAAGAAATGGGCAGAGGACATGAACAGACATTTCTGCAAAGAAGACGTCCAGATGGCCAACAGACACATGAAAAAGTGCTCCATATCACTCGGCATCAGGGAAATACAAATCAAACCACAATGAGATATCACCTCACACCAGTCAGAATGGCTAAAATCAACAAGTCAGGAAATGACAGATGCTGGCGAGGATGCGGAGAAAGGGGAAGCCTCCTACATTGTTGGTGTGAATGCAAGCTGGTGCAGCCACTCTGGAAAACAGCATGGAGGTTCCTCAAAATGTTGAAAATAGAATTGTCCTATGACCCAGCAATTGCACTATTGGGTATTTACCCTAAAGATACAAACGTAGTGATCCAAAGGGGCACGTGCACCTGAATGTTTATAGCAGCAATGTGCACAATAGCCAAACTATGGAAAGAACCTAGATGTCCATCCACAGATGAATGGATCAAGAAGATGTGGTATATATACACAATGGAATACTATGCAGCCATCAAAAGAAATGAAATCTTGCCATTTGCGACAACATGGATGTAACTAGAGCGTATCATGCTTAGCGAAATAAGTCAAGCAGAGAAAGACAACTATCATATGATCTCCCTGATATGAGGAAGTGGTGATGCAACATGGGGGCTTAAGTGGGTAGGAGAAGAATCAATGAAACAAGATGGGATTGGGAGGGAGACAAACCATAAGTGACTCTTAATCTCACAAAACAAACTGAGGGTTGCTGGGGGGAGGGGGTTTGGGAGAAGGGGGTGGGATTATGGACATTGGGGAGGGTATGTGCTTTGGTGAGTGCTGTGAAGTGTGTAAACCTGGTGATTCACAGACCTGTACCCCTGGGGATAAAAATATATGTTTATAAAAAATAAAAAATTTTAAAAAAAGAAAGAAAAGTACAGTTCTGAATAATTCATCATTTTGTGTATTTAATTCCTTTAGAAGATAACATAATAAATAATTTACAATGACCTCAGTGGAATACATAATGTTAATAGTATTTCACTTTTCCCATTTTGTTCAAGTTAGATGAAGGGTGTCCTACATCTTTCATATTTTCACAATGTAGTTTAACCGGCATTCACTAAATGGAACTTGGTCAATCATAACTTTAATATGACTATGATTAAATGATAGTAGATGTTCATAATGCTGTCTTCAAAGAACTAAAAAAAATCCCTATGTGCTTTTAGAATCTTAGAAAGTTCCCATTAGGAGATCCGATCTGGTTGCACTGTTCAGTAAACTTGGCTGATTCAATTATAGTAGCCTACTAAAGGAAAGAGTGTGTTTTGTCACCCATGTTCAATCTATTTGCTCCAAGGCCATACTACTTCATGACCACTGCAATCAGGGTACAGTGTTTTAAACAGCGAAGTGGGAAATGTTGAAAACAATCGCTAACAATCGCACAGTGATTATAAAGCAAGCAGGCACACTCTTGTAAATATGTACATACATAAATGAAAATGAGACTCTGAGACATTTTGCCCAGGGGAACTGAGGACCAAGGAGAGGAAGCCATGTTCCAGACGCTGGCCGAGGAGCCGCTGTGAGCGAGCGCCTTCCCCTCTCGCACGGAGATCCCTGCTCTCGGTCATTATGTCCTTCTGTCTCAAGAGTCTTCCTCTCAGTGAGAAAGAATTTATATTCACGCTTTTGTTTTAATGGTTCCATGGCTTTTCATTCTCTTTTCTATGTTATTAAAAATGTTTAAAGATGGAAAATATCAAACCATGTATTTAAGACTAATTATTTTCAGGAAATACTGTATATAATACACTAATATAACCGGTATTATGGAACAAATTTGGTCTCTGAGTAAAGTATATAATCATTACAGTTAAAAATATATTCCCCCATGAAATTTAGAAGAAAGCAAAGGAGCAAGGTTTTATTATTTTAATGTCCAGTTTAGTTGTAATCTTAATTAGGTATAGAGAAAATTTAGAAAGGGAATTTATTCCCTGATAGTTTCTTGCCATATATGCAAGACATTAAAGCCATGGCATAGTCTAGTAAAATGTGTCTAAGAACGGAAAATTAAACCTAGTCATAAGGTTTATTAAAATTAACATGGTAATTTTTAAATTGTAATTTAAAAGATAAGTAGTCATGTTCACATTTTAAGAAGAAAAGAGAAGTCTACTAACATAATGCATGTGATTAACATGTTTCTCAATTTTAAGAAGAAAGAATAGTGCTAAGGTAGACACTTAAAATTGCTTTATAAATGGTGTTTTAAATAGAAGAAAATGATGTTTAATATATAGCCTTCCAGTAAAAGTTTATAATGTCTTAATTGTGATCTCAAGTAGAAATAATTCATATACTGATTGTCCATCTGTCTTAGGAGTTTTCAGCACAATATGGATCGTACTCACTGGAATTATACTATTAATGAAGTAGATAATTTTCAAACTCTTTTCTCTCTCTTTTTTTTACTAATTCAGATTAATGGGTAAAAAAAAAATCCATCAGTGATATTTTAGGAAATATTTGAACTTCCTTACTTGCAAATACATTTTTTTTAGTTCTATAATGTTTAAGTGTTAAATACATGCAAACTTCCAAAAAGGCCCCTTCTGATCAAAAAACAATTTTATTTCCCATTATATGTATGAAAAGTGATAAATATATATATATTTTCTTATGTATATGTAAATTAGTCTGCCCCCATAGTCATTATTCTTGATCTCCATTTCTCTCAGAGTATTACAGTTATCACTATTTTATTCATTTGTTCATTTGTTCACTGTCCGCCTCTCCTATGGAGCACTTATTTCCACGGTGTCTGGAGACTTGTTGAAGTGTCTAAAATTTCATCACTAGCAGCCAGCACTTGCTAGGCCCAAAATAGATGCTGAATAAATGTAGATTCATCGAATCAATGAGTGAATACACTAATATGAGAAAAGGGGAAAATACATAATAAAGTTTTAATAATAACTTAAGGCATATTTGGCCCTTGTGAAAAGAAAACTATATTGTTTTAAAAATAATTTTGATACAAGAAAATGATTTTTATTGAAATATGTTCATGTTGTAATGAATTTTTAAAAAAAAAATAAACATGGAACTATAGAGTAAATGGTCCAAATAACTCAAATTTTCCAAAGTGCTTTTTACTGCTGCAAATACAATTAAAGCAATCATAATTCATAATAAAATGCATTAAAAACAAAAAAATGTGAAAGAAAATTTATGCAAACTTATTAACTGGAAAATGATATATTCATTGAGGCAGAATTATGACAGTATTTGAACATTGGAAGAAGCAAGGTAAAGTACCCTCATTTCAAAATGAAACATATATACTTGAACATCGAAGCTACTGGGATTATACTGCACCAAGGGACATAAAGGAAAGGATGCTTGCTTAACACCAAATTATAAAAAGACAAAAATACGTGTACCTAGGAATCTCACCATCTATTTTTCTTTTTAATATTTAATTTTAAGGCATTGGGTGGCTCAGTCAGTTATGTGTCCCACTCTTGATTTCAGCTCAGGTCACAATCTCAGGATTATGAGATCAAACCTTGAACTGGACTATTCACTGAGCATGGAGCCCACCCGAGATTCTCTCTCCCTCTCTAAAAAAAAAAAATAATAGTAATTAATTTTACTGATTACTAATTTCTAGCCTTATACTTAAATTCATAGTCTGTGCTTCATAGGGAGCATCTATTTGAAGTATTTGTAATGAATCTCATGAAATTTATAAAAATTATTAGCTGATAAAGTATATGTAATTTAACAATTTAAAAGACATTAAAAACTATATCAACAAATATATAAAATGAATTACAGAATAAGAACAGAGTTGACTAGGTGCTTGGGTGGCTCAATGGGTTAAGCCTCTGCCTTTGACTCAGGTCATAATCTTAGGGTCCTGGGATCAAGCCCCACATTGGGCTCTCTGCTCAGCTGGGAGCTGGCTTCCCCTCTCTCTCTCTGTCTGCCTCTCTGCCTCCTTGTGATCTCTCTCTCTGTCAAATAAATAAATAAAATCTTAAAAAAAAAATAACAGAGTTGACTATTTTTATCTACTCATCTGGCAACTTTCAATAACCACAAAATCAATACCTTTATTGTACTTTGAAATTAAAGTTAAAAAGATAATCCAAGTGACTATAATAATCATTTAACATATGAAAGATGGCAATTGATATGAAAAGTGTTATTTTATAATTAACTTAAGACCACTTTAACACAGGAAGCAACTATAGTTATGAATAGTCCTACAACTAATCACACTTCGTTCATGCTTTCTAATGTTAATATTGTAGCAGTCTAAATGGTATCGTCCTGGCACTAATGGGAATTGGTGAGAGTCTGTTCCTACTTTAAACCCTACTTTGTAATTAATCTTAAAAACAGTCTGTGCTAAAGTAATATGTTAACATGACTCTTAAGTATATTTGAGTAAGAAAAAATAATTTACAAGTCTACCTATTCTTGGCATTTATTTCATGGAAAATCTACCATTAATCAAGTAATTTAAGTACTTATAAAACTGCCAAGCAGCTATGATCAATATATTGCTTAATAATAGATGGATGATTAATTTCCATCTATAACAATAACAAATAATGAAAAGTCCTTCAAATCCCATGTACTAAATAATTAACTATATGTCCTGAAAACTTCATCACTGTCTCTGTCCTTTAAATAAGTCCCACGCCCTGATGAAATTCATTTTCCAGGTTTCTGGGCTATTTCAAATTTTTGACAAGTTTATCCAAGTCAGGAAAAAATTGAAGATTTTAAAGGAGGAAAAGCAAAATATAGAACAATTTCAGTTTCCAAATACAAGGACAATTGATATTTTCCAAAACAGTACCAAGGAAACTATCTTATAAGTTGCAAGATTTGAGGAAACTATAAAAGTTGTATCTATAAACAAACCCTTTAAAAAAAAACCTAAGATAAACTGATTTATAGTTATGATATACTGTTTTTGTATATCATAATATATCTTAGCAAATCAATTACTTCTATAATTGCACTAAAATATTTGCAAAATTTTAACATACTGTATCATCTAACAGTGCTTTTTTTTAATTTCCTAAGAAATTGTGTAATTTGGAAAGTGTTTAGAGTCAGGATTATAACTGCCAACCATAATTATACTGTAGAGCTACTGAAGTGGTGGTTATTAGAGATTTTGCTGCTAATCATATGTCTTTTATTTGCCTTGGAATGAACAAAATAGGATTATATAAATAATATGAACATTATAATTGCCACTGAGGTCTTTTTTAAAGGATCCTAAAGTGTAAAACTTCTTAAAATTCATTTCATAATTTATTTAAAGATTGCTCTCTTCTTAACTTAGTCATCCCTCGACATAAAGCTTTCTAAAATCACACTACTCACCAATTTATAAAGATAAGTGTCGAGTGAGTTGTTAATTTTTCTCTTAACATGTCTTTAAAGACAGGGCTTTTCTGATCACAGCTAACGTAAGCTGGGCACATGCAACTTTCACAGACGCAGAGTGATGAGGCAGAATTTGAAATGACCCACCTCAAGCGATCAATGTTTGCTTTTTCTCTGCCACGAACTAAAAATGAGCAGGCACATACAATGTGGATTGTGTACCATTACATCCCTTGGTTTCTGGAAGTCCTTTTCAAGGTCTGCTGGGAGTCTCTGAATCTATGTCGTTCTACTGTATTTCCCATCTCTCCTGTCTGTGCTGCATTCTGGGTGAGTTCCTCAGTTCTATCACCCAATTCATTAATTTTCTCTTGGACTATGCTCACTCTAGAATTTATTCCATTCCAAGTTTTATTAATTTCAATAAAAACAGTTGTATTTCCAAACATTTCATTTGGTTCTATTCATGTCCAATTACTTGTGTTTCCTTTCGGCCTTTGTCTCACAACTTTTGTTCTTTATTTATGAGTACCACTATCAACTATTCTCTAAAATTAATTTCATCTTGGATGCATTCTTGTGAACACTTGCCTAGTCTATTAGCTGTGTTTCCTAAAATTAATTAGTTTGCTCAGGTAGTTTGGAATCTTGGTTTGCAAGCTCATTCGAATCAAAGGAATATCCCCCTCTCTCCCTTCCATTTTCTCTTTCTTCCTTATTATAAGCCTTCCTCTGTGTTTTCCATTCCTTCCACTAAATCTCCTAATGAGTTAAGTCCACAACCAAATCATAGAACAGTTCTTTCTTTATGGTGATACAAGCGATAACAGATTCAGTCACTAAAGCAATGCACAACTTGACTCATTTCCAATTTTAAAAAAAAAAATTAAATTTAAATTTAAAAAGGAGGCATTGGTGTTTTTACCTACTTTGGCTTACAGTGTCTTATGAAGCCATTGTCCCAGGCTCATAATCATAACCACCTTTTCTCAATGGAGTTGGATTAGCCAAGAGTAATTCCCATCTCAGACAAAGAAATGAGCCCACGCTTTCTAGTTTCCAGTGTTGCATAGAGACTTTTTAGACCGTATGACTCAGTAACTGGACCCTAGCAGCCTGTAGTTTTAGACTCACTGAAAATCTTGTATTTCTGACTAGAGAGATATCGCGTACTTTTTAGCCAGCGTATCTTGTCAATGTCCTTCATTTTCATCTCTCACTGCTACCATTTGGAGCAGAGCTGGTGCTTTAAACATGAACTCCTTGTGTTATACCAAATAGAAATGCAAACTATTTTGGGAAAAAAAAACATATTGCTAAGAAAAATAATAAAAGCCAATGAAGCTAATAGCTATGAATGAGGTAGTTGTAGAAAAGATGCCCATATAAATGTTGTTATCTAAGAATGAAAATTCTGGCATACTGAGATTCGAAACAGAATGTGGATCAATGCTGTTTCATCTAACATGACCTGGGATGGCCGGGTCCAGACAGCAGGGCCGCACGGCAGGGTAAGTCACTCTGTGCTATCTGAAGAGGACAACAGCAATTCGCTGTGGAGTTCATGTTCTACCTGAACCACTGTATTTCTACTCAGTGCTACTGCCCTCTGTAGTTCATCCTGGGTCTTCTCTCACCTGGACTATTGCAACAGTCTCCCATTAGTATCCCATTATCCGTTTCTCATCTTCCATGACCAGGAAAATTATTATTCAAATAAAAATAACCAGGACAGATCTTTGCATTGAAGAATCAAACTATTTCCTGAGCCTAGAGGGAAGAATCTGATTCTGAAGCATAGCACTGACACTCCAAGCCTACACCGTATGACCCCAACTTACCTCCACAGTCTCAGCTTGCAATACTAAACCTTAATGCCCTCTTTGTCAGCTATGATATTCCTAACACAATGTTCCACTCTAAAACTCTAGATCTTTCTCCCTGTTGGCTCCTCCACCTGAAATGTTTTCTTTTTCCCGAACACATTCCTCTCAGAAGCCCCCACCTCTCCCAATGGCCCACAAAATTCATACTTCCCTAAAAAAAGGAGGCCAAGTGTCTTCCTTTTCTGAACGCCCCAGCACTTGATCTACACCTCATCTGAGGCATTTGTCCTCTTGCATTAATTACTGGTAGACACCTAATGACATTAAGATCTTCTGATGGAAATCTGTCTCAGTCACCCCAGGATACTGAATGTTTGCCTTTAACTATTGAGTTTTTTACTCAGTGAGTCCAAATTAATTGTTAATGATTATGATATTCAATCTCTCCTAAGTTGTCATAACAGAACTCTCACTAAGGGGTATTCAGTAGCCCAAGCCCTCTCCTAGGGAAAAGGAAGGATGTGACCTTCATGTGGCAACAGTCACAGCACACATTTCAGAGCAGCTTGGAAAAAAATCAGTGTCGCTTCACAACCGTGACTGGATCCTAGGAAATATTTTCCATGATACACTGACTGCTTAAGGCAATCGCTAGAAGACGGAAGCACTTTATTGGAAATACCCACTGGGCACCAGTAGAAAAGCGTGTCAATGACTTTGCTAAAGGTCGGTCCCTCGTTGGTGATGAAGTGGACAGAGACACTGAGGAAATGCAGGGCCTGAAGTCGCTGTCACAGAAACAGAAGCTTCAGCTGACTGGAATATCCACGTAGGCCAGGTGCTTACACACTTGTATTACTTAGTTTTCACGGCCAACAACCCCAAGGGCAGGGACCCCGGTCTCATTTTATAGACCAGGAAAATACAGCTTATAGAGGATAAATTGCCATAAGTCTCACAGCCAGAAAACGGCGAAGCAAAATTTGAACCCCGATCTACTGTACTCCAAAGCCAGTGGAGTAACAGGTAAAAGGAGACAAGAGAGACAGCAGAGATTATCAGTCAGTCAGTATAAAGTTGATTAAACATGACCTCGAAGAACTAATCAAATCAAGCGATGGGAATGATTACAGGAAGGAGACCAGACTGGATTTATCGGGACCGCATCAGGAATCAAGCCGTCACCTGGAAGCAACAGTATCATCGTTTAATTTCACTCAATTGTAGATCAAACACCAGGTACAAAATACAAATGAAAGATTTGTTCAATTCATTTCAAGCTGTTATATGGACATCGTTGGAGAAGATCAGTGACTCCCAATCACAGAGCTTTCAGAAATCTTCCTTGCTATCTCTGAGAGTAAAACGTCAACTCCTTTATCACCATGACAACCGTAGCAACTCCACAGTAACCCTCTTTTCAACAAATTGTTCTCTTCATTCTTTTCTGGAGTCATCCACTGATGAGCCATCCATAAATAAATGGTATTACATGGTATTACTGCTCTTACCAAAAGGTAAGAGTGATGGGAGGCCCTGAACCCTCAAGATTCGTGTCTATAAATTCACTGCATCCCCTCGATCACTGTGCTCTACCTTCAGGTGTTCAGTCATGTATGTACTAATGGGAGCTTTTTTTCTTTTTTTCTTTTTGCATCACCTTCCATTAATATAACTCAAAAATATATAGCATTCAATTAAAAAAAAAAACACAGTTAGAATGAAGGAAGTACGAACAAATGTAACAAAGTAAACACCACACATATAAAAACTGTTTCCATCACTCCATATTATGTTATTCTCTCCATGCTTCTGATGGCTGATGATATTGGTCATTACTATATCAATATGTTCCTAAAGAAATTAGAAAATAATAATCTTAAAGATTATACATTTCACAGTGAAAATGGGCAGTTAAGAGCATCATAACAAATCCTCTCAATATTGCCCCTTGCAATAAGGAAAGAGATATTCAAAATCACTTAATTAGACATAATCATTCTGGAATATATGCCTAAAGATAAAATGTATGTGTGGACAGATATCTAACATGGGAAGATCAAATAAATCATAACAGCCAGTAATAGGAGGCTGTGAAGTAAGAGTTTTAATAGGTGCTTGGTAAATGCCTATTTGCCCTGCATTGTTTTTTTTTTTTTTTAAGATTTTATTTATTTATTCAACACAGAGAGAGAGAGAGATCACAAGTAGGCAGAGAGGCAGGCAGAGAGGAGGAAGCAGGTTCCCCGCTGTGCAGAGAGCGCGATGCGGGGCTCGAGCCCAGAATCCTGAGACCATGACCTGAGCCAAAGGCAGAGGCTTAAGATGCTGAGCCACCCAGGTGCCCCAGCCCTGTGTTTTTAAATGAGGCAAAATATACTACTGTATTCAGTCTTTCAAGAGTATTAAATATTTACTCAATATTTAACTACATTCTAGATACATAATATATGTAAGGCATCGAGTTACATTGCTGAAGCACATAATATATAATAAATACATTGTTGGGTTTTTCCCCCGTTGGTTTCTTTTTTCCTTCTTTTAAAATTGCAGAGCATTGGGACGCCTGGGTGGCTCAGTTGGTTGGACGACTGCCTTCGGCTCAGGTCATGATCCCGGAGTCCCGGGATCGAGTCCCGCATCAGGCTCCCAGCTCTATGGGGAGTCTGCTTCGCTCTCTGACCTTCTCCTCGCTCATGCTCTCTCTCACTGTTTCTCTCTCAAATAAATAAATAAAATCTTTAAAAAAAAAAAAAAAAAAAAAAAAAAAAAAAAAAAAAAAAAAAAAAAAAAAAAAATAAAATTGCAGAGCATAATAAAGGTCATGAAAATGAGTCATTATATGTTTTTCAACACTAAATGTATTCAGAAGAACCCATGTCTTTTAAGCAGGAAGTTCTATTATCAAAAGCTGTAAGAAGGAAATAGGATGTCAACTCTACAAAGGGCCTTCAGTGTCCTCTGAAAGTATGCCACCTTGCGCGGGCCACTGCCACCTTGTGGCATTTTGATTCAACGAGTTTTGACAGGTGATCCATTCCTAGCTTATCAGAAAAAACTGAACTGGAGTGGGAATCTTTCATAAATATTTACTTGGAGAGTAAACTAATTCTCTCTGGACTTTAATGCTGTAGAAGTAATTTTTTCCCTACATCTTAATTTGTATTTTCACGTGTTCAGAGAAGTCAACCAATTACCTGCTAATAAAATAAAACATTCAACCACTGAAAATTGTCCCTGATTTTTGGATGACTTGAAAATGTGATAGGTAACCAAAGATCACGTTAGTACTTGTGTTATTGTGATTTATAAGAAATATATATATTTGGTCCTTCAGATGACCAAAATAAATTTCTCTTATTTGTATGTGGTCTTCACACACATTTCCTAGTTCACAGTTTCCCAAAGCCTTGGAATTTCTTGACGTGTAAGAATTATGGGATCATTTTTACCACAGTATTTGGTCACCTATCCTCAGTTTCTGGAAAATGTTTCTGAACCATAAAGCTGAAATGAATGTCATGTCACTCATACAACCCCCTTTTCCACCATAACTGGGTTTATGTTAATGAAGTGACTTCTGGAAAGCACCCAAGGACGGGAACTGGCTGCCTGGGGAATCAACCATGACTAGAGGATTGGAACTTTCAATTCCACCCCAGATTTCCAGGGAGGTAGAGCGGCTAGAGGTTGAATCAATCACCAACAGCCACTGAGTTAATCAATCATGCCTCCATAAAAACCCAAAAGGAGAGGGTTCTGAGAGTTTCCAGGTCAAGGAACCAGAATGCTTCCAGGTGCTACCATGCCAGGCCCCAAGCTCCCAGAGCACAGAAGACCCTTTGTTCAGGACTTCAGTACACACCATATGTATCTCTTCATCGGGTTGTTGATTTGTATTTTTTAATATCCTTTATAATAAGTCAGTAATCGAGTGAATAAATAGGTCTTCCTGAGTTCCATGAGCCATTTTAGCAAATTAACTGAATCCAAGGAGGAGGTCATGGGAACCACTGATTTAAAGTCAGTCCATCATAAATACAGGTAATAACTGAGTTTGTAATTGGCATCTGAGGTACAGGGCACTCTGTGGGGCTGAGCCCTTTGCCTGTGGAATCTGATGCTATCTCTAGACAGTGTCAGAACTGAATTGAATTCTTGGACACTGTCCTGGTGTCCAAGGATTGCTTGTTGGTATGGGGAAGCACCCCATCCCCTGACACACATATACATTGGAACTGGGTCCAGGAACCCAAAAGAACAATAAATATATAGATGTCACACTTCCTCTATTTTTTTAACAAATAAATTTGTTTCACATGAACTTTAAATTAAAATTTATTTCATTTCTACTATCAAAAGGTATTTACTTCGAGTCTTCAACTAATAGCCTGTTTTATTCACAATGTAGCACACCCTCCTTACACCTAAGTACAGGTCCACTCGTTACAAGCCGCCTCCTCCTCAGTAGGGTTGGGAAAAATTGATTTAATGCATTTTTTTTGTTTACTAGTAATAAAAACCATGGAAATAATGATGGTTCATCTGACTGACTTGGCTGCAAGATCCTTCAAATAGACTTCCCTTCCCACTCCCTCAATTATTTTCATATGATTTAAATTTGTCTTTCCATTTTCTCTCCTAAGACTTCATGGATATTTACTTCATATCATCTTACCTTTAAATCATTTTTATCTCTCTCTCTTTTTTTTCTAACACTGTAGAGAACCTCACCTTTTTTTTTTTTTTTTTTTTTGGTATTATGGTCAACTTCTGAATATTTGAATATAGGAAAACTTGACCACAAACCTGAAAGAACTATATGGAATAATTGTCAAATTACTTACTTGATGGTCCTTAAGTGTCATTTATCTATTTGAGAAAAAATTTTCACTTTCTTTACTTACATGGCATGCGACAAAATTTTTACATGTTGTAGATGATTTATTTTCTGTAAAAAAAGCTTGACTTCATGCCAATACCTCTTACTTCTTAACTCCAAGAAGTATACCTCACTTTACCTTTTATTTTTTTCTTCGAAGACCTAAAAAAGTAAAGCTTATTCCTTCCAGACTTAACTTTCATCCATGACCGTAAGATGTTTCATATGTAATCAGGGATTCTTAAGCCTTCATCATTATTTTATATGTCTGGGAAAGGCCAGAGCCCTGGCCTCACAAAGAAGGACCGCTCTGGTCTGGTTCCAGGCATAACACCCAAAATACATAGATGAAAGTTTACAGTTTACTTGGGAGGACACACAAGCAAAACAACATGGAAATAGAATTTGAAACAATGCAACATGACATTTTTTATAATTATATGTGAGGTTAAGATGTGAGATAACTGAAACTGTATTGAGCAGTTAAAAGAAATAGCTCCCCTTTCCTAGAGAGGGTTAGTAACTAAGCAGTAGATAATTAATGCTAATTACCAGCTCCCTAACAGCTGAAGAAATGGAGTTGAGGGTGACCTCCATGGTGCTCAATTCTGAAGAAGGTATTAGGGTCCCAGATATCTACCCAGCTGAACCTACTCTACTCCATGACCATGAGCAATAGTACTGTGGTTTCTTCCAGTCACGTCCTGATGGTCTTGAAGAGGTTGCCAAGTGAAATATGGAAGATACAGATTACTTCTAAGCTATTTTTGCTAGAAGTTTCTTTTTCTTTTATTTTTTTTAATGTTTTAAAGATTTTATTTATTTATTTGACAGAGAGAGACAAGGCGAGAGAGGCAACACAAAAGAGGGAGTGGGAGAGGGAGAGGCAGGCTTCCTGCAGAGCACGGAGCCCGATTCGGGGCTCCATCCCAGGACTCTAGGATCATGACCTGAGCCGAAGGCAGACGCTTATTGACTGAACTACCCAGGTGCCCTAAATTGTTTTTAATTTTATTTATTTTGCTAGAAGTTTCAAGGTACATGCCCACCTCAGGGGTTATCAGTGGTGTCAGTTTTCTCCTTCAAATAGACACATTGCAGTGAGGTACTAAAATATTCCTCAGCTTTACTTTGTAAAAAAGTTTGACTTCCAATAGGCCATAATACTTTGTTACAAATAGATGGAAATATTAGAAAAAAGTAAACACATTGTTATTTACTTTGCACTTACTGTACTTTGCAAACATACAAGTTTGCTTCCATATCACTATTTACCTAGCCAATGAACAATGTCTGACCAGTAACTAGCCATTAATTTCTAAATTGTGCACTGTGTTTGGAGTCCCCAAAGCTCAAACCAGAGTTCCCAAAGTCTGGTAAACTAATTTGCTGATATTAGTAAATATTAGGAGCTTTGGTTCTCAGTATTAGCCAAAATTTATTGGCTATACAGAAAACAGGAAAGTGTTGCCACAATAAAAATACAGAGATTTAAAAAAAAAAATACAGATATTTTCAATATATTAAAATACAAATGAAGTTTTAAAATTCCTTACCACTGAAAAATATAACATGGTATTTATTTTTAAATAAAATTAGTTGATAAACATTTAAATATATCCATAAGGAAATGGGAAAGTTGAGGCAATAATTAAACTGATAAGATTTTGGTATAAATGCAACAAAGTTGTATCCTGCACATTGACATGAAAACTATGTTTTCCTCATCTGATCAAAAGCCACTTTGAAACATTTCAACCTAAAACAACACAAATAGTATGTGTATGCAATGCTTTCATAAAATTTTTGGTAAATGGGACTAACTCATAGAAATTCAATGTTTGTAAGCACATTTAGAAAGAGCCACATTAAGCAATTGTCAGCATTTAATTTTCCAAGTTTAAACAGACACAAGCATTACCCATACCATCCGATTTCTCTGTTAAACAAACCACATTAACCTTGCCTCCTAATCTTTCTGCAGTGTAGCCAGACTTCTAAGAACACATAGCGTGCTTCTTTGGCAGAAGACCTGCTCCGAGTTCTTCCCAATTACCCACATCAAATCAGAGCCATCTTCTCTAATTAGACTACCTTTGATGTCTATTACATCAAGGACTCCTTCTCAATAGACGTGTCTCATTGAAAGTCGGTGCCTCACCACTGGCATGGACTGTCTGTCATCTCTATGAAATATAGAGTTACTGGGCTCAGGTCATAATTAGTCCACAAATGTGCCTCTTATGACACTTTCGGTCAGGAACAAACTTTCCATTTGTTTTGAATGACCTCTTGAGACTTAAAATATTCTAAAGTAGCATTAATTTTAATCAAAACTCTCTCAGTTAGTATGGAAAGGATAGCATAATTTCAGTACAAACTGACATTAACATGACTTTAGGGTGAGTTTAATTTGTAAATCAGTATGTTATAGATACAAGAGAGGAAGAATTGAGTACAAATTACAAATGTACTTAACAGATAGGGCAGGGACACATGAACAACAACATCAGTGAACAAAACCCAGCTTCATATTAATTGGGGAACAACTGTAATACTTAAAATAATTGGAGAGAATGAATCAAACGTGCGCCTGCCTGCTTTTCTGTGGCAAAGGTACAGGGAAGAGCATGGCCAACAATGACCATTTATAAACCGAAGACAGACTTTGGTTCTCCCCCTCATTTTTCGTTTCAGCCAACAGGGTTTTGGTCAAGCATTAGTCTTTGCAGGTGCACATGGATTGTAAAACGCAGTCAGCTGCAAAGCACCGTCTAAGTCTTAAAGTACAAAGGGAAATGATGCTGAACTGAATGGCAGTGGTTCTCAGACACTGTGTTCTTAAGCCCCAATCCCTGATTACCTAATTCAGCTTTCTACAAAAGTAATGGGGTGATTCTCATGCAGGTGATTTGTAGGTTTCTTCTATAAAATACTGGGTATTTTACTGTGTATCAGTAAAACGTAAAAGCCAGCTGAAATTTAGCAGGTGGGGGTAGGGGATGGAAAAGTGCTATTACTAGTCCTGACATTATGTAGGTGACACATACATAATAGAAAATGAAAAAAATGTAATTTGGGCTTACTGTAAATTAAGTTGAAAAAATGAATTATTTAAATTTATTTGAGGTATCATAGGTATGACATCAGTTTCAGAGGAAAATGTTTCAAGCAAAGACAACAAAAATGTGTAAAATAATGTATTAATTATCTTTAGAAAATGAGAAGTTCTACAAAATACATGATGTCAAAAACTTCAAAGCTCTGTATATTTTAACCGTTTCTATGGATCTTCCTAAAACAAATTCTGTAACAACTACACTAGGCAACATTTAAACTTGTATAGGGGGGCACCTGGGTGGCTCAGTTGGTTCAGCTTCTGCCTTCAGCTCAGGTCTTGCTCCTAGGGTCCTGGGATTGAGTCCCAAATCAGGCTTCTCCCTCTCTCTCTGCCACTGCCCCTACTTGTGTGGGTGCTCTCTCTCTCTCTGTCAATAAATAAGCTTATATAGGTGACTTATGTCATCTCTGTGAACACCCTTAAGGTAAAATACCCTGAGTGAATATCCTAATTCTGCTGCTTCCTACCTTGGGGGAATTACCTGCCATATGTCCTATGTCTTAGCATACTTATTTGTGAGATAAGCAGCACACCCCCATGAAGGGTTTGAGGGACTAAATGTGATAATGTCCGTGCAATTGCCTCAGAACATGTCCAGCAAATCACTGTTACTTTTCCCTTCTCCCCTTGGCTGTTAGTCTTCCTTTTCTAATTATTGTACATAATTCTTTTAATTTGATGCTTCTTATCTTCTAAAAGTGAATAAAACAGACAATCTTCTTAAGAACCATGTATGAAATAGAAGGTTTGGAGTGAGAGCCCAAGGCCACAATGTTAGGGCAGGCATGGTCAGAGGCATTTCATGCTTAATTCAGAGGACTGTGAGTAATTTAAGTTCAACTTCTATTTAAGTGAAAGTATTAGTGGACACTTTAAGTTGAACTACAGAAAACTACTCAGTATAAAGATGATTTGGAGAACAAATAGGGATAATTCAATTTTCACAGATAATTTTACAGATATAGATATTGCATAAACCATAACTATTAAATAAATTATTTATTTTCAGCCTTACATATGGATGAAGTTGCTTCTATAAATAAGATATTCCTTGATTAGGCTTGACAGATACTTCAGGTTTTTTTCTTATCAAACTCTAATGTAATCATTTCCAGAGAAATTAAATTCACATTGTGATTTTGAGGTAAATTCTTTAGTTTAGTAACAAGCTGGGTTAATCCATCCTTCTTACCAAGTTTTAGGTTCTGATGTTTAGTTTACTGTGTTATTTTTTCCTTATGGGAACAAAGAAAAGGGAAAACAAAGGGTAAGAAGCAAGATATAGAAACAGAGGAATTAAATATTTCCTGTATGTTCTGTTAAAGATGTTTTGCTAGCGTGGGAGGCTAACTGTATCCATGTGTCTTTAGCTGTATCACTAATCTAAAAACAACTGGCAAATACTTTCTCCTTGAGAGATATCAACACCATCACCAAAAAGCCTCCTGAGTATGACCATCGTCAGCAATCTGTGAAATTCACACAATACTCATTGTTTGGTTTTAAGGCACTTTTAAGGCACCAATTCAAACTTTTCCCCCCACACTCAGGTATATCAAGACAAATACATTTGTTTTTAAAGCATTCTCTGCCTGGGACAGTGTGGGCAGTAATGACACAATTCAGTTATTTTCATTGCTTAAAGCAAGACCCACCATAGTGGGTACTCTGGGTATTCACTATGGGTACATTACGGGTCATGTAATCAGCCTTCTGGCTTTCATCCTTTGGTTAATGGGGAGTTAAGAGACGAAGTCCTCAAAACTTTCAAGAGAACTCAAAAGAGTTTGCTCAATGGAGTTCAAATATCAGGCTAAGGGCAAACTGCAACTTTGATTTGAACTCTGCTTCCTACTCATGTCTCAACCCAGGTGTGGCCTGCGTTTGATAAAACATTAACTTTGTTCTCTATGTAAACAAAATGGTGGGTGCCCAGGTGCACCTGCGGGATGGCATTACAAGCAACCGCAGAGCTATCAGAGCGTGATGTAGAAAAAATAAACAGAACAAGTGTGCTGAGGGGCACATTTAGATTGCCGTTGCAGATGACGAATGCAGCCAAATCCTCCTGTCAAGCAAGTTCAGTATAGTTACTGAACACAATGTATAACTCACACAGAAGCTGATCCCCCCAGTGTTTTGGTGTCATTCCTCCATGTAGGTGGATATTTTAAAAATACTCTTAACAATTACACAACTGGAAGGTATCTAAAAGTACTAGAGAGAAAGGAAAAACAAAAGTGTTGCTAAGTAAAAACGGAATAGGCTATGCTTCCTTTTAATTTCTCTTGTGAAATGACAGAATGATAGAAAGTACTGGGGCCATTTATTACTGACAGGTGTAATTTCACCCCTCCTTGAAAGGCCAGGACTCTAAAAAGAGCTGAAAGCCGCCAGCTGATGAACGAGGGAGAAAAGTCTGACAGGAGTAACGCAACTGTCCCAGGGGAGTTGAGTCATGTGGCCCTGTGGTTTACCATTCGGTCATGAAGTTACAGATTGACGCTGTGTTCCGAAGGGGGTTGGAACCCGTTTGTTTGCACTGACTTCGGGAGAGCGGATAGAACAACTCAGTGAAATTACAAAGAGTGTGACCAGCTCGTCCTGGAATTGATAACGACGTAATGATCATGGACCACACAGAGCAATTTAACCACGACTGAGCAAACCCGTCTGCCCCCAAGTGTCTGGGCTAGTGACAAGATTTAAGACAGCAATGGGTATAAGAGCCTTTATACTCATTTAACAAGAACGACAGGTTTACACTGAGGCTCACATCACTTGTGTAGGTTTTGTAGTCCCAAAAATAAGGTCCTAAAGGACTGTTTAGCTCTAAGTCCGTTCTGATAAGACATTAAGATATTTTTACATATCTTTTAATATATTTAATATTTTAAATTATATTGACTAATTAAACCAGCATTCTGTACTATTTTTAAACTGATGAGCTTAGAAAACTGAGCTAAACAATATTAAAAACGTAAAGAAGATAGATGTTAAGTGTTAGAAGTATGTGAAGAGAGTTGTAGGAAATAAGATAGAACAGGAGACAAAAACAAGAAGTGACTCTTGGTCTATAGGCATTAAAACAGCATAACATTTTGTTAGAATTAACTCTCTTTTGGGAGAAAATATTTGAATACCATGTATCTGGTAAGAAGTTAACATCCAAATTATATAAGGAACCGATACAGCTCAACAACAAATAAATAACCTGGTTAAAAAGTGGGCAAAGGCACTAAATAGGCATTTTTCAAAAAAACAAAACATACAGATGGACAACAGGTATACGAAGACCTGCTCAACATCACTCATCATCAGAAAAATGCAAATCAAACCACCATGAGGCATCACCTCACACCGATTATCAAAAATTCAAGCGAGGGTAAGTGTTGGTATGGAGTAAAGGGAATGCTTGTGCAGCTGTTGGTAGAGACGTAAATTGGTACAGCCATTATAAAAACACAGGATGGAAATCCCTCAAAAAATTAAAACTGTAACTGCCTTATGATCCAGCAGTCCCATTTTGGGGAATATATCCAAAGGAAGTGAACCCTGGATGTGAAAGAGATACCTGGGGTCCAATGTTCACTGCAGCATTATTCATAAAAGCCCAGATAAGGAAACAACTGCAGTATCCATCAAGAGTTGAATGGATAAAGAATATGTGGCCTATATAATACTGCACTGTATGTGTACGATGTACATATATATTATTCAGCCAGAAAAAAATTATTATGGGATGTCATTCATCCATTAAAAAAGAAAATCATGTCATTTGTGACAATATGAGTGAATCTCAAGGACGCTACATAAGCTGAACGACATCAGGCAGACACAGAAAGACAAGTACTGCCTGATCTCACTTATATGTGGCATCTTAAAATAATCAGACTCATAGAAGCAGAGAGTGAATGGTGGCTGCCACGAGCTGGGGGTAGGGGAGATGGAAAGGTGGGCAAGGGCACAAGGCACAAACTCAGTTATCAGATGAATCGCTTCTGGGGTTTCAATGCCTGGTAACCGCAGCTGGTAATACTGTGTTGTATACTTGAACCCTGTGGAGAGTCATGTTATATTCTCATACACCACGAAAGGTAACTGAAATGATGGACAGGTTCACTACTTGGTCAGTTAGCTCACTGCCGTAATCATTCCACAGTGTATATTGTATCAAATCATCACACTGTACACCTTAAATATATACCATTTTTATTTGTCAACTGTACCTCAATAAATCTAGGGAAAATGTTGCTCTTTTTTCCTCAGATGTGCATCTTTTCACCACTTCAGTACTATGTCCAGTTGGGGAAACTGAGGGGAAACTTCAGCGCTACCTATTCACTACAGTGAAATCAGGGTAATGTCTTCTATGAACAGAAACCAGACTCTCATTTCCCTCCAAGCCCCACTGGTATTATTTATTTTTATTAGTGCATCTATTAAATAATTTCTTAATGTGATCAGAAAGAAGGGCTGTAAAGGGAAACCAGAATCTCTTCAATTAATAAATTACTTAGAACTACCTGATAAACTATAAAGATTAAATAAGTTCACAAACTGTCTGAAAATCCATAGACACTAAAGAGTATTATTCAGCCTTTTTAAACTCTTCAGAAATTTTCCATGGGCAAAATGGTGCCCACATACGACCAACAGAGGGACTGACTACCCATATGCATTTGAATTTGTTCAAACACAGCTTAGAATTTTTGTCTTCTTTTCACTTTGTCATTTTGAGGGCCATTTATGGACTATTTAAGCAAAGTTATTTTACCAGACAAAATCCATTAGTAGGTACAGGAACACAAAAACTCAGAATGTAGCATCTAAACATGCAAATATAAGACAAGCTAGGTGTCATTGGAAAGTGACCAAACTATACTCCTACACATAAAATAGAAATTATTAAAAAAAAAAAAACTCTACAAATGCCAAATTAAAAAAAAAAGAAAAATCACAAAATTAATTGCATCATGAAAAAAACATTACAGTACTGCTTGACATTTACCTTGATGTTTACCTGAAAACTTATGTCAACACAAAACCCGCACACAGATGTGCTTTATTCCTAACTGCCAAAACGTGGAAGCAACCAAGATGTCCTTCTACAGGTGAGCAGGTAAATAAATTATGGAACATCCATACAATGGAATATTCAGAACTCAAAAGGATGAGCTATCAAGCCATGGAAAGATAGGGAGGTAAATTAAATGTGTATTATTAAGTGAAAAAAGCCACTCTGAAAAGGCTACATACTAAATGACTATATGACTATATTCTAACTACATGACAGTCTGTAAAAGGCAAAACTATGGAAACAGTAAAAAGATCAGAGGTTGCCAGAGATTACAGGAAATGGATGAATAGGCATAACACGGGGGATTGGGGGGTAGCGAAAATACTCCTCTGTATGATACTATACTAAGAGATACGTGTCCTTACCTATTTGTCCAAATCCATAGAATGTACAATGCCAAGAGCGAATGGATTGCAAAACTCTGGATTTTGGGTGATTATGATGTGTCGATGAGGCTCATCACTTATAACACATACACTGCTCTGGTTGGGGATGTGATAATGGCAAGGCTGTACATGCGGGGGGAGGCAGGAGGTATATGGAAACCTCTATGGTTTCTCGTTCATTTTTCTATGAAACTAAAACTGCTCCAAAAATACTATTGTAGATTTCATTATTACTTTGACCCACTTCAAAAATAAACAAGATATAAAAATAAAATTAGCATTCATTACTCTGGATTACTTAAAAGTAATCTAATATTAAGGAAATAGTCTGTTGAAATAATCCAACATTGAGAAAATTGATAATCTTCATACTTTAGTAAATAAGCCCTATAAACCAAACTGTAAAACATTTCTAAAAGGATATTTTCCAAAATAATTTTTTACTCTCACCACATAGTTTCCTGACCTTGGAAATATTTTCATAAACAGAATAACAATTTTCTTAATATTCCTTAACACAGTTAAATGAGATCACAGAAAACAGTACTTTGATAGCTGTGGATATCATTCTGATTTCACAGTAATGTTTCACCAGTGTGAATAATTACATGAGGCAAGGGTCCTATTTATTTACAAAGTCACATTATTTAAAATAATGTAAAATTTTTTTTTCCCCTAACATAACCTAAACTTCTGGACATTGTAAGGAACTTGAATAGCAAATATATGTATCCTAAAAACAAATATATGTATTTTAAAAGCCCTTGGAAACTTTTCTAGGAAATTCACCCATACATTTCTTTATATTGAGTTATAAGCCTGATTTAAAAGTCTCGCACAGTATGTGAACTTCAAATACATGATTAAAATAAATTTTAAATGTGGGTAAATCCCAAGTCATTTGAGAATTGAATTTTATCATGAATCATTTTCACCCAATATTTCCTTTTTCTCTCTCCTTTTCATCATCCTCTCTCTCTCCCTCTTCACACACACATCCACACACACACACACACACACACACATCCACAAATACCATTAGCTTTATCCAGTTTTCTGTAGAAATTCTAACCCATTTCTGACTTCTAAAATGATTATTCTATTTCAAACTCTCATTACCCCCTGGCCTCATCCCATTAGTTAACATCTGCTTTTTATCAATGCCAAGGAAGACAGGTTCTTTAAATAAATCTTCTTTTAAAAATAAGAATAAAAATGTAGGAGTTGTATGGATCCTCAAAAAGCAGAAATCTAAGTTCTTTTATTATGCCCAAAATGAATTTTTTCAATATGAAAGCCTTCCATTTAGTCCAAGAAAATTGTGGAAAATATCAACATCTGTACATTGCAATAAAAGCTCTACTTGTAACTGCCATTCATCAAGCCAGTGAGTAATTTGAAAAACAGTAGCAATAGGCCTTGGAGTGCAGTATTTGTAGGATGAAGCCAAAATGTTTTCCTAACTTGTAAAGGAAACTTCCATGAGTACTACTCTCTGCCAGTTGCTTCTTCAAGGTATGAACTGCACAAACTCCTGTTGATTTAACTCCAAAAAATTGAGAGGAGCTCCAAGTGAGGCATCATGTTCCATGTTAACAAATCCTCCTACTAAAGTATAATTTGAATCTTATTCTCTGATATTACTGGAATCAGTCATCAGTTAAGCATAAATATCTAGACACATGAGTATAAGTATGAGAATACTGATAAAGTAAAATGAACAAAAACATAAACCTGCTATTAGTTATTTAAATATTTGATTTCTTTTCCTTCCATGAGCTCACTTTCTAATGTTGATGGTGAGGAGAGACACATGGCCCAACAAGAAGCAGCAAGACGCTTATTAATTGAATAATCTATTTCCTAATTATTTAGGTCTAACAACATTTGTGAATCATACAATTTAAAGTTGTTTATTTCTTTAATGTGAGTGTCTCCATACACTGTAATTATGTAAACATATGTATGATGTATATGTGTGTACAAATATATATATATATGCATATAGAAATATAAAGATAGTTATAATGTAATAGGATCAAACAGAAATTTTAGCTAGAAAATGTTTTATAAATGTCTCCACTACATTACACTCTAATCTAAAATAAAATTAAGCAAAACTAGTTCATAAAGCTTTTACGTCATTACATTACATGGGTTCCGGGTCCAGTGCAATTTCCAAGCTTCCCTCACTGTGATGGATTCGTGGCTGTAATTACATTTCCATTCCCACAGAATCAGGTAATAGAAAGTAGGTATTTCACCTTTACTGGCTCAGTTCTCTTTGCACAACTTAAATTACAAGACAAGCCCTCGAAATAATCCTTATGCTGGACCCCCATAGCTTTTACCCTATTCTCAGAGGCAAAGCTATGCATGTCAACTTTGGTCTTCTGGGAAACGATCCAATGTCTCCCTGATTCGAACTCAGAAAATACTGAGATTCTTGTAGCTTGGTGCTTTTTTTCTTTCTCACCATTCATTTTTACGAGTATCTCCTACATTTACAGCTCTGACCTTCTTGTCCGTGCCCTCCTCCCCTCTCTCCATCATCCCTCCTTCTCTTTCTTACTTTCTATCTCTATCTCTGTCCCTCTGACTGTCTTCCTCTACCTTTCTCTAGGTCTGTTTTTCTATCTCTCTCTGTCACACTCTCTCTAATTCTGTCCTTCTACATTTTGTTTTTAACAAATGCTGAGCACCCAGACATCTGTGTAAAGAATGCACTGACAAATCAGACAGACTGGTCTCTATCCTTATGGTTCTCCCTGCTTATTATCTATCTGAGGGGACAGTCAGCCGGAAAAAAAAAAAAAAAAAAAAACGCAAGTCTGATTAAAAAAAATTGATGGTATGACAGAACCAGATGATAAAACATTTAACATACTATTTGTTATATTCTTTCTGATATTTGTTATAAACTTCTACACCATTCAAGCTGGCCTCTGAAAGATACAAAAAGCTCATAATGTTGTTAAAAGTACAGAAATAAATAAAAAATAAATAAATGATATAAATAAATAAAAATAAAATATAAATATAAATAAATATAAGTTTTTTTAAAAAGTACAGAAGTAAAAAGATTTAGAAGCACAATAGAAAATTGGTAAGTAAAGGTAACCACAATCCACACTGAACAACAGTGTTCCCTCACCTTCGTAAAGGAAACTGTCCCCCAAAATCGGCCTGCCTGATTTCCTCCCCTTTTTCCTTTCTCCTTTCCTTCCTCCTCCTACAAACATTTACTGAATACACTATGTGCCAAAGACAAGAAGTTTCAAACTCGGATTATAATTTAACAATCACTATCCCAGTTTACATGCACAAATAACCCCGCTAGAAATTTTATAGGACACCTCAGATAAGACATGGATATACACAACAAATGTTTGTTTATAACTTTTATAATAGCAAAAGGGAAAAACGGAAAAAAATATTTAGGATATGGGTTAAACGATTATGGCATATCCATAGTACAATATTATGTTACTTTTGAAAGGCTGAGGCAGAGCTACGTGAATTACTGCCACAAGCTAGATCTGGTACACTGTTAGTGGAAAGTGCAAGCCACCCAAGGGTGTGTATAGTATAAATCCCAATAGGTAAAAAACATGGAAATGCATTTTAAACCTGTAATTCTGTTTACAGTTGTACTTATACTTCTACATCTCTCTATAATTTTATACCTATAACTGTATCAATGGCTATATATCATATATTAACATATATATTATATATAGTTTTGGAAAGTTAAGATACTGTTAGTTGCAGAAGAAACAATGAGGTTAAAGAATGAAACTCCCACTTTTGAAATATATACCATTAAGAAGGCTTATTTATTTGCTTACATATTCATTTGTTTATCACTTTTTGGGTTATTCATTAGCTAGAATAGTTGGGAGCTTCCTTGACTCTTTTTTCAACAAGCAGAGTGGCCCTTCTTAGGATTACAAAAGATGATCTGGCCCCCCACTGCCTTAAGGGGACTTCTGTGGACTAGCAGAAGCTGCTCTTCCCTGAAAACCATGGTAAACAGGGATGTTGCCTATGAAACACAAAACAATGCAGCCTAGCTTTTGTTCCGGCCCTCAGGACGCTGAAGGTTTGGAAAAGTGCCATTCACAAAGAGAGCTAACAATACGGGAATTGGGTAAAGGGCACACAGGTGTTCTCAGTATTATTCTTTTGTCTGGTTTTTTGTTTTTTGTTTGTTTGTTTTTTTTTAGTTTGAAATTATTTCTAAATAAAAAGATCCAAAAAAGAAAAAAAAAAGAAGCTAAATGATACACACCATTTTTTATAAAAATAATTATCCTCTTTTCATTTGCAATGTATGTAGAGCCAGAATAAAACACCACGAGTAAATATCTCATTCTTGAAAACACATTCCTGGCGTTTGTTTCTATTTCTTTCACTTAAGAGGTGATGTAGTAATGTCAGTAAGAATATTCATAATGTCATTTCCTGTTGGCTATACAATCTAGCTTTTCAGTGTTCCAGTCTGTATTCAGAGTAAGATGTATTAGTGTAACTTCCTTTATGTTTAAGGAAAAACGATTATTAGGAAAACACTTTAGGAAAATCATTTTGGTATTTTCCTTCTCCTCCCTTTAGGCCACCTTTGGAAAATAAAGTCACAGACATGCTTATTAAACATGTAGTTGAAAAGTAAATGTTCAATAGAAAATATATTTGCAGAGAAGTACCTCCTCAATGAAAATCATCTGACTCTTGCTTTCTAAAATATGCATAAATTATTTTAACATGACCTCAAGTAGAATTACAGACAAACATGTCTCTTTTAATTGAGGTATGAATTTTATGACTCAGACATGAAAAACATAGCTTTTAAAAATCTTCTCTATAACTGAACTTAATTTACCTTATGAGTCCCCATTTTTACTGGTGGCAAAACATGTGATCTGACCAAGGCAAAATAAATGCAGGTTTTTTTTTTTTTTCTGGTTTGAAAATATTTTCTCTGACTCAGAATTCTCTTCCTCCTCATTCTCCTTCTAACCTTTCTAGGGTGAGAATTTTCCTTCTGATATCACTGGTGAGACCTCAGGGGACAGGTATCCAGACCAAAGTCATCGACATCTATCCATCCGGCCTTTCTATGTGAAAAACAATGCATACTTTTGTACAATTCATACTTTGCTTTCGTGAATGTTCTCCTTGCCTTCACCTTGAAACGTGCGTGTTCCTCTTTGCTTTCCAGTTGCCAATCCCACCTAGCTCATTGTTTCCTCCAGGTGATGAATTAAAGAGCCCTTTAAGTCTTCAGAGTCTGCCCTCATACCACCTCGCCAAGCCCCCCATCTACTCTTTGCTGCTACCCCGTAACATACTGGACAAGAAGCATTTCCACGAGGCTGACAACCCAGGTCATACTTTGGGAAGCTAGGTAAAGATCCTTTTACTCTAGAATTTCCTAAAACACGTATTGAGTTTCAATCTTCTTAACTTGCTATTGACATATGTCAAGCTGTGCCAGAGGGTGGGGCACTGGACCGTTTCCAAGGGACCCAGCTGTGTTGACTAGTCAAATTCACTTGCAATTCTCTTACTGTCAGCTGGCCAAACTTTTGTTGTATTATTGGGCAGGAAAAAGTACATCAGCTTGCATTTACCTCCACTTTATCAATCTCTACCTATGCCCTGAGTCCCTCAAGCTTTTAGCCTTTGACACCAAATGATATTTCTTCCCTACAAAAATCCATCTTTTGAAATATAAGCCCTTTTTAGATCATGTGTCTGACACCAGAAATTTTTCTTTAGATTGAGTCCTCACTTGTCTAGGACAAACCCTTAGGGGAATGAAGTCTGCTGAGAATGAGGACAATAATTTCAACAAGTAAAACCCTTGGTTTAAATCTCTAAATTCTTGTAATTTTATACACATGCTCCTTTTGCAGTGATCATTTTAGTTTTGTGACCACAGCAAGTAACACAGCAATAAATGTGGGGGGTAAAAAGCACAAAATTAAGTCCCCATAATTCCACCACCTGGAGATAATCAGACTTTTGTGAATAGCCTTTCCAGGTAATATAACAAGACAGACAGGGCTTTTTATTCTTTCATTACGTTTTGATAGCATTTTTAAGCCATTGTGTATTTTCCTGAAACTTCATCAGTAGTTATATAATATCCCATCATATAACTGATTCATTATTTAAGCAACTCTCAACTGTTGAAATTTAGGGTGCTCTCAATTCTTTCTAAATTAAAAAGCAATGCACTGAGACTTCCAGTGAAGATGATGGAGTATGAGGTCCCTAAGCTCACCTCATCCTATGGATACAACTAGATAAAAACCACATCAGTATAAATAACCCAGAAAATGATCCAAAGAACAGACTCTCCACAGCTAAATGCAGAGAAGAAGACACACAGAAGAGGACATAAAGGGCAGAGACAGGTACAGAGCTAAACAAATCATAGAACTATCTATGGGAGGGAGGGATGCTTCAGGTTCAGAAAAGAAAGAAGAGCAGATGCCATACCAGGCACCCCAGTCACAGGAGCCTGTACTGAAAAGAAAAATCCCCACAACATCTGGCTTTCAAAACAAGAGGGGCCAACCACAATAAGTGGGACTTAACACCTAGAATTTAAAAATAGTGGGCTCAGCTCTGGGAGAGCCAGGAAGGTGGTGGGGAACTGAGTCCATGCCCTTAAAAAGACAATAGGACAAATAGATACATGAAAATATAGCATAGAAGTAGCAGTTTGAAAAATGCATACAGGACCAAGATTCCTTTACTAATCTCAGAGCTATGCTAGAGTGGGAAGGATCTCCGGGAGACTTCTCCAAGAACAAAAGAAATGGCAGACACCATTTCCCTCCCTTGTCCCTAGCCTAGATACACAGACTCCTTAGGGAACCAGTATAACACACTCTCCACCTAGCTTGCTAACAATTCTCCCTGCCCCACTGCTCTTCTATGGATATGGATATGTCCCTTCCATCATAGCCTGGGCAGAAGGTTTCCCTGATGGCTGCAGGTCTCCTCCCACAGTGAACTGACATGAGCCCTGCTGGCACAGTGTGCCCCATCACAGTTTCCTGTGGACTGACCAGCATCAGAAGTTTTCTAAAGCTGCTCAAAGTCCCCTCCCACAGAGACCTGTGAGAACCATGCTCGCATAGTGTCCTCTTCTGTAGACTTGCCCCCTCCAACACACCCTTGGCTAGAGCCCACCTAAACACAGCTACAAGCCTGGAAGTGTGCCAGCAGCACCAACAGGGAACAGTACCACTCCAAAGTGACTCTGGCCTTAGGGTGAGGGGAAGATAACCACACAAACCAGTCTGACTTGGTCTTAGCAGTGGGATGGGGGTCTGACTACAGGCTCTGCTTAGTACTGAAATCTTCTCAGGAAACAACATAGGGAAAGCTCCCTGTAGTTCAGGGTTACTGTATTTCTGGAAAATGCCTGGTCTGACTCAATTCAAGCCAAAGTAATCCCAGACTGGCACACTAAAAACACAGGGATCAAACCCTGCCCATAACAGACAAAAAGAGCCATTACCGATGACTGGACTGAAGGCAGAAGAGGCTTAGCCATAACAGTAGCTGCAAGCAAGACACACAGGAGGCACCCCTGAAGTGTCAGGTTCTGGTGAGCAGGGGACACTGCAATGCAGGGCAGTATAGGATTTCTTCTTGATAAGGCCACTACTTTCAAGAGCAGGGTACATGACTGACTTTCCTAACACAAAGAAACAAACAGAGAGCTAAACAAAATGAGGAGAAAGAGGAGTATGTACCAAAGGAAAGAACAGGACAAAATCACAGCAAGATAGCTACATGAAACATAAATAAGTAATATGCCTGAAGCAGAATTTACAGTAATGGTCATAAAAATATTCAGTGAACTTGAGAAAAAAATGGAAGACCTCAGTGAAATCCTCAACAAAGAGACAGAAAACAACAACAACAACAACAACAAAACAATCAGAAATGGGGGTGCCTGGTGGCTCAGTTGGTTAGGCATCTACCTTCAGCTCAAATCACGATCCCACGGTTCTGGGATCATGCCCCACATTGGGTTCCCTGCTTGGTGGGGAACCTGCTTTTTCTTCACCCTCTGCCACTCGCCCCACTCCCTGCTCATGTTTTCTTTCTCTCTGTGTCAAATAAATAAATAAAATCTATTTAAAAAGCAATCAGAAATAAACTCAATAAATGAATGAATTAAAAATACACTGGGGAATAAATATAGGCTGAAGAAAGCAGAAGAATGGACCACGAAGTGTAATGATGTGCACATTATAAGGATCCCAAAAAGAGAGGAGAGAGAATATAGGGCAGACTATTTCTTTGAAGAAAAAAAGAGCCGAAAACTTTCCAAATCTGAGGAAAGAAAGAGAAATCCAGATTGAGATGGCACAGAATGCCACCAATAAAATCAAAACATAAAGAAAGGAATTCAAGTATATCACTAAAGAAAACCAGCAAACCATGAAAGTAGAGAATAAGAGGAGAATGGAAAACAGAAAAATACAAAAACAACCATAAAACAAATTTAAAAAAATGACAATTAGTACAGACCTACCAGTAATTACACTGAATGTAAATGGATGCTCTAATCAAAAGACATCGGGTGACAATGGATAAAAAAAAGAAAGCAAGATTCATCTATAAACTTCCTACAAGGGACTCATTTCAGACACACACAGATTGAAAGTAAAGAGATGGAAAAGCATTTATCATGCAAATGGATGCAAAAAGAAAGTCAAGGTACTGATACTTATAACAGCCAAAATAGACTTAAAAACAAGGACTGTAACAAGGGACAAAGAAGGACACTATATGATAATAACAGACAATCCAATAAGAAGTGATAACAGTTGTAAATAGGCACCCAACATGGGAGCACTCACATATATAAAGCAGCTAATAGCAAACATAAAGGAATTAATCAATAGTAATACAATATTAGTAGGGGATATTAACACCCCACTTACATGGATGCACAGATCATCCAAACAGAAAATCAATAAGGAAACAGTGGCTTTTAATGACACATTGGACCAGATGGATCTAAAGATATACTTAGGGTGGAAACACATTCCATCCTAAAACAGCAGACTACACATTCTTTTCAAGTACACATAGAACGTATTCCAAAAAAGATCCCATATTAGGCCATAAAACAAGTCTCAACAAATTAAAAAAGACTGTCACACCATGCAATTTTTCCTACCACAACACTATGAAATAGAAATCAAGCACAAGAAAAAATCTAGAAGGAACACAAGTACATGGAAGTTAAATAACATGCAACTAAACAATGTAAGTCAACCAAGAAATCAAAGAGGAAATAAAAAAATACATGGAGCCAAATGAAAATGAAAACAAAATGGTCCAAAATCATTGGGATACAATAAAAGCAATTTTAAGAGGGAAGTTTATAGCAATACAGGTGTACCTCAAGAAACAAGAAAAATATCAGATAAACAATCTAACCTCACACCTAAAGAAGCTAGAAAAAGAACAAACAAAACCCCAAACTGGTTAGAAGGAAAAAAATAATAAAGATTACTGCAGAAATAAACAAAAAAGAAACTAAAGCAAACAAAACAAAACAAAATCCAAAAGAACAGATCAATGAAACCAGGAGCTGGTTCTTTGAAGAGATCAATAAAATTGATAACTTTTAGCCAGAGTTACCCAAAGGAAAAAAAAAAAAAAGTTGTGTGTGTTGGGGGGGTATAAATAAACAAAATCAGAAATGAAAGAGGAGAAATAACAACCAATGCCACAGAAAAACAAAGAATTATAAAAAGATATGAAAACTTACATGCCAACACATTGGACAACCTAGGAGAAATGGATACATTCCTAGAAACATACAACCTCCTAAAACAGAATCAGGAAGAAAGGAAAATTTGAATAGACTAATTGCCAGCAAAGCAGCTGAATCAGTAATAAATTTTTAAAAAATGAATTAATTTTTTAAAAACCCTCCCAAAAAACAAAATTCCCATCCAGGAGTTCATAGTTCTGCACATGAATTATACCAAATATTTAAAGAAGAGTTCATACCTTCTTTTCAAACTATTCCAATGAATACAAGATGAAGGAGAGCTTCCAAATTCATTTTATGAGTCCAGAATCACCCTAATGCCAAAAATCAGATAATGACACTACCACAAAAGAGAACTATAGGCCAATATCTCTGACAAACATAGATGTAAAAATCTTCAACAAAACATTAGCAAACCAAATCCAACAATACATGGAAAAAAATAAATGATTCACCATGATCGAATGGAATTTTTCCCCAGACGAAAGGCTGGTTCAATATTCACTAATCAGTCAACATGATACATCACATCAACAAAAGGGAGGGTCAAAAAAAATCATTTCAATACATGCAGAAAGAGCATGACAAAAGATAATATCCACTCATAATTAAAACATTCAATAAAATAGGTTCAGAGAAAACATACCTTAACATAATAAAGGCCATATATGAAAAACCCAGAGTAACATCATAGTCAATGGTGAAAAACTTAAAAGAGTTTTTCCCCTAAGATCAGGAACAAAGCAAGGATGTCCACGCTTATCACTTTTATTCAACACAATACTGGAAGTCCTAGCCACAGAAGAAAAGAAAAAGAAATAAAAGGCATCAAAATTGGCAAGGAAGTGAAACTTTTATTATTTGCAGATGACATGATACTATATACAGAAAACCTTAAAGACTGCACTAAAAAACTACCAGAATTAATAAATTCAGTGAGGTCATAGATACAAAATCAATATACAAAAACCTGTTGCATTTCTATACACTAATAATGAAGCAGCAGAAAGAGAATTAAGAGCATAGTCTTATTTACAAGTACACCAGAAATAATACCTAGAGAAAACTGAACAAAGGGAGTGAATGACCTATATTATGAAAACTATAAAACACTGAAGAAAGAAACAGAAAATGACACCAAAAAATGGAAAGATATTCCATGCTAATATATTAAAAGAACAAATATTGCTAAAATGTCCATACTACCCAAAGCAATCTACAAATTCAATATAATCTTATCAAAACACCGATGCATTTTTCACAGAGCTAGAACTAATAATCCTGAAATTTGAATGGAACCAACAAAACACTCTGAATAGCCAAAGCAATCTTGAAAAATAAGAACAAAACTGTAGGTATTGCAATCCCAGACTCCAAGCTATACCGCAAAGCTGAAGTAATCAAAACAGTATGGTACTGGTGTGAAAACAGACACAGAGATCAATGGAACAGATTAGAAAACCCAGAAATAAACCCATAGTTATATGGTCAATTAATCTTTGAGAAAGGAGCCAAGAACATACAGTGGGAAAAGGAAAGTCTCTTCAACAAATGATGCTGGGAAAACTGGACGGCTACATGCAATGAATGAAACTGGACCACTTTCTTATGCCACACACAAAAATAAGCTCAAAATGGAATAGGACCTAAATGTGAGACCTGGAACCATTAAAATCCTAGAAGAGAGCACAGGCAGCCATTTCTCTGACACCAGTGGTAGCAACATTTTTCTAGATAAGTCTCTTGAAGCGAAGAGAACAGAAGCAAAAATAAACTATTAGGACTACATCAAAATAAAAAGCTTCTGCACAGCAAAGGAAACAATCAATAATACCGAAAGACACCTACCGAATGGGAGAAGATTTGTAAATGTCATATCTGATAAAGGGTTAGTATCCAAAAATACTAAGAAGTATACAACTCAATACCAAAAAAACAAGCAATCCAATTAAAAAATAAACAGAAGAGATGAACAGATCTTTCTCAAAAGAAGACACACAGATGGCCAACAGACACATGAAAAGACATGACTCATCATCAGGGAAATGCAAATCAAAGCCACAATGAGATACCAACTCACACCTATCCAAACATCTAACATCAAAAACACAAGAAACAAGCATTGGCCAGGATGTGGACAATAACGAGCCCTCCTGTACTTTTGGTGGGAAGGCAAACTGGTGCAGCTATTGTGAAAAAAAGTATGAAAGCTCTTTAAAAAATTAAAAATATAATTACCTATGATCTAGCAATCGCTCTGCTGGATATTTAACCCAAGAATATGAAAACAACTAATTCAAAGTGCTAAATCCACTCCTATGTTCATTGCAGCATTATTTACAATTTATGGAATTACGTTACGGAAGCAGCCCCAGTGTCCACGGACAGAAGAATGCATAAGGAAGAAGTGGCATGTAAAATACACAAAGGAATTCCCAAATTTGCTATTAAGAACAGGACTTTTTAAAATTGATATGTAAAATACACTACATGCAATTTTCACATTTGTCCTTTTATATCCTCATTTTTAATATTGGGACTTCCAACATACTAAAGCCTTTTTACTCAATTTGATAATTCCTTGCCTTCAACATTGCTGGCATCCGTGTCACTCTTACAGATCTTCTTTATTCTAAAGCAGCTTATAAACATTTGCTTATACCTTTGTGAGCACAGAGGTTATGGGCACGTGCCACCAGCACTCCACAGTGCAGACAGAAATGGGGGTTGTCAAGGGGAAGCTGTTAAGCAGAAGAGCACAGCCCCTCTCCAACTCTCCACTCTCAGTGTCCACAGCTCAGGTCTATGTGCACATGGCTAACATTCCAGCAGACAGGGAATGTGAGTCAGCAATACTTCATGGATTCGTGAGTCTCAGGGAAGGGAAACCTATGTGATCTCTAACAGTGAAGACCACCTTATCAGAGACTGGCCTTGTTGGAAAGGGGGAGCCTCTGGGCCCCGGGAACTGTTCTGTTGAACTAACTCAGACTGCTAAGCCAGCTCTCTGTGAAGCAACTGAAACAGAAAGAGACTAGCTACCAGGGCTACAGGATTGTCTCCCCTCAACCTAAATCAAATGGTTGATTGTTTTTTATATTTAAACTTTTATCCTGGAATTCTCTGGCATAAGGCAAAAATCTGATATTTGATCTCCAGAAAAAAATTTCTCAGTAGTTGTACTGATTTTTCACTTAGTTCTCCTGAACTTTAGAAGAAATGACATCATTGTCCACTACTGAACCCTTGGACTCTTCCTTTCCATGTTTATATGTTTTATTTATTTACTTCAGGACTCTGCGGAGCTAGGAGTGGTACAAAAGTCCTCTCCACAGAATGGAGCTTCCTGTAGGCTGACTGTTCCAAATTCTCTCCTGGAGAAGGAAGACAGTGACGGCAAGCCCGTTTGTCTCCTCCTACTCCACTGATCTGGTACATACTTCTCTACTTGAGAATCAATGTCGTTTTCTTTCTTTTCTTACTATGTTATGTTATTCACCATACATTTCTCATACTGTCTCACTTTAGAATATTCTCTCAATCAGTTCCAAGTTTAACTGAGGAACAGAGAAGTCATACATGATGTCTTCAAATGCCAACATTATTTATTATTTATTCACACCACTTACACTTCAAATGCACAAAACATGGTATGTTTCCTATCATGAAAAATTCATCCAATGAAAAATTTTAGTAACTATCCAAACTAAGTAAACTTAAAATTTAGGCAAAAATAAATCATAGTAGCACAAATTTTCCACATCAAATAATGCCATATGAGAAAATGCTGAGGTTAGAGGCTTAAATTGATTTATGATTTACACATATTTTTTGGTTAGTGGGATGGTTATAATAAGCTTCACCTCTTTGAGTCTCAATTTGATCATACATACACTAAAAATAATATAACATTTTAAGTTTCTCCTAGTTTCTTCTCATCAGCCATCTGAAAAGGCTGCAACTTTCTATAACCCTCCCATGTGTAAGTCTTGGAAATGATTAATATTTATTAAACACTCACTAAGTACAGACAGCACAGTCACATACTCCATCTCATGTAAAGCCTTCCATAAGTCAACGCGCGGGAGCCATTGTCAGCCTCATTCCACAGCCTGGGAAACTGAGGCTCAGGAAGCATGTACTGTTTTCCCAAAGTGCTCCAGCTGGTAAATATCAGAGCTCAACCATGAATCTAAAAATCTCACTCCAGAGCCTACTATCTTCACCACAGATTAAATCTAAATTTATTAGATACCTCCTCCATATATTTTGGATACCCAGAACCAGTTCTTTGGGAGATTTCCACTTTAAAAATGGAATTTTTCAGTGGTGAAAAGACAACCACAATATGCAACAACTGGTATGAAAACCACAGTAGAGACTTGATGAAACATTGTTAATTTTGCCATGTTTTACAGCTATACGGACTTTGAGACAAGTTCGTTTCTCATTTCAAGCCTCCTAATAGCACAGGGAGTCTACTCTGTATTATCATACACTGTATTTGGAAAATAATTTACACTGTCAAAGGAGAAAACAGACTTAAACAGAAGGTGATTAAATGTTTGAAAATAATTCGGGGTAATATGCTATTGAAGCAATTCCAAGAAGTGACATGGATGTAATATAAGAACTACATCAGAGCTCCAGGATTTAGCAAAAGGGTAAGAGGGGAGTTCATTCATGTAGAGGAAGAGAAAATTTTCTTTGGACTAGTTATATCAGATAATATGTTTGTTTAAGGAAAAACAAACAGGTGGGAAAAAGTTCTGCATGCCTAACGTGGAAGGAAAGCATATTTGTGCCTAATACATTGCAGAAACTTTTTAATACAGCTCATTCTTTCAAAAATATTACCCACCACAGTGGCCAAGGTCAGTCTGAATTTAGGTAATCTGCTATATATAAGTGCAGATCACATACGTTAAACTAATCTCAGAGGTATTTGACACCCTGTCTTTCGAAAATATTTTCTCTGTTTATTATTCATGGATTACTAATTTTTCCCTTTGAGATCTGGTAATCTTTAGCTTTTTGTTTTGTTTTGTATCACAATTTCAAGTGTATAACATCCAAGTTTCCTACTGATAATCAACAACGTTCATTCCTTCATTGCTAAAGGCACATATTATGATTGGGTTGCATGCCTTATAAAAGCACTACTGTAAATGTTTCAGGAATAAACGATCCCTTACAACCTAAACACAAGTTTCAGACCTCAAAGACTTCCTGGGAGTGTAACAGTAGCAGCTTGCAAGATCAGGAGCAGCAGTACCTCATTCTGTATGAAATTCATAATAACGTGATCATGAGGAGCACCTAAGAGAGTTTTGAGTCTGTATTCATTGTTAACAGGGGTTCTGAAATTCAGTACCTCTGTAATTTTAAAGTCACATTTTCTGGACTGTGAAAGAAAACGGGACCGGAGATAAGGAAATTCATTTCCTAGACCCCTCTGGGCCACTAACTCTATGGCTTACCCTCTAAGAGACCCCGTGTTCTTACCTCTGATTACCAATTCTACCTACAACAGTACAGAACCAAAGGTGGTTCACAGGACATGAACGTTAGGCACGTGACTGTAAAAAGCCAAATATCATCACTCACTGCTAGTGAAGAACTTAGAAAAGCATCTTGCAACAACTTATGGGGGGGGTGTCTTAAACCGTAAAATCACAGGATATGATTTGGGAAAAAGTTATTAAGGAAATGGAGATTATAGAGATGTGGATTCAACAGCAATGTAGGGGACAGACCTAGAGATCATATATAAGGTAAGCTGGCTGGGATCCCCGACTCTCTTTATGCCCTTTGTAACATCTAAACCAGTGCATTGTATAAAATAAGTGCTTCGTAAATGTCGCAACTGAAATGAACATGTACTTCAGAGATTCTTTCCTTTCTCAGTTTCGCTAAACAAAAACTACTGTGCACGAAGTTTATGCTTTCACACAGTTGAGCTTGGCTAGAGGCCAAGTATGACTTTTGGGCATGCATCACACCATTTTGTGGAAAGTCCTTTTTGCATAAGTGAAATAAATGGACATTGGAAGTAATTTCTTCTGACAAGATTGAGGGCAAGATTCCAGGATCAGGTGCCCCCCTCAAGACCGTATGAAGTGAGAATTCAAAGAAAGATGTCTTTTTTCAAGATTTCCTCCTAGAAAAACAGGAAATATGACCTGGGTGACTGAAGGTTAGATATAATTGAATAGCTTTTCTTGAACAAAGTTTGGAATTGGGAGCGATGTCAGCTGAAGGAGGTCGGTCTCTCCCACACCCTCAGAGACTTCTGGATATGGTCCCATAATATCCAGAATTTGCTGTCACTTGTTTATCAAACCCACAAACATTGAATGCAACAGAGAGACAGCAAACATGCTGAATTAATTATTGAAGATTCCAAAATATTGGGAGAAGCTAGGACAAATGATCTGAGTAACATGAAAACGTCACAGAATGTTGAAGAAAAAATGTAAATTGCTGCTTTTACTAGCAAACTAACCAATTCCTTTAGTGTGGAATGAAGGGCTTGGCTTAATAATTCATACTAAAAAGATGAGGTTCCGGTTTACCATTTAATTTATATTCTGACTTGACTGTGGCATAAGCCAATGCAATCATGGGACACACCACTACAGGCAGAACATAGATGACAGAAATCTATAGTACACTATGGTCTGTATTAGTGTACTGTACTCTACCTACACTGTCATATAGCAAAGCAATGATTCTGGTTTGGGGTCCCATAGTGGAGTGTCCGTGGGCTCCCTCTTCAGGTTCTTCTCAACCTGTGCTCACTTATTCAGCAATA
Source organism: Mustela erminea (assembly GCF_009829155.1). Taxonomy (NCBI): domain Eukaryota; kingdom Metazoa; phylum Chordata; class Mammalia; order Carnivora; family Mustelidae; genus Mustela; species Mustela erminea. Next base: position 163,158,191 of record NC_045615.1, on the reverse strand, counting down.
GTATCCAATCTCATAGCTTTAAGGACCATCTGTACACTCAACACTCCCCAAATCTCAGCTTTGATTTACACTCCCACTCTGAAGTCCAAATTTTTATATCCATGCCTACTTAACATCTTTGCTAGGCTGTGCAGTAAGTGGAATTTCATTTCTACTTCACACCACACAAACACAAAAAATTGTAGGTAAAAAAAAATACATCTAAATATAAATAATAAAACAATAAAATTTCTAGAAGTTAGCATAAGAGTATATATTTGTGATCTTGGGACAGCAAAGAATTTTTTAAATATATTTTTAAAGTATTTTACTTATGTATCAGAGAGACAGAGACAGAGAGCACAAGCAGGGGGAGCAGCAAAGGCAGAGGAGAAGCAGGCTCCCCACTGAGCAAGGAGCCCAATGCGGGACTCAATCCCAGGACCTGAGCCAAAGGGAGATGCTTAATTGACTGAACCACCAGGTGGACCGACAGCAAAGATATGTTTAACATATCTTCTATATCTTCTATGCTGATATGTTTAACAGCATAGAAAAAGCCCTACCTATAAAGGGAAAAAAAAAAACTAATAAATTGTACCACATTAAAATTAGGAACTTCCCTTAGTAGATCATGTTGAAGTAGAGCTAGAGAAAATATTCCTAAATAAAATATTCCCATATAAACAGTTTTAATCCTGAATATATGGAAAACACCTTAATTTTTAAAACGGTAAAAACATGGTAAAAAAAAAATGGACAAAAGTCTTCACTAGACATTTCTCAAAAGAGGATATCCAAATGACCAATGAACATGTGAAGGCCTCATCAGTAATCAGCAAATTTAAGGCACAATGAGATAATATCACATACTAAAATATCTAAAATCAAGAATTCAAATACCAAATGTTAATGAGACTATGAAGCAATGGGGGCTCTCATACATGGTTACTGGGAATACAAGTTGCTCAATTTACTTTGGAAAGTGGCATTATCTACTAACATTGAACAAAAACATACACTATGACCTAACAATTTTACTTGTAACTACATATCCAATGGAAAATCATGTGTATATCCAAATAAGGATACGTATGAGAATGTTCACAGCACCATTATTCAGAGCAGCCCAAAACTATAAACAATCCACTCTCCATAAATAGTAAAACTGAAAAATAAATTGTGTTATCATACAATGGAAAACCTCAGAAATGCAATAATATTTACCACAATACACACAATAATATGAGTGACTCTTAAAATATTGCATTAAAGAAGTCAGACAATATGGTTTTATTTATATCAAATTTCAAAAGTGACAAAACTATTCTATGGTGTTAGAAATTAGAATAGTGATTATGTTTGGGAGTAGGAAAGTAGTGACTAAGTGGTCAGGAACATGGCTTATTGGATTATCTATGATGTTCTTTTTTTACAATTTGGAAGTATTCATCAAATGGTTTGTTCCCTTTATGGTAATTTATGAGGCTGCTCACTTACGAGTTGTGTATTCTTCTTTGTATGCTATCCTTTGATTTTAAAAAGTTTTAAGGGATATTGAAAATTGGGGAGTATCAAAAAGAAATTCAGAATATGAGGGACGCCTGGGTGGCTCAGTGGGTTAAGCCGCTGCCTTCGGCTCAGGTCATGATCTCAGGGTCCTGGGATCGAGTCCCGCATCGGGCTCTCTGCTCAGCAGGGAGCCTGCTTACTTCTCTCTCTCTCTCTCTCTCTCTGCCTGCCTCTCTGTCTATTGTGATCTCTCTCTGTCAAATAAATAAATAAAATCTTTTAAAAAAAAAAAAAGAAATTCAGAATATGAAAGCTTATATACTGATTGAAAAATTTTTAAAAGTTAACTTCAAAACACTCAGAAAATTTAGAAGGAAAAAAATGAAAGCTATCTTCAAAAATCACAGAGTGGCAGCAGCATTATTTTATATTGCTCCAGAGGATGAGTTAGTGGAAGAAGGCAGGTTTTTCCCAGCACAGTCAATTATCAGAAATCTCGGAAATAGAAATAACCTACAAAGAAATGAGCTACCTAACACTGAAAACATTTAAACTATTTTAACAGAGGCTGCATGGTCATTTGCCAGAGAGCTGAAAAAGGAATTCCCAGTTGGAAAAGAGGCTAAGAGATAAACTCTGCTCTCTCCAATTATAAGACGGTCTGGTCCGTGCTGCAATCGGTGTTAACTATACCTGTCCTTCCTTCCTTTCCATTTCACTCCCTCTCTCCCTCTCTTGACTCTAAAAATGTAATAATACAAAATGAGACTTATTTTTAAATGAGATCTTTTATTTTCTCAATTCTATTTCATCCAGGTGAATCACACGAAGACCTGCAAGTGGGATGGGCCCCTGCCCGGGGGCCACAGAGAGAGTGCTAAGTATTTCACACCCTGCCAACTCCACTTCCCCCAAAGGAGAAAGTATTTTGGAACTCGATGTTCTTCCTCCCCAAATATTTTTCCAAGAATCTTGGAGAACTCCGTCATCTCAGAAAACACATAAGAAAATGTGCGCATAATTTCCCTTAGTAGATAACTTAACTATTTCATACCTGATTACAGATGCCAAAGTGGTATGCATTATCTGTTTAATGACAGTTCCGTATCTTAGGTCTACAGAAACCCCCCAAACAACAGCACTTTATTGAATTTTATATTCATTTTGACATACTAGTTTCAAATTCTTGACAGGTCACTTTATTTGATCAGTCTTTATCCCAATCCAATAAAGTACAAAAAGGATTTGCATCCAAAAGTCACCTTAGTACTGGCTTCTCAAATAGCATCTATTGCCAAGCAACAAATACATATAAAATATTAAACAACCCTCCCAAATATAGTGCCCAAAGGGTTCCTATTATCATTGGGTACACATGTTACTTCTCCTGTTTTTCCTAAAAATCTTTAAAATATGGAAAAATCTGCTTTACCAAAAATGACATTAATAAATAACAAACTTTTTATATACACACATATAAACTGCACATACACATGAACATATTATGCTTACATCAAACATTAGATTCTTGGTAATAAGAATATAGTGACAAAATTCTGCTTTAAAAAAAATAAAGATCGGGGGCGCCTGGGTGGCTCAGTGGATTAAAGCCTATGTCTTCAGCTCAGGTCATGACCTCAGCATCCTGGAATCCTGCCCTGTGATGGGGCTCTCTGCTCAGCGGGGGAGCCTGTTTCCTCCTCTCTCTCTGCCTGCCTCTCTGCCTACTTGTGATCTCTCTGTCAAATAAATAAAATCTTTAACAAAATTTAAAAATAAAGATCTGTAATTATTGAGAATTAAAATATATCTAGCATCACTGGGACACCTGGGTAGCTCAGTCAGTTAAGCATCCGACTCTTGATTTCGGTCAGCTCAGGTCATCATCTCACGTGTCATGAGATCAAACCCTGCCTTGGGCTCACACTGAACGTGGAGCCTGACTAAGACTCTCTTTCTCCCTCTCCCTCTGACCCCCCACCACAGCTCTCTCTAAAAAATAAACAAATAAGTCCTCTAAAAATTAAAAAAGTATATACCTAGCATTATTAACAAAAAAGCTGCCGGCACAGTTGAGCTTATTCCTGGAGGAAGAAAAGAAGAAGGGAGGCAAGGAGAAGGAAAAGTACTGCAGCCAAGAAGAAAATCAGCTTCATCAGCTAACCCCCAGAGAAGCTCAGCTCTGAGAAACTGCAGTCGCAGAGAAGGCAAGGAGTGAGAAGTAGGGCCAAGAAGGTCAATCAAACACACACTTCATCTGCATGGATAGAATTAATCAATAGCCCAAAAGCCATACCCCTCAAACAGCCAGACAGAAGATTAAAGATTACTACTTAGAGAAACTAAACCCCTGAAGAGATTGAGAGCATGTGCTTGGTGTCACACAGCAAAGTCTTCTTCATTTAAGGAGGTCTCTGTTTCCTGGAAAAGGTTAATGAAAAGCCTATCAGAGCTCACAGTCAACTTTTATCTTCCCTTTTTTAAAAAATATGGATGAATAACCAAGGATCACTAGACATTTGAGAAAAATCTTGCAACAAATACATACAAAAAAAGATTTACCCTGGAAGACACAGAAATAATTTAGGAAACAGAAAGTTAACTAACAGAACAAAACAAAAAATTCTAGTCTCCTCAGAAATCACTTAAGAACACAATACTAGGGAGAAAGCACATTAGCTAACGTGATGTAGCTGTTCAGCCTGTTCATCTCAAATGATAAGACCATGACAGAAAAGGAATAAGAGGGATGGGTAATCAAAATTAATAAATTAATCTCAAAGAATGAGGCAATCTTAGAAACTAGAAAATGTCCAACTATTTGAAAACTAAAAAATTTTAGATAATTCATGGGTCAAAAAGAAATCAAAAGGGAAATCAGAAAGTAATCTATACTGTGTAAAAAATAAATCGCATGAAAATGAAAAAAATGACATACCAAAACATCTGGTGGAACTAAAACAGTGTTTAGAGCAAGAGTATAGCTCTAAAAATCTATGTTAGAAAATAAGTCACAAATAAAAAACCTAAACTTTCATCTTAAGAAACAAGAGCAAATTAAACCCAAAGTGAGAAGAAAAGAAATAATAAAAAGCAAATGTCAATGATATAAACAACACAAAATCAATAGAAAAGATCAATGAAGCTAACAGCTGGTTCTATGAGAAGATCAATAAAATTGATAAACCTAGGCAAGACAGCTCAGGAAAAAAGAGATGATAGAAATCACCAACATCAGGAATGATACAGATAGACAGACAGGCAGAGAGATACATGGAATACTATGCAGCCATCAAAAAATGAAATCTTGCCATTTGCAACAACATGGATGGAACTAAAGGGTATTATGCTAAGTGAAATAAGTCAATCAGAGAAAGAAAATTATCATATGATCTTGCTGATATGTGGAATTTAAGAAACAAGGCAAAAGATCATGGGAGAAGAGAAGAAAAAATGAAATGGGATGAAACTAGAGAGGGAGTCAAACCATAAAAGATTTTAATCTCAGGAAACAAACTGATGGTTACTGGAGTAGAGGGGGGTGGGGGGATGGGCGGCTGGGTGACAGACACTGGGGAAGGTATAAGCTATGGTGAGCACTGTGAATTGTGTAAAAGTGATGAACCACAGACCTGTACCCCTGAAACATATAATACATTATGTGTTAATTAAAATATAATAATAATAAAAGAAATCACCAATATCAGGAATGAAAGTGGGTGTCACTATAGATCCTACAGACATTACAATGATAAAGGAATGCTATGAATAGCTTTATGCCAAGTAACATGACAAGTTATAAGTAACAACACAAAGTAGGCATTCAACAAAAGACAACTATCTTAATTAAAATTGTTAACACTGCAAAAGTTGGTTAAATATGAAGAGGAACAGATTTTGAAAAAAAAATGAGTGAAAGATAAACTGACACATCTGAGATTTCCCCCATCTCTCAAGAACCAAGGCAGAATACAAATGTATTTGGCCCTTATGCCAAATCAAGCAGGTATTCTTGCTAACTTAACTATAATGAAGACATCAGTTCAAATCTACTCCCTCCCCTTAAACCTCTCTCCCCAGGATTAGTAAAAATAGAGACCAGAAATGGTCAGATATGTTGAATTGGTCCAATGAAAAGCACCTGCCAACATACACATTTTTTTTCATCTAAAGGAACACAACACTTGATGGAGGAAGGTGGGCGGGGGATGGTCTAAACGTGTGATGGATATTAAGGGGGGCATTTGTTGTGATGTGCAGTGAGTGTTATATTATGTGATGAATCACTAAATCCTACACCTGAAAGCAATTTTACCATATATGTTAACTAACCAGAACTTAAATGAAAAATTGAAATTAAAAAAAATAAGGAACACAAACTGTTAAGTCCCAGCTGTAAAATATACTGTTCCCCTGGGACTCAGGAGTGGGAGACAAAAATGGGAAGGCTCAACTGCATTTTCTTTCCACTACAGCATCTAAACAGAATACTGTTTCCAAAGCTTGGCTGTCAAAATCAGTTAATTAATTCATGGCACACTGGAGTTAAAGAGAAAAAGAGAAATCAACATGATTGCTAAATTTTTGTTTGTGATCAAAACCTTGCTGAGATCATACATACCAACCTCTTGAAGTACTAAATATTCATTTGGGAAATATTCATTTGGGAAATCAAAAGAAAAATCCTTTGAATATGATGCAATATAATTTTCTCCTAATAATACAAACATTAAATTAGAACGTTAGTTATTACAAATTTCTGCCAACTTCACCATCACGTTTTGCAAATCAGATTGAGCAATAATGTTCATAAAGAGTAATCATAGCTATAGTCTCCTTATTGCTCTGGAGCTCAGCTCTGTTATTCATTACAGCACAGTCAACGTCTCCTCTGACAGCTCATTTTCACTAGAATCTTTCTGATGAGGACCACTGGTAGTTTGAGGAGGTGAAACTCTTTGTTGACAGAAAATCTATTTAATTCTTTGATTTCTAATAAAATATTTCATGTATTGAGAACCTTTCTTTTCCCATTGCTTGTTTTGTATCATTCACAATTTGAAAGCCATTGTGTTTGTTAACATTAGGCAGCCAGAAGTTTTTTCTTAAAATTTATGCACTTGAAGAAAAAAAATATTACTATTATATTGCCTCAAAGATCAAATACTCTTATGAATACACATGGCCACTATTACACATGCCTAAATCCACAACAATCTGTAAATGTTCCAGTTATCTGGAGTAGCACATTTTTTAATTTCATTTAACATGAGATAAAATTTCATTTAATTTCATTAACATGAGATAACTCCAGTTATCTGGAGTAGCAAATTTTTAAATTTCATTAACATGAAACATTCGAAAAGTTAAAACCCTTATGTAATTACCACAATCATCATATCCCACAATTTTATACTTTATTGGACCCACTGTACTTGGATTTTCTCCAAAATTTTTAGGAATTTTTCAACAGTTCTTGGTTGACCTTTAAGTTGCTGTTTGAAAATAAAGTATACAGAACTGGATTTAGACGAAGCATGAATTTATAGGCTCTAATTCAATCAATGCTTTCTGTGGTTTGTTCTGGATGGAATTGGAAGCAATTGTTCTCACAAAAGGATTCTGCTGAATGATTAACCTCTCTGTATTAGAGATAAACCTTACTAATTTTAAGGTTGTAGGTAAGATTCCCTTGCTGAACTACTGGTTATTTACCGCAAACATACAGATGTAGCAAAAAGAAGGGCCATCTGTCCCTCAATGTTCATAGCAGCAATCGCCACAATAGCCAGACGGTGGAAAGAACCAAGACGCCCTTCAACGGACGAATGGATAAGGAAGATGTGGTCCATATACGCTATGGAGTATGCTGCCTCCATCAGAAAGGATGAATACCCAACTTTTGTATCAACATGGACGGGACTGGAAGAGATGATGCTGAGTGAAATCAGTCAAGCAGAGAGAGTCAATCATCACATGGTTTCACTCACTTGTGGAGCATAAGGAATAACACGGAGGACAAGGGGAGATGGAGAGGAGAAGGGAGGTGAGGGAAATCGGAGGGGAGGTGAACCATGAGAGACTGTGGACTCTGAGAAACAAACTGAGGGTTTTCGAGGGGAGGGGTGGGGGATGGGTGAGCCTGGTGATGTGTATTAAGGAGGGCACGGATTGCGTGGAGCACTGGGTATTATAGACAAACAATGAATTTCGGAACACTACATCAAAGACTAATGATATATTGTATGGTGACTAACATAATACAATAAAAATTAAAAAAAAAATTTCCTTGCTGTAAACCAAAAACTGGACTCTGAGATAAACAACAACAACAAAATATATTGGAATAGTCCTACAGTCTTTTTTCCTATTAATTTAACATGATCTTTTTAAGATGATCCACACTGATAATACAGAATACATCTAGTTTGTCACATTGATTGCCGTACGGTGTGCCATTCTACAAATGAGTCACAACTTGCCTCATGTTTATGAACATTTAGGTTATTCTGCTATATTCTAAGTAATGCTCCAGTGCACATACTTGTAACTACCTTGTTACACACGGAATGGACAGCTTCTCTCAGACAGGCATGTATTAGCTTAAACATTATGCACACCTTTCTCTTTACCAGACTTCATTAAACTGCTCTCTGAACTGTGCCTAACAATGTACTGAACGTTGAATCATGAACATGACTGCTTACTTCTTCACAACCTCACTGCATTTGGCAAGATCTGTCACTTTATTTTTTTCTGATCTTGTATATGCAAAATATAACTCATTTTAATTTTCATTTATCTGATACTAGTACAGTTGAGCAATTATCTATTCATGCTCCAGTACCATACTGTCTAACAAGGATGGCTTTTTAATGTACGTTGTTACATGGTAAGAGTAGTTACTCACACCATTACGGTTTTTTTTTTTGCATTTTTCCCATTTTTTTAGAAGTCAGAACATGCTCACTTACTAAAGATGACTAATGGCCTTACTTATGAGATAATTCTTCTATAACTAAATCCTTTGCTTTGTGAGTATGGCATGGCGATGATATCATCCGCACATACACACATGCGACAGGTACAATGGCCAGTCGGTGTTCAGCAGTCACACCTGCTCTCCCCCCGCACTGGGTCTTCCCAGTCTTCCCAGGCAAGTGTGACCATGTGCACTGGGCCCTGGACGGAGTACTATAAAGCAGATCTCCAGTCCCGGCCTACAAAGAACCTTCTCGGCGGTTCTCTGTTTCTCTTCCTTGAGTGATTCTCAGGATCCGGGGCATTTTCAGAAGCCACGTAATGAAGTAGTATCTTGGGATCACCTACCATCTAGGTCCTTGAGTAAGTACATAAAGCAGACAAAGCTCTGGCGAGTTTAACATGGACAAACAAGCTAAAGTGAGAAAGCGATACATTTTTATTGTACTAAATCATTAAGGCTTTGTTTTCTCACGCGTGATCTGCCGTCGTTAAAACTTCATGCATGATACATACACGCCTGCGCACTCATACATGTACTCATACTCCTGTGTCTGCACGCCCGGAGCACTTGGGTCCCGGCCGGTGACACAGGAGCCACATGTATGAAGCAGCCTGCGCAGGCAGCCCGGGACAGCTTCCAGTCCCCGAACGCGTGGGTTTGTTGGCAATGAGCCAAAGGGACAGCGACAGTACATGAGGTAAGACCTATAAATAGTCTCGTTTCCGGTCAGGTTTCTCTGGCAAATTACTCTTTTGCAAACGCAAAAAAAAAAAATCTTTTGGTTTTCAGAACTTTGCGAATTTTATTTTTTTACTTTTTAACTTTCTGCGAGAGAAGGACAGAGCGAGGGCAGGACGAGGGCAGAGCGAGGGCAGAGCCCCGCGGGCCCGAGCCCGACGCCCGAGCCCGTCCCGGGGCCCCCGACGCGCCCGAGCCCGACGCCCGAGCCCGTCCCGGGGCCCCCGACGCGCCCGAGCCCGACGCCCGAGCCCGTCCCGGGGCCCCCGACGCGCCCCGAGCCCGACGCCCGAGCCCGTCCCGGGGCCCCCGACGCGCCCCGAGCCCGACGCCCGAGCCCGTCCCGGGGCCCCCGACGCGCCCCGAGCCCGACGCCCGAGCCCGTCCCGGGGCCCCCGACGCGCCCCGAGCCCGACGCCCGAGCCCGGCCCGGGGCCCCCGACGCGCCCCGAGCCCGACGTCCGAGCCCGGGGCCCCCGACGCGCCCCGAGCCCGACGCCCGAGCCCGTCCCGGGACCCCCGACGCGCCCGAGCCCGACGCCCGAGCCCGTCCCGGGGCCCCCGACGCGCCCGAGCCCGACGCCCGAGCCCGTCCCGGGGCCCCCGACGCGCCCCGAGCCCGACGCCCGAGCCCGTCCCGGGACCCCCGACGCGCCCGAGCCCGGGCCCTGCTGTGTCGGAACCGGACGCGATCCCGGCGGAAGCGCCGAGCGGCCCCGGAATGGGGAACCGGAGGCTACCGGACACCGACGGGCGCGACGGCCGCGGCTCCCCGAAGGTCTGAGCCCGACGCAAGCAGGTGCGCGCGGGAGCCGGGGAGCAGCGCGCCCGACGCGCGAGGCGGGGCCGGGATCCCAACGGCTGGGCCGGGCCACCTGCGGTCCACGGTCCCCACCGGCGACCCCCGACACCCAGGCGCCCCCAGCACTCTGTGGGTGTAGACTGGCGGCTAAAGGAATGCGGACTTAGACGTTCACATAAGCCTTATTGGAGCATCTACTGTGAATAAATCAGCAGGCCTTTTACCATTTTTACCCTTATTTTTGTTTATGAATAGAAACAGGGCGTTCTGAGGTTATTCACAGCTCTACTGATGTCTAAACAATCCTACTACATTTCACCATCCGACAAATACCAAGGTCACCTGTCTGCACACTCCTTCGGGAATACAATAATGCCATAATGTGACCAAACAGCTCATTTTTCAAGGTTCAGTGACTTACATCTGTTTTCTTCTTTTTCCTAGTCCATAAGCAGCCAAGGACATTCAAAGAGACAAAAACCGTATGATTTCACTCATATGTGGAACTTAAGAAGCCAAACAAATGAGTAAAGAGGAAAATAAGAGAGTGAGAGAGGGGGAGGCAAACCAAGAAAACTTTTTTTTTGGAAGATTTTATTTATTTATTTGACAGATCACAAGTAGGCAGAGAGGCAGGCAGAGAGAGAGGGGAAGCAGCTCCCCACTGAGCAGAGAGCCCGATGCAGGGCTTGATCTCAGGACCCTGAGACCATGACCCCAGCCGCAGGCAGAGACTCGACCCACCGAGCCACCCCGGTGCCCCCTAAGAAAAAACTTCTAACGCAGAGAACAAACTGATGGTTCCCAGAAGGAAGGTGGGAGGTGGGGAACGGGTTAAAGAGGTGATGGGGATTAAGGAGGGCGCTTAGTGTGATGAGCACAGGGTAACGTATGGACGTGGATTCACTACACTGGACACCTGAAACGAATACTCCAGTGTATGTTAACTACCTGGAATTCAAGGTGATGCAACATGGGGGCTTAAGTGGGTAGGAGAAGAATCAATGAAACAAGATGGGATTGGGAGGGAGACAAACCGTAAGTGACTGTTAATCTCACAAAACAAACTGAGGGTTGCTGGGGGGAGGGGGTTTGGGAGAAGGGGGTGGGATTATGGACATTGGGGAGGGTATGTGCTTTGGTGAGTGCTGTGAAGTGTGTAAACCTGGTGATTCACAGACCTGTACCCCTGGGGATAAAAATATATGTTTATAAAAAATTTAAAAAAAAAAAACTTTTTAAAAACTGCATTAAATTTGGGGCACCTGGGTGGCTCAGTGGGTTAAGCCTCTGCCTTCAGCTCAGGTCATGATCCCAGGGTCCTGGGTTCGAGCCCCACATCGGGCTCCCTGCTCAGTGGGGAGCCTGCTTCCCTTCCTGTCTCTCTGCCTCTCTGCCTACTTGTGATCTCTGTCTGTCAAATGAATAAATAAAATCTTTAAAAAAAATTAAAAATTTTTTAAAAACTGCACTAAATCTGAAAATGCTTAGTGTCTACAAAGTAATAAAATAGATCTCCACTCCCATGACCACAATTCTTACATTCACAAACACGTCTTTCATGAACACATTCTGACACAATGCTGTTTCCTGAATCACAAGTGGATTCACTGGCTTCATTCTTCCAGTCCTTCAGAACAGCACCTGTTATGTATGGGAACGTGTACGAGTGAGTATAAGATTTAAGTAGGAAAGCTTAGTATATATGCAAAATTTCTGGACCTGAAAACATGTTTTGACTTGTCATTATTTAGAAACAAAGATGCCTTTGCAGTAAGATACATTTTATTTTAATTCAAAAATACCATTCTCATTTTAGAAACCGGACACTAAAGTAATTAAACCTTTATAAAAAATAATTTATAAATTTAAATACCTTAAATGAAAATATTTTTTTGGCATATATACAGATACACATATTGGAAAAGTAGCGTTCTTTTCTTTCAAAAATGTCTAAAATCAAACTTTTTCACCTGCAGTGCATGTGGGCAGTGTCCCTCCTAGATCCCCTTTCCCAGACTGGCATCCCCCCTCTACCAGATGCTGCAGGTGTTAATGGCTAATGGTTCACACCTGTTCTCTCCTCAACAAGGACTGCCCTTGGCTGACCTGAGTCACTTGACTCCCTCCTCCCCCAACGCTTGCTGCAGCTGATGATTAGTTGACAGAGGCAGGAAAGGGGAAGGAGACTGTGCATAAAACACACCCCCCTTGCCTCAAGGCAAAACCACCTCTGATACAATTCGAGAGCCAGAGGTCCCTGCGTGATCAGAATGGAGCTAGATTTCCACTGAAATCACGCCTCTGCCTACCTTCCTCTTCCGTACTATCATGCTTCCCTCGTGCCCGGTTTCACATGAGAGAACTTCCTCACTAAACAACTTCCACTAAAATCTCTACCTTAGGCTCTACTTCTAGGGAACCTGAAATAACAGAACACATATTACTTACTTTTTTTTTTTTTTTTTTTTTTTACAAAACACCTATTCCTTATATTTTATTAAACATCTACTAAGTATTAGCTTATTGTGCCTTAAACATTATAAAATTCTATTCTAGAAGTATCTCAGCTATATGGAAATGATTATATCATGTGTAGGAAACTCGGGCTCTGTAGAGTTGAAGACCTATTAGCTTGTAATAAGGGGGGAATCCAAGAATCTAACTCAAATTAATATGGCTCCATAACATCTCTTTCCAGAATTTCTCACTGCCTATTTCATATTTTTATCTAGAAAATAAAAAAAATTAAAGATCTATTCAACTATACTTTTCTCAGTAAAATGTAAGTTGATGTGCATTTTATTTTCCAAACACTGATGTAATTTGTTTAAAATGAAGGTATGATTGAATGAGTCATATAATTTCCATAAGGGTTTATTAATGGACAGGCATGGATTCAATTAAAAAGGAAATAAACATCTTACAATACCTTCATTTTCTTGAAAGGGAACATTTTATAGAAGTTGGAAAATAGCAAGGAGGGGAAAGATCATGTCAGCACAATGTTACTGGTCATATACAACGCAATCTTATGTTTCATAGAGATTTCAACACAGGAAATGGGTATATTAGGAACTGCCTAATTCATAGGTTTTCCTTACCCACGTACAGTGGTTTCTTTGAATGACTCTGAAGGAAAAGTTGTAAGCAGTGCTTTTATACCAGCTTCAATAATGCATATTTCAAAGCCCAAACTAGTCAGCCATGTAACTGTTTACATAGTCAACATTCAGTGGGAAAATAAGTGTCAACAGGCTCCATTTTCTCAGCCCAGAACACCATGTGACCTTTCAGTACAATCCTCATGAGTCTCTGATTAGGAAAGGAATATTTTATTTTTGTTTTTTCCATTCAATAAACCCAGGATTCTTCGTTTACTCCCATCTGAAAAAGCACAACTCGCCCCACCCCATCCCCACTCCACCACTTAGCCACTTAAAAGAGTTACATAATCCTGTTACATTAGAAACAGTGTTGGGAGGGTCCATGTCTTGTCTTTGTACATGGCAAACAGCAAAGTGGTTTGCACAGAGCAGAAAATTAATAAAATAGACTGTGGTTTCCTATAACATAAATCAAAGTCCATAACATAAAGTGTTTGTTTTAATATCCTGATTTCTGTAATATCTTGGTAATGACCAACAATCTTTGGAACCCTAATAAAATCTGTAAATATCTGAATGTCTTAAGGAACTCTTTCAACCATCTTTTCTAGAGACTCAAAACCATTCAATGCTTCCCTTGAAAACCACTGCATATTTCTACAACTTCTTTTTTATTCACTATTATAACTCTAGCAATGCTATAATTTTCTTTTACTGCAGAAATCACAATTGTTAAATACGTGTCGTGTTTTATGCAGTGTGCCAAGTATCTAATCTGCATTTTCTTTTCAATAATTAATATTATGATGAGGGTATTCTTTTAGTCTCTGTATGACAGAGCGGGGCATTATGGCTTGGAAAATTCAGCACAGACCTTTTGTCATCTATAATATTGGCTAAGCAGTAAATCTAGAACATGAGTCTAGTTACTATCCATCTCCAAGTTCTATGCTGTGATCTACTGAAATACAGTAAATCTGTTAATGCCAAGGTCACATTTCTCTTTCCATTAATAAAATTAACAACTGCTCACACCCTATTGAATCCCCTAAGTAGAAACACAAGAATAGAACTCAACTCCCAGTTCCTAAATCAAAATGAGTAAGACGGCTTGTAGTTCTCTCCACAATTACTGAACTCCATCTTTCTCCACTATTTATCCTGTCATTTCTTTATCCCAGGCTTTTATTATCTATTATCTAGAATGTTATAGTGGCCTTTCAGTTGGCTTCCCTGTCTCATACTTCATTACCCCTCCTACAGAGCTCTGTGTCGCCCTGCTGCCAGTGTATTCTTAAAATGCATGTCTGATCACATCAACCACTTGTCTACATTCTTTGGCAGTTAGCTCATCCCCTTCCGCGCACTGTCTCATGCTACTGAGCGCAGCCCAGCAGAGCCCTCTGAGATGGCGGCCGTCTGCTTCTTTGGCTTCCCTGCTTTCTCCCCCCACATTTATTTGAGACATATTTACAAGGTACAACTGACTGCACTTGGTGACCCACTGGTTGTGAGATCTGAGGAGTATAGAAGGAAAAGAAAATTAATTTCAATGCATATAAATTTAAGTATCTGAGGGATAGCAATGTGGAGATAAACACTGGAGTAAATTTTGAAGATCTTTTTTCTCCAGTTACCTACTTAACATTTCAACAACTTCTTTTCCCAAAACAACTCAAACTCTATATATTCACAGTCAGATACATGGTCTCTCTGTGCCCCTGTCTTGACCTTTGAATGTACCATGTGGCAAGGAGCTGCAGCACCATCTCCCCAGCTGTGGGGGCCGGTTGTCCATGTCCCCTCTTTATCCTGTCTCTAGTTTATTCTCTGTCCTGAAGATGCATTATTTTTTTCTGTCTGAAAATCTGATTGTATCATCTCCTGACCATTTTCCTTCACAGCTCCTGCCACAGTTGTAAGTTTGCTTTATCTGTATCCTTTCTTGGTTACTCACTTTCTTTCCCAAGCAACTCAAGATCCATATGGCACCTGAAATCCACTGTATCTCCAGACGCTCACATAGTACCTAGTATAGACTAGCTACCAACACTTAATGAATAATTGAATAAATTCATTAATAGATGCACAGCAAAGCCCTAGGCCTCTGGTTTGGTAGCAAGAAACACATTCATTGGATTAATGGCAGTGGATGTACAGGGGCTAGATCATTCCAAGGAAAAATGTGTATAGTGGAAAGGATGTAGCTTCAAGTAGAGGTGTCAGGTAGTCAGACCAAGAAAGAATAAAATCTAAAGTAAGAAAACTATAAGATAATTATGTCATAGACACCAAGATAGGAGAGAAACATGTTGATCAGAGTAATCTAGAAAGAAACTGGAAACTATTGTTTCACAATAACCCACTTTTCCTCTTTATTTCTACCTAGATAGACTTCTCTTCATACAATCATCACATTTTTGACCTTTACAATTTTTAGTCTCATTCATATACATGAAATGCTCTCAAGACATTACATCTTCATTCAAGGACCCTCTGTAATTTTACCATTTCTAATAAGGTATTTTTGGACATTGCAAGAAAAAAATACCCTTAATCTCAACTTGATTTAAATATTTAATGCATGTAACATTCTCTCTGGTTTTTCTGAGAAAATGATTTTTCAGTATCTCATGTATTCACACAATGTGCTTAGTTCTCTGAACTTTTTAAAGTTTTTATTTAAATTCCAGTTAGTTAACATGCAGTGTAATATTAGTTTTAGGTATACAATATAATGATTCAACAATTTCACACAACATCTGATGTTCATCACAACAAATGCCGGCCTTAATCCCTACCACATATTTAGTCCATCCGCCCCTTCTGGTAACCATCAGTTTGCTTTCTAGAGTTAAGAGTCTGTTTCTTGGTTTGCCTCTTTCTTTTTCCTCTTGCTCTTGTATCTTAAATTCCACATATGAGTGCAATCATATGGTATTTGTCTTCTTTCTCTAACTGACTCATTTTGCTTAGTATAACACTCTCCAGCTCCTTCTATGTCATTGAAAATGGCAAGATTTCTTTTCTTTCTTTAAGATTTTATTTTTACTCATTTCTCAGAGAGAGAGAGAGATCAGAAGTAGGCAGAGAGAGAGGAAGGGAAACAGGCTCCACGCTGAGCAGAGAGCCCGATGCAGGCCTCGATCCCAGGACTCTGAGATCATGACCTGGGCTGACTGCAGAGGCTTAACCCACTGAGCCACTCAGGTACCCCAAGATTTCTTTTTTTTTTTAATGGCTACGTTATATTTTAATGTGTGTGTGTGTGCGTGTGTGTATCATTTCTTTATCCATTCATTAGCCAACAGACACTTGAAATATCTCCATAATTTGGCTACTGTAGATAATGTTACTATAAACATCAGTGTGCATGTGTCCTCTTCAATTAGTATATTTTATTCTTTGGGTAAATACCTAGTAGTGCAATTGCTGGATCATAGCATAGTTCTATTTGTAGGTTTTTGAGGAAACTCCATACTGTTTTGCAGAGGGGCTGCAGCAGGTTGCATTCCCACCAACAACATAAGAGGGCTCCCCTTTCTCCACATCTTCACTACCGCCTTTTGTTTCTTGTGTTGTTGATTTTAGCTCCTCTGAGAGGTATGAGGTGGTATCTCATTGTAGCTTTGATGTGAATTTCCCTGATGATCAGTGATGTTGAGCATCTTTTCATGTGTCTGTTGGCCATTTAAATGTCTTCTTTGGAAAATGGTCTATTCGTGTCTTCTGCCCATTTTTTAATTCGATTATTCATTTTGGGGGTGTTGAGTTTTAGAAATTCTTTATATATTTTGGATATTAACCCTTTATTGGCCATGTCATTTGTAAATGTCCTCTCCCATCCCATAGTTTGTCTTTCAGCTTCATTTGTTGTTTCCTTCACTGGAAGCTTTTTATTTTGAGGTAGTCCCAATGCTTTATTTTTTCTTTTGTTTCCCTTACACTGGGAGATGTATCTAGAAAGAAGCTGCTATGGCCAGTGTCAAAGAAGTTATTGCTTGTGTTCTCTTTTAGGATTTTCATGGTTTCAGGTCTCACATAAAGGTCTTTAATCCCCTTTGAGTTTATGTTTGAATATGGTGTGAGAAAGTGGTCTGGTTTCATTCTTCTGCATGTTGCTGTCCAGTTTTCTCAACATCATTTGTTGAAGAGATGGGTCTTTTTCCTGTTGGATATTCTTTCCTGCTTTGTGGAAGACTGATTGACCATTAGTTGTGTGGGTTCATTTCTAGGTTTTCTTTTCTGTTCCATTGATCTGTATGTTTATTTTTGTGCCAGTACCATACTATTTTGATGACTACAACTTTGTAATATAACTTGAAGTCCAGAATTGTGATGCCTGCAACTTTGTTTTTCTTTTTCAAGGTTGCTTTGGCTATTCAGGGTCTTTTATGGTTCCCTATAAATTTTAAGATTGCTTGTTCTAGCTCTGTGAAAATGCTAGTAGCATTTTGATGAGGATCATATTAAATGTGTGTATTGCTTGCAGTAGTATAGACATTTTAATAATATTTTCTTCCAATTCATAAGCATAGAACATTCTTATGTTTATTGTGTAATTTTTAATCTCTTTCTTCAGAGTTTTATACTTTCAGAGTAGAGATCTTTCACATTTTTGGTAGGGTTTATATTTAGGTATTTTACTGTTTTTGGTGCAATTGTAAATGGGATTGACTCCTTAATTTCTCTTTCTGCTGCTTCAGCATTGGTGTATATAAATGCAACAGATTTCTCCTGCAACTTTACTGAATTCATTTTTCAGTTCTAGCAGTTTTTTGGTGGAGACTTTCAGGTTTTCCATATATAACATCATGTCATAGAGGGAACATACTTCAACAAAACAAAGGCCATATATGAAAATCTCATAGCCAGTATCATACTAAATGGGGGAAAACTGAGAGCTTTTCCTCTATGGTCAGGAACAAGATGGGATGTCCACTCTTACCACTTTTATTTAACACAGTACTTGAAGTCCTAGCCACAGTAATCAGACAACAGAAAGAAATAAAAACCATCCAAATTAGCAAGGAAGAAGTAACCCTTCACTATTTGCAGAGGACATGACATTGTATATAGAAAATCCAGAAGACCACCAAAAATCAGTGAATATTTTATGTCCACCTACACATCAGTGTGGTTTGCCTCTGAGTTTCTGGATATCTAGAACCACACCTGCTTAATCTTTTTCCAAGCACTTGTCATAAACATATACTTAATGCGTGCCTCACTGTAGAGGTGGTATTAAGAGCTTCACAACATAAGCAATCAGAAAAATACCCTTTCTCAGGAAACAATAAATCTGTTTATAAGTGAGAAGGAAATGGTTAGTCATTTTAGATTTTAAAGAATTTTTAAATCTGAAATATATGAATCGTAAGGTAGAAATATTTTAATACGTGCATGGTACACATTTAAAATAAATTAAATAGTTACATTATCAGGAAAACATACTCGTTATATCTGTCATATGAGGCACTACACAATTAATAAAAATCCTTTTAACATTTTTATACATGTATTGCACGTAAGTCTCAATGTTTTTTCTAAATGCACAGAACATCATAGTGACTTAAAACAAGAGTATTTTGGAAGAAAATTTAAAGAAAGGAATGTGTGTGTTTCTGTATAATATGCTTGTATGTATGTACATATGTATACATGCATATATATATTATACATACACCTACATGAAGCATATATTATGTATGAAATTCAGACGCATTCATAAAATAATATTGATTCTTGAATTAAATCAAATTACCTCCAGCTTAATATAAGCTTTTTTTAAAAAAGGATTTATCTGAACAATATCTATAAGCTTTCAACTGTCATAAAACCCTGTTCCCTCCCAGGGCATAGCCCTGAGACTACATGCCTAAGCAGTAGGTTTGTAGAAATGGTATGAGTGCATTTAATAAGCAAGTAATCCTATAACTTGAGCATTGAAGTACTGGGGTGGGGGCCCACTGGGAAGTGGGGACAGACAGGAGTGCTGTTTTCCTAAGCTCTAGGCTCTTTGGCAGAGTAAATTCAAGGCCTAAATGGAAAAAACTAGTAAATCAATTTGCAATTAGTTGACCAGAGGGAGAAAGAGGACACCCCGAACAAGATTCAGTTACACTAAATAGCATTTGAAACCTGGGATCACCCAACTTAAAAATAAAATTAAAAGTTGTGCATGTGGGAAGGTAAATCCAATCTTCTTCTAATTTCCTAGCAACGTTTAAAGAAAATTACCTAGGAAAATTGCTATGGAATTATCCTTCAAGCCTTACGAGGCCATGCAGATCAACTATGTCAATTCTAAAACTACATCATAATTTTTCCAGCTTGTACTTGCATTAAGATGAAACACAAAGAGTAGCAAATGAGCCTCTGGGTTGGAGTTCTCCATTTATTTTGCATTCACTATGTAGAGAAATGTTAATACGTAGGAAATAGTCATTTCCCTTGGAGAGTTTAGACCTCATAAAGTTCACATATAATTTCTGTTGTCAGCAAATTAATATAGATTCAAATCTCATGAATATTGTATACTTTATTGGACTACTTTTATAAAAAGTGTATCCATTAACTAAATGGCTTTTAAGTAAGCTTATGATCCTCATAATTAGATCTGTCTAAAATATGTTTATTCTTTTATAGTTTTCTATAAAACCATTTGGAGTCTGCTTTAAGACCAGACTAGGAAACAAAATTAAACCTTAAATGCCACTCTTGATACAATGATATGTATTCTGCTTATTATAATATCAAAAATGCAAAGACCCAAATAAATGAATACCCATGTTATTTTCAGAGTCAGCAAGGCTATGAGTCTGATAAGATTCCAGTTTCCTAATTAGTGACCACCCACCCAACTTTTAATATTAACTATTTAGTGTACTCAATCAAAGTTAAATTTAGGAACTTTTCTAAGGAAAAACCAAATCCTAACAATGTATTTAAAGATCATTCAGAGGAACAATGCAGAGAAAACATGTATACTCACAGCAGAGCTCTCTTATTGTCCCAAACCCAAATTCACCAACCTACTTAGCACATGTGCCTGCAGACTCTTTCTTTCTTCTCCCTATAACTTTAAGGGTGGCTTCTGCCCCTCTCAAAGGTAAATTCTTTCTTAGTGTTCTAGATTCCATCTTCCTTTTAAGGACTTATTTCCAGCAATTGTTTCCTTTCTCCCCTATATCATCAATACCTCTCTCGGTACTTACTTGATCCTTCCCGCTAACATAAAACACGGGTTAACATTATCCATCTTATATTAAAACACAACAAAACAAACTTCCTGGGCTCCAGCTCCAGCTGTCACTCAATGTCTACACTATCCTTCACTGCAAAAATCATTAAAAAAAAAAAAGTTGTTTCTCTTCATTTTCATTTACATATTTTTTTCTTTTTTCTACCTACTCCAATGAGACATTTGCCCATACCCTTCATTGAAACAGCCCTCACCAATGTAACAATGACATTTACCTAGCCAAAAACAATGACAAACTTTTATCATTTGTTATAGGCTGAATTTTGTTCCTCCCCAAAAGACATGTTGAGGATTTAACCCTTGGTACCTATGAATATGACCTTATTTGGAAATAAGATATTTACAGATGTAATAAAACTGACTCAGCCATACCCAATTGGGGAGGAGGATCCAATATGATTAGTGTTGTTATAAGAACAGAAGACAGAACACAGGTACAGAGGGAGAATGCACATGATGATGGAGGCACAGATTAGAGTGACAGATCTACAAACCCAAGAACACCAGTGATTTCCAGGAACACCAGAAACTAAGGGAAAGACAAAGAAGAGATTCTCCCATAGATCCTTTAGAGAAAACATGGTTCTGCCAACATCTTAATTTCAGACTTCTGGCCTCCAGAACTATGAAAAATAAGTTCCTACTGTTTTAAGCCCCCAGTTTAGAGTAATTTGTTATGGCGGCCAGGGGGAAACGAATGCATCACCTTATCTAACCTCTCAGCAGCATCTGACATGGTGAGCATTCTTTCCCTTGAAATTGTTTCTTCTTCCGGTTTGGAGCATGGCTCCCACCTGACTTTTCTCTTACTTGCTCCTTCTCAGAATCAGTTGGTTGCTGGCTCTTTCACACATTCTGGATCTCTAAATGTTGGGTACCATAAAGACCTGTCATAGAATCTCATTCTTTTACCGACACAAATACTTGCAAGCCGACGACTTTACATACCACTTAGATATTGGTGTGTTTCAGACTTATATTCTAACCAAGACTTCTCCTCTAAGCTCCAAAGCAATATGTATAAAAGACAATCAGCTTCTTTGCTTGAGTATCTAATAAGTGTCACAAAGCTAATACTGCCAGCACAGCACAATTTCATTATTGATTACTGAAATCAGCATTCCTCAGTAGTTCTCCTGTCACAGTGAGTACCACCAACATTTACCCCTTGTTCAAGCCAAAAACTAAGTAGTTGCCCTACCTTCCTTTCTTTAACATTCCACATCAGATACATCAATGAGTCCTATTTGTTCTGTCTCTGAAACACAGACACGATTCAGTAACTTCACTCCATCTCTGCTAGCACCAACCTGTTGTTGAGTTTTGTCTCTTGTTGGTTGATTACAAAAGCTCCCTATCTTAAATCTTCACCTCTCTCGAGACCTGCTTCCCACATCTTCCACTCTGCACACAGCAGTAAGATCAGTCTTTCTAAAGTGTAAACAAGATTAGGTCACTTCTCTATTCAAATTTTCCATTGACTGTCTAGTTTAACACAGAAGAATATAAAAATTAAAATTCAAGAATAAAACCAAAATTCCTTAAAATCCCTATGATCTGGCTCCTGATTTCCTCTCTGATCTCACCTGTCTCTATAATCTCTTTCAATAAATATATAACAGCCATTCTGGTCTTCTTACCATCTTTTGAGTATGTCATGATTGCGATTATCTCAGGAGTTTTTAATAGGCTGTTCCTTTTTCTTGGGATGTCACTCCCTCTCAAATCCTTTTCTATTTGGGATATCTCTCCCTTCAAATTCTATGGCTATCTTCTTCATGCCATTGAAGTCCCAACAGATGTCACCTCCTCAAAGTGATTTTCCTGTATACCTTAGCTAAATCAACCAACCACTCTATTCAATCTCTTCCTACTCGATTTTCTACTTTTATGTTCTCCATAGTACCTATCCAGAGATGAAGTTAATTTTTCCACTTCCATTTTGCTTACTTATTTCCTATCTCCCTCTCTAAAATGTAAACTCTTTAAGGTCTTCAATTCTCTTGTACCCCAGTGTCCCAGGAACGAAAACAGTTTCAGCTGTGAGCGGGTGCACAAGAAAATCTATTGAGTGATCGGCAAGTGAATGGGAGCTGGGTAAGAAAATACATAGGTGTATCATTTAGGAGACTATTATAGTAATTTCCTTAAGATATAATGGTAGTTTGAATCAAAGTAAGTGATAGTTGAGATGGTGAAAATTGAAGTAATTTGATTTATATTTTGGAGAAATTAGTGGTTCGTTCGAGTGAGAGAGAGTAGGGAGTCTACAGTAACTGATGTGCTTCTTTTTTTTTTTTTTTTTAAAGATTTTATTTATTTATTTGACAGAGAGATCACAAGTCGGCGGAGAGTCAGGCAGAGAGAGAGAGAGAGAGAAGCAGGCTCCCGCTGAGCAAAGAGCCCGACGCGGGGCTCGATCTCAGGACACTGAGATCATGACCTGAGCCGAAGGCAGCGGCCTAATCCACCGAGCCACCCAGGCGCCCCGTAACTGATGTGCTTCTATCTGGGTAGATGAGTTGATGAGTCTGTCACTCATTGTTAAAAGAAATACCAAGAGGAGAGAAAGACTTAAAAAGATATTTTTGAGAGGAAGTATACCACTGTGGTTAAAATGTGGATTTATGGTCTCTAAAGCTATTTGTATTTATTGATTTATTAGTTTACTGTCTAATCATGGGCCATTTTTTCAACTTTATAGAATCAGGTTATGGAGTAGATGAAATTTGTTCTTGTCAAGTATATATTTTAAATTTATATGAAAGCTTTCATAATCCTTATCTTGTTTGATCATTAATGATCATATGTCCCTTCCCAAAAGTCCTTATCATGATTCCCTATGACATGCTATGTTTTGCCTTTGTAGCTGCTCTTTCTATTAAGAGTCAGATAAATTTTAAACTTTTCTGTTGTAATTTAGAAGGCCCTCCAGAGTCTAGTCGCTATCCATATTTCCAACTTCACTTCTTCAGTCTCACTTGTCCATCTTCCCCAAGAAGCTTTCCCTGATTTCAAGCTCAGTTCATTCTATTAAATTATCTAACTAAAGTATGAATTTTTCTCTCTATGAAGTATATTGAGGATTTTGTCTGCATGTGAAATTTTCAAGAGTCCTGTTGGAAAAATTCCAACTATTTTTCGAGAAAACCTTGGTAAAATAGACCACCTTATATACCTATTTTTCTGTTGCTGTTTTAAACTTTTCATCACATTACTTCTGATTATTTTTCTGTAAGACATTTATTACAGTTTGAGCATGAGTATTTGCTTTTTTTAATCCTTGACTTAGAACCTTTTTAAAACCTACAGAAGACTGTTATCACTAATACTATATTAACAAAAGGTAAAAGTAAATACATATTCCAAATAACATTAAAAACTACATATCTGATTTAGCACACATTTTAATAAAGCAAGACCATATTCTCCTTGGATGATCAAAAGTTGTAGCCCTCCATTATGTGGTTTCTACCACATCTCCCAGGGCAGGATTACAAGGCAAACTACAGGACTCTCCTCTGAGGGTACCACAAAATCAAATCAGGTAGGGACAGGGCAAAACTTGGGGGACAGTGGATGATGTGACTTGGAGGACTGTACTAGGAGGCTGAGCTGAAAAGAAGTAGCAAGTTTCAACGTAAGACTAGCACAATGCTGAAGACGACAATCACCATCCCAATGCATTTTCTCTACAATAGTTGTAGGAAATCATTTTTTTTTTTCACCAAGTGGGTACTTCTATAGACGTAAGTGGGAATAAAATTTTTTCCCACATACTTTGTATAATATATACGAAAAATAGCCATATTATATCCCTCATGCATCACTTCTCAGGGAAGAATCAAAACTTGTATTATTAATACCAACTGTGCCTTTAATGTATACATTTTTAGCTATTGGATGAAATGTACTCACGCTCACTTTTCCGTTGCGATTGTCTTCTTCTCTCACTGCCAGAGCCTTCAGAAAATTATCTTGCAGGTCTTTACCGGCACTTGTTAATGTCCTATAAAAAGCAGGTCTTAGTTAGAGTACATTAGAAAACAAATATATCAAAAACATTCAGGGGCCAAAAACCACACTTTATTCCAAGTGATAATGTCCTTGTAACACAAAAATTATATACACAATCATTATAAATCATATACAATTATTATAACTTACTACATTCCTCAAATTATTATACAGTTATAGAATCTATATTTATGAATAATTAGAATCAAGTCTATAAATATCATACATGCCTTTATCAATACTCAAGCCAGATAGAGTTAATTTCATTTACATGTCTGTTTTATTCTTTTTAATCATACCATGCAAATTTATTTATACCTCTCATTACCCATAATAATTTTAGATTATTTATAATTTAAGTACAGTTTATTTATTTAATATAAGAAATTTAAAATATGAGAAACCTAAACCAATTTCTTTACTGACATAGAACATTAATCTTACCTCTATGAGGATATAAAAAAGGCAAAAAGGAAAGAAACTAGGTTGAGTCATTTCTGTTAGATAAAAAGAAACTTTAAGACTACAGAGTGTTTGCCTGGCTCAGTTGATGAAGCATGAGACTCTTGATCTCAGGGTTGTGAGTTCGAGCCCCTATTAGGTATAGAGATGACTTCTTTAAAAAATCTTAAAAAAAAAAAAGAATTCAAAAGAGGCAATATTAAAATAAATAAGTTCTGGAGATGGCTATTATACTGACAATATATTAAAATCATACCATTCCTCTTTTTTATTATTATTCAAGTCTTATATACATAGACATATTTTCTATAACCTCTATGAGAAAGATAAAAGTACTTTTGTTATACAAACTGGGAACAGAGAGGGTAAGGGCTAGACCTCCTAAGCTATGTGCAGCAGAGTCAAAAAGTTATATAAATAATCAATTATTACAGCATGCTACATCTGAGAACCGGAAACTTCTCAGCAAGTGGAAATATTGGGCAAGAAAGCTAATGCAGTGTGTGGTAAGGAATTCTTAAATCTTTAACATGCATTACTCTTACTTAACTAGATTTATTTAACAGTCAGTGACCTGAGAAAACTTGCTTAAATAAATATCACAAAAGGAGTCACTTCCTCAAGAAGTGAAGTAGGTCCATTACAAAATATTAGGGTTATAAGTTTTATAAAGACAAATACTCCATCTTTTCTGTTTACAATCCACTACACTTTCAAAATGGGGTAAAAATAATATGGATGAGTTAATCTCCACCAATCGTGTTTAATCATTAGCTAAAGGCATTTATATAATCCTACATGAATGGGTCTAAATAAATCCTTAATCCTCAACAATTAGACTTCTGGTTTTATGATTTAATTATGTTGTTTGTGTCATCACACATAGTTATATTACTGGATTAACACTCAAAAAGAGTAAATAACAAAAGAGAAAAAATGAAAAACTGTTAAAATAGAAATATTTCCATACGTTATTTTCTTAAGAGGTCACTTATTTTAAAGATTACTAAGTCTTTCAGTAAATACTCATGAGTTATTAATCATCTCAGAATTTTAAATGTAAAATTAGGCATTTTCTAGTAGGCAAGGTTTGAATAATCATTGTGATGTGTTCTAATAAGCAGTTTCTAGATAAACACTAAATCAAATTTGAGATTAAATCAGTCTTAATAGCAATACTTTTTTATCTATTGGGCAGTCTTCGTACTATTCTCTATGCTAGGTATTTCACAAATACTTTCAATTATCTTCAAATCAAACCTTAAGGGAGGACATGTTTATTTCCACTTTAGAGATGAACTTGATGATAATCAGTCGGCATTCAGTTTTTAACTTAAATATCACCAACCCCAAGGATTTATTTTACTATTCTGAAGCCACAAAATATAGCAAAACATCATTTGATGCCGCAGTACTTTTACAGAAAACAATGAAAACTCACTGGTAAGAGGAAACCTAAAGTAACAGGAATGGGGGTACTGTGAGGTATGTAAGCTTCATCAGGAGGCGCCCCTAGGAGTTATCAGAGGCTGGTGGTCTTGAAACCTCTGTGGAAAGCCAATCAGCCATAATCATCACTCCAATTCTAGACTAGAATAACTTGTTCAGAGGTAGGTTTGATTTCTAGTCAGTGACATCGGGCATAGCCTATATTTAATAATTCTAGAATTTATATTCAATTCATCTGCACTTGTTTGAATATGTAATTCAACTTATCTGTGCCTCAATTACTTTGAAATGATTTTGTACACTCACTTTGGAAAAATTTAGTGGAGAGTATAGTAAAATGTAATGGATGAGTAAGTTTATTATAAAACTTTTACAATATTATCTTGTTAGGAAATAAACACACATCTATGAAAAAGCAGTTTTCAGAAATAGTTTTATTTTCCATGGATAAGTTTACTGACAAAACTATATGCCTGTATTTTTGTGGTCTCAAATAATATAAATTTTATTTTTTTTAAAGATTTTTTATTTATTCATTTGACACAGAGAGATCACAAGTAGGCAGAGAGGCAGGCAGAGAGAGAGAGAGGAGGAAGCAGGCTCCCCGCGGAGCAGAGAACCTGATGCGGGACTCGATCCCAGGACCCTGAGATCATGACCTGAGCCGAAGGCAGCGGCTTAACCCACTGAGCCACCCAGGCGCCCTAAATTTTATTTTTTAGGGCAAAATGGAATATTATTTGCAAACTTGATAAAAATATGATTTATTTATCATAATGTATGGATTTTTAGACAACTTATTTGAGTATTAAATATGGGAGACATATTTCTACTGTACTTTGATGTAGGGCACCTGTTGCTTTGTCTTGTATATTTTCTCCAGGACAATATAATATCTTTTTTGTTTTGTTTGTTACATAAATTAGGAGGAAAAAAAATCCTGCTTCTTTTCAAATAGTATTTTATAAATTTCTTTAACATTGGTAAGCA
Source organism: Mustela erminea (assembly GCF_009829155.1). NCBI lineage: Eukaryota > Metazoa > Chordata > Mammalia > Carnivora > Mustelidae > Mustela > Mustela erminea. Next base: position 163,130,886 of record NC_045615.1, on the reverse strand, counting down.
TTTTCACATTCCTCCGTTCAGTGTATTATTGTAGATTGTTCTGTATTATCAGTCTGGGTTGCTATAACAAAATGCCATAGATTGGGTGTCTTAAACAATAGATACTTATTTGCTCACATATCTGGAGGCTGAAGTCCGAGGACGAGGTGCCAGCACAGTAACCACTCTCTTCTCTTAAGCAACTCACTGTATTTGTACTAGTATCTCACTGTGTTCTTAATATTCATTTTTCTGATTTCTTTTGTTTTGTTATACATATATTTTTCTAAATTCTATGTCGTCCAAAATCTACATGTATACCAAATATTGTATAGAAGGAATAAAAGTAACCAGTGAACCATTTCAAGTCCTTTCCTTTGAGCATTATTTCAACAGAAGAATCTATCTTTAATATCTAAGGGATTATTTTTTTAAAAGATCTAAGAGGGAAAAACAGTGGAGCTAAATCCAATGTGTGGTTTTTTACTCTCCTGTATTTTCTTGTAAACTATTCCTGGTGGCTTTTTTTTTTTTCTTCCTTCCTTCCTCCCCTTCTTTCTAATTTAATTGAAACAATTTTCCTTAGAGGTTAGGTCGATCAGAATTATATTTAGAAAGACTTATGGTTTAGGAATTTTTACACTATATACTGCGATTTCCATGAAATTTCCACAAGGTCATCAATTTATATTCTAATCACTTTCAGAAAAGAAAAAGACTTCTGGAGAAATGAGATTCATTTATTTGTAAGGAGGAATGAGAATCAAATTTTCATTAAGATAAATGGCGTCACTCCCCCCATGCTGGCCCCTTTTGCATGTCAAAGAGTTTATAAATTACCAAATGCACAGTAAAGCTACCAGCATCTTTGGGAAGAAGTTTCAACTGTTGGAAGCACACAGAAGAAAGACGAGAAGTGCTAGGATGCACACGAGACGGCTGTTCCTTTTCGTCCTCTATTCTGAAGAAAACCCAAGGGGGAGAGTTAAAATCTGTGGTATCTTCCATCAGTCAGACTCTACTCCCCCCTGTATGAAAAGCTGTGCTTTTCTTTGAAGGGACAAAATGGTCTGCCCTGTCTGAGAAAGTGTCCCTGAACTCTTCTTTTTTGGTACATCTGGAAAATTTCTAGTTAATTCCTAAACACGGTAGGTTAAGATGTTCTCACACTTCAGATTGAAATCAAAACCACATTGAGATATCACCTTACACCAGTTAGAATGGCCAAAATTAACAAGACAGGAAACAACATGTGTTGGAGAGGATGTGGAGAAAGGGGAACCCTCTTCCACTGTTGGTGGGAATGCAAGTTGGTGCAGCCACTTTGGAGAACACTGTGGAGATTCCTCAAGAAATTAAAAAGAGAGCTTCCCTATGACCCTGCAATTGCACTCCTGGGTATTTACCCCAAAGATACAGATGTAGTGAAAAGAAGGGCCATCTGTACCCCAGTGTTTATAGCAGCAATGGCCATGGTCGCGAAACTGTGGGTAGAATCAAGATGTCCTTCAACGGACGAATGGATAAGGAAGATGTGGTCCATATACACCATGGAGTATTATGCCTCCATCAGAAAGGACGAATACCCAACTTTTGTAGCAACATGGACGGGACTGGAAGAGATTATTCTGAGTGAAATCAGTCAAGCAGAGAGAGTCAAGTATCATATGGTTTCACTCACTTGTGGAGCATAAGGAATAACACGAAGGACAAGGGGAGATGGAGAGGAGAAGGGAGTTGGGGGAAATCGGAGGGGGGATGAACCATGAGAGACTGTGGACTCTGAGAAAGAAACTGAGGGTTTTGGAGGGGAGAAAGGGAGAGGGATGGGTGAGCCTGGTGGTGGGTACTAAGGAGGGCACGTATAGCATGGAGCACTGGGTATGGTGCATAAACAATGAATTTTAGAACACTGAAAAAATAAAATTAAATTTTAAAAAAAAGATGTTCTCACACTTTAAGGGGGACCTAATAATAATAATAAGAAGAATAATAAGAATAATAATAACAGTAATGCTTAGAGAGGAAATAAATATTCTTAGTCTCTAAATGTGGTTTTATCCTGAAAATACATTCAAATATAACTTTAGTTCTGCTCTCTTCTGGGAGGCATCTAAATCTCTTACCTGATCTGAAATAGACTTCCTGATCTTCTGGTTGTACAGTGAAGGCCAATGAGAAAGCAGAAAACAAAGAAAGTAAGCTTTTGTTTGGAATATCTGCATCCAGTCTCTCCCTGTGGCAATCAGCCTCATTGCTCCAGAAAACACTGAGCAAAAACGGGTTTTAGAAAGGTGAGGGCCTTCAGGCTTTGCATCGTCAGGTCGTACATGCCTAATCTCTACGTGTGTGTGTCTCTAGTTCATATATTTCAAAGATTCCATCTAAGGAGCGGAAGAATCTGATGGAATGGGGTTGCAAGGGGTGACTTCTCACCAGGGAAAGGCAGTCAGAACAGGAGCCCATACTGCCGGTGCCAACAGCCACACGAGATGGCAGGGACTGTCACACAGGAGAGTGGCGGCTCGGAGCAGAAGAGCATAGGGATGAGGGAGGGCTGTGGGGCAGAAGGGATGTGTGGGGTGAGACTCTGGGGAGAAAGATACCTGAGGAAGACTGTTAGGAAGGCTTGCTGCACGACCCCTCTGTATGAACCCCTGAGTTCCTCCTTTAATAAAGCCGGCAGCATTAAGAGGTTAAGTCTGACCTCTAGTGACAAGGAGAGCTTAGAAAAGATGAGGCAACTTAAAAATGAGGGACAGAGGGAAATTGGAAGGGGAGGGAAACCATGAGAGACTATGGACTCTGAAAAACAATCTGAGGGTTTTGAAGGTGAAGGGGGAGGTTGGGGAAACCAGGTGGCGGGTATTGGAAAGGGCACGTACTACATGGAGCACTGGGTGTGGTGCAAAAACAATGAATTCTGTTACGCTGAAAATAAATTAAAATAAATGAAAAAATGAGGGACAGGGACAGAGACAGAGATAAGGGAGGTGAGAGGGTGGTTGGAAGCAACCCAGCCTGCGGTGCCATCTAAGGTTCAGCAAAGCCATGTCCTTGAACCAAACTCTGCCAATAAAGATTCACGGGTCTACGCTGACATCCCTGTCACGTTCAGTCACTGAGGGAGAGCAGCAGCCCACGGCAGGTGTGGACGTGAACGAATGCACAAGAGCCCCATGTGACGGGACGCTCAGATAAGGACACTCTCAAGTGTAAAATGTATTCTCGTCACCACAGTCTTTCACCCAAACCAAAAACCTTGAGGTTCAAAAATGCCAGCATAATAACTCATTTGTTTTTTCAGAAATATAGTCTCAAAATTGCCAATATTATCATCACCAATATGTTTACTGAAAACACTTTGAGACTTTTTGCAGATCTTCTTCTTCTTAGTGTATACACCTCTAGGGATGAATGGCCAGATTACCGTGCTTTTAGACCGCTCACTGATAAAGGTTCCTTCTGTATGCCATGATACCAACTAGATACACAGTTAGGTTCACTGTTTATATTATTTCAATTTGAAAAAGATTTCAAATTTTGCTTATAGTTACATAAATAACATGCTCAGAATTCTAAAATCAAATTTATAATTTAGAAATTGAGAAAGATCTCGTTTTCATCTCCCCCAGTTTTATGTACCCTATTCTATTCTCTCCCTTCTGTACAGAACATCATTTTATTTTTAATTCCAGTGAGTTAACAGATGGTATTATATTAGTTTAAGGTGTGTAATATATCGATTTAACACCTCCATACACGAGCCAGTGCTCATCACAAACCTACTCCTTAAACCCCATCATCTGTTTCACCCACCACCCCTCTGGTGACCATCACTTTGTTCTCTACAGATAAGAGTCTGTTTCTTGATTTGTCTCTCTCTCATTTCTTTCCCTTCATAGAGCATCATTATTTTAAGTATCCTTAAATTGATTTTGTAACTGTTACTATTTTTTAAAAGATTTTATTTATTTACTTGACAGAGAGATCACAAGTAGGCAGAGAGGCAGGCAGAGACAGAAGGAAGCAGGCTCCCTGTGCAGCAGAAAGCCCGACGCGGGGCTCAATTCCAGGACCCTGAGATCATGACTTGAGCCAAAGGCAGAGGTTTAACCCACTGACCCCCCCAGATGCCCCATTAACTGTATCTATTTTTAATACAAGCCTATCTATCTGTCACCTAGCTAGCTAGCTAGGTATTTACTTTTGTCGATGGTAGCCTCCTCTACATATTTTCCTCAAACTTGGTTTTTCACTTAGCGTTATGTTCAGGGAATTATACCATGTAGTAAGAGACATTTCCACTACTTTTTATAGTTGCATAGTACTCCACTGTAGGAATATACCACCGTTCAGTCACTTAGCCACTGATGGTCATTGGTTTGCTTCCTGTTATTTGCTATGATAAATACTGCTTTAGCATTTAGCTTTGTGTATAGGTCATTTCATGTTATTGCCACTGTATTTTGGGGATAAATTCCTAGAAGTAGGATTGCTGGTCAAAGAGTACATGAATATTTTATTTAGTTAAATATTACCAAATTTCCCTTCAGTGGGGTGGGACATTGTGCAGTCCTCCCTACAATTTATAATAGTAAAGTTCAGTTTCTGCAAAGCCTCATTAGCAAAGTATATTGTAAATCTTTTAGATTTGTGCTGGTCTAGTACAAGAGAAACTCAGTATAATTGTGTATTTATCTTATAAAGAGAAGTGAACATATTTTCATATATAGAAATCATTTGCACTTCTTTTTCTTTAAACTGTATGTTGATACCTCATTTTTCCATAGTATCACTGGCCTCTTTCTTCTCTATTTTCTTCTTTAAACATGAAGACTTTTAGCTCTTCTCTGTGATGTAAGTCGCAAATATTTTCCCCAGCTTTTCAGTTGTCATTCTACTTTGCTTATGGTGCATTTTACCAAGAAAATGTTTCATTTGTATGTCATTAAAATAATTTGTAAGTGTTACAAATCATTCCCTTACTATGGATTCTGAATCAACAATTATAGAGGAATCCATCTATACTTTCTTCTAGAACTTGAAAGTTTTCTTTTTTATTCATTTGTTTTAACATTTATCTCTCTAATTCCTTGACATTAACCCTGATGTACTGTGGGATGAATTGATCCTATTTCAACTTTTTCCATTTGGATATTCAGTTATCCCAACACCAATTATTTAAAAACCCGTCTTTCTTTTTTCCATTGATTTGAGATTATGTCTTTCCGTATACACTTGGGCCTGTTTCTGTGTTTCCTATTTTGTTTCAGTGCTTTGTCTGATTATATCACATTATTTTGAAAACAGAAATTATGTTTTAATATCTGGTAAAACTATCCCCTCTCATTGCTGGTTCTTTTTTATAGGTGGTGTGATTTTTTTTTTTTTTTGGTGGATGTTTTTTGTTATTTACTTTTCTTCAAATGGATTTTATTAATAGAATTGTCTGACCATTAAAAATATAAAAACACTCAAACACTGATGACCACGTACCAGGATTACCTTCAGTTTCTAAATGTCATAGCTTGTGATTTTAAAGACGGCTGGCTTGACTGGCACAGTACAAATGACCAGCATGGTACTGGGTCTGCCGGTTCTCTGCATCATGGTAGCCCAAGTGCACACCAGCTCCTGCAGACATTGTGAACATGAATTCCTGCTACACTTTCAAAGATGGGAAGATACTCACTCTACTTGCCATACCTCCAGTCCTAAGTTTTATATTAAATTAATTAAATGTAGTATTAGATTAAAACCATGTGTTTGATGAGTCTGATCATCCAATTGAACTCAAAAACTCATTCTGTGTACCACTTACTCTATTTTTATCTATAATAACTGATTTATTCAGACAGTTAGTAATCTCTACTCTGGCCTGTTTCGGAGAGTTGTGTTTATCTACAAAATTTAGCAATGTCATCTTGTGTTTACAAATTTCTTTTATATTGTTGCATAAACTAGTCTCTTGACTTTTTAAAGTCTTCTGTTTTCATAGTTATACCCCTCCTAATCATTTCTTACCCTATGTATTTGTAGCTTTTCCCTTTTATCTTAATTGGGTTAGCCAGTAGTTTGACTATTTTACGTTTTTTCCCAAAGAATTAACATTTGGATTTACTCCACACTTTTTTCTTACTCATTTATTTCAAATTTTTAAATTAATATCTTCTTTTTTTTCTTTTTGGGGGGTACCATGTAATCTTATTTCTATTCTTTTAATTGGGTGCTTAATTCATTTTTATTTTTTCATTTTCGTGATATAGATATTTAGGGCTATTATATTTTTCTCTGAAAACTGCTTTAACTATTTCCCATAGAGTCTGATAGTTGTATATTCACTACCTTTTTTTTTTTTTTTAATATTTTGTTTATTTGACAGAGGGGGAGAGAGAGAGCACAAGCAGGGGGAGCTGCAGGCAGAGGAAAAAGCAGCAGGTTGCCTGCTGAACTGAGAGCTCCCTGCAGGGCTGGATCCCAGGAGCCCAGGATCATGACCTGAGCCAAAAGCAGATGTTTAACCGACTGAGCCACCCAGGCGCCCTTCAGGATTCTTATTTTTAAGAACTTCTAGTATTTCTTTCTTTGCTTCCCCTTTGATCAAAGAGTTTTTAATTAGATGCTTTTTAATGCTCCACTTTAAAAGACTTTTCATTGCTGTTGTTATTAATGTTGTCTTACTGAACTGTGGTCTCTTTGTAGTTATGGGAGGCGGAGTAATTAAGGGGATTTTTTTTTGTGTGTGTGGTATCCTTGTGTGGGCAAGATATAGTCCAGCTTGGAGAATGTTACTTGTAGACTTCAGAAGAGAAAGTCTTTCTATCAGAGTTTAGAACTGAGTACGTATTTATAAAAATACCTAATTAATTATATTGTCTTTTATCTTTTTAGTAAATATTTGCCCATTTACTCTGTTTTAGATTGAGAGAATGTGTTAAAATCTCTTATTAGCATTTCTGCTATTTATCATTTTCTCTACAGTGGTTTCTACTTTATAAATCTGTGTTATTGGGCAATTAACTGAGTAATTACTAAAACTCTTGTTTCTACAATTGTGAACTATATAGCTTGAGACATTATAATTTATCCTTCATTGTCTGTTAGTGGCTTTTCAAACTGAATGCTAATTTGTTAGATATCAAAATTGTAACTCTTACGCTTTACTTCTGTTTGTCTAAAATACCTGTGTTTCTATTTATTTATACATTTCTGTAGCTCTTTAATTTAGATGTATCTTTGTATAAAATATAAACTTTTCCTTATGATTCAATTAAGTTCATTTAGACATAGTGATGACTGGTAAGAGAGGCCTTAGTTTTTCCATGTTGCTTTAGGTGTGCTCTATACATACACAGATGGGTACGGAGTCGTATCATCATAAATGCACACACAGAAAATTTTTCATATAGAAGTCCATGTTGTTACATTTTCCTCTATATATTTCCTGGCACTAACAGGTTTATAGTTTGCTCAAATGATTACTTTATATGAAACTTGTTTCCCCTTTTTTTAAACCAATGTTCATTTTTCCTACTAAGAAAAAATAAAATTTCACTACCAGTACTTTTTCTTCTATTCTTTCCTATCCCTAAACATCTAATTTGAAATAATACGCCCTTTACTCTCAGTTAATACCTATACAGAAGTTAGTGAACTTATTCTGTTTTTTGCTTACTTCCCCTTATTTTTGATAGTTAGTATATCTGTATTATCAATGCACATATCATTTTTATACTATACTGTCTCCCTTATATCCCATTTAATCTTAGTTTTACAGATAAATATATATTTAATGTTTACAACAACTCCTTTGGTAGGTGTCTTCCTGGTCACTTTGGGGGCCTGAAACACATTCTCTAATTAGTTTCCACAGAGGTCTCACAGGAACAATAGTGCCTGAGTTCTTGCCTGATAGCATGCTTGCAGGCCTTAGACAGGAAGTTTAGTGTGGCTGGGTATAGAATCCTTGGTTCATATTTTCTTTTCTTGAGTCTCTTAAATGTTACTAAACTATTTGCGGGCACAAAACACTGAAAATTTTGATGACAAACTGAGTGTCTTTCCCAATATGTCTTGGCCTTTTTGCCTTTTTTCCCTTTTCCCTTAAATTCCATTTTTCTAGACCATGTCGTGTTGGCTATTCTGTATTTTTTCCCAGAAATTTAATGTGCCCTCTCAATACATCATTTCAAATCTTTTATTTCAGAGAGTTTCCTTAAAGTACAATGCTTAGTTTTAATTCTATGCTTTTGCTTTGTTTCTCCTTCTCCAGGGACACCAATTGCATATCTTTTTTCCCATGTTCATTATCCTTTTATCTAGTCTTGATCTATCCTCTATTAATTAATCCAAGTTTTTTTTTAACTCTTCATTCTGTGTAATTTTCAATTTTCTTCTTTTTGTCTTTTATCTCTCCTAAACCACAGTGCATAGAACTTATTTGCACCTATGCTCTTTTTAGTTTATTCTTTACTTAACAAATGTTTTCTTTCTTTTTTTCTTTCTAACCTTTCCTATGTTCTGTCAGCACACTTATTTTTATAATAACAGGACTCCAACTTTTTTTTTAAACTTATTAACACTGTCTAGGGGCACCTGGGTGGCTCAGTGGGTTAAATATCTGTCTTCAGCTCAGGTCATGACCCAGGGTCTTGGGATTAAGTCCCGCATGGGGCTCCTTGCCCCTCCTTGCCTGTTTCTCCCTCTGTCTACTGCTCCCCTTGCTTGTGCACTTTCTATTTCTCTGAAAAATAAATAAATAAATAATATATTTTTTTTAAAAGCAAAACACCGTGTACAGAACTATTTATAAGATGATCTCGCTCTGACTGATGTCAAAATGCAGGTTAAAAAAGAAGTAAAAAACACTAGACAAATTCAACACTGATAAAAACGTCTGATTGCTGCCAGTGTAGCATTATGGCAACCCAGAATGATCCCAGAATTTTAAAAAAGAGAGAGAGAGAAGGAAAGGGGGAGAGAGAGCACTGATAACAGTGCATAATGTAACAGGATTGCTGTGGGCTCTGAAACAATTCATGAAAAGTTCTTCGCATACTGCATGGTGCACAGAAGGTGCTCAGTTAATAGATCTACTTTCGTTATCGTTATCATTACCATTACCATCACTGCATGGATCAAAACAGAGATAGCTGGGGTAGTAAATTTGGGGGCATGTACCTTAACATTTAAATTCTGCGTCTCTTTTGTCTTCACTTGTCTCTCCCTATGTGCAGATCAGATCAAATACGTAAGCATCCCAAGTATATAAATCATAAAATGTCCATGTAGACCAATGCTCTTTAAATATTTACTAGACATTGTGCTGGATTGTATTTTCCAAAATGGAAGCAATATTATCTCCCATTCTATAGGTACTTCCCATGTCATCTCTCCTAGCAAGAGGACTAGACTTTTCTCCTCCACCTCCTTGAGTCTGACTACTTTGAACAACAGAATACAGGGAAAAAACACCGTGCCAGTTCTGAATCTAGCTTGTAACTGAACTGGCATCTTCTCTCCCTCTCTTGGAATGCACTGTCTTAGAAGCCAAATGCCACCTAAGAAAATCAAGTACACTGAGACAACCATGCTGTGAAATGCCCAAGCTGAAGAGGCCCTGGAGAATGAGCTGCCAGTTGGGGAAGAAAGAGAGAGAAAGAGAGAGAGAGAGATTTGTGGATCACTGTGGCCCCAAACATGTAAGTGAAGAAGCTATCTTGGAAGTGAATCTTCTAGCTCCAGCCCCATTAGATGTCACCAAATAAGCACAGACCAGCTGTCCAGCCAACCCCTGCCTGAAGTCCTAACCCAAGAGATGCGAGCAAAACAAAGTGGATTTTTAAGCTATGGTGTATTTTACAGAAGTAGATAACCAGAACAAATATTTATTTAAAATGGGTAGAATGAGGGGTTCCTGGATGTCTCAGTCAGCTAAACCTGCAACTCCTGACTTAGACTCATGATCTCAGGGTCGTGAGGTAAGGCACTACAGTAGGCTCCACCTGAGCATGAAGCCTGCTTGGGATTCTCATTCTCTCTCTCCCTCTGCCCGACACCCCACTGGTGCTCTTTCTCTCTCTCTCTCTATCACTTTAAAAAAAAAAAGTGTATAATGAAATTTATTTCCTGTGGAAAAAATTATAAACCTTTATTTTTATGCTCAAAATAAAATGATTTTCACATACAAACCTAGAAAGCCAAATTTTAATTTATCTTTCATTTCACAAATTTAACTATCATTCATAACCAGCTACTCATTAACTACTGGCTATAGTAATGAACTCTTGTTAAAATATATTTAAATCTTTAAAATCAGCTTTCATGTTGGCGAAGTATTTCCCTTTTTCTATAACTCTTTTCCTCTCTACAGACTTCTTTTAATATTATGGGCTGTAAAAATACTTAGAGTAGAAAACTTTAAAGTCTAGATAATAAAGTAAACCACTCATTTCCAACAAAAAGCATTATGACCCATGATATTCTGACTGAGAATTTCACCTGGTTGGAGCAGAGTTGGTGGCACAATTACATATAAATAAATATATATATGCTAAGAAAACATTTAACAGGTCAGAGCCTCAGAGCCAGGGAAAGTGTATTTTACTTTTACATTTCCACTCGAGGACACTCTCTACTTCAGTAAGAGCAGAATCCATTTATATTTTCCCAATTACAAAAGCAATCAAATGTGGTAACTTGAGTTAACTAGCACCATATTTCTAATTAAAAGAGGTAATATTTTAATATCCTTTATTAACTGATGTCCCAGACAGCAATGTTATATTGCCCTGATAAAGAGAAACAATTAGATTCTATTATTTGAGTGGCTCTTTGGATCTAAAAACGTTCTCCTCGAAAGGCACAGGATGTAATTATGTTTTTAATCTTAGTTAATGAATTCAGCTACTTTAAAAACGTTAACAGATATATTACTTAAATGAAAAACTTTTATACAAAAATTCTAGTGTTAGTCATGTGAAGAAATATTAGGCTTAATATTAGAGGAATTATACACCTGAACTTCCATTTATAAAACTAACACTCATTGTATGAAAGAAATTTGACATATGATATTATTTAGCATATAGTTCTTTGGTATCTTGACTTAGAATACACATGAATTAGAAAAAACTAAGTATGTTATCAGAATAAATATATTTTATTTATGTATATTTTATCTTTCTATCTAGTATTTAGTTCTAAATTAAAGATTTTTTAAATGTACTATCCTTTACAAGAAATAATTGGATTAGAAGTCATATTTTAAAGCTTAGGCTGTTAGTCGTCTTGACATTGCTGGCATGTTGTCAACTGAAAAATCTACTATAAAAACTTGATTGCTACTTACATAATCTATTGGACAGGAAATACCTTTGTAAAGACCTTAATACTGCATATTTTATTGTTTAATAAAATGGAAAAGTAATTGTAAAAACGACAGTAAATATAAGATATTTGAAACTCCACAGAGTAAATGATTTTAAAAATATATTATTATTGCTCACAAAGTTCAGTTGAATAGTTTCCATGGTTATCAGAATTTTGGCTTACCCTGGAAATGCACACCTGACCAAATATTGGCAGGAATATTTCAAACAGTTAACAAAGCTACCAGAAGCATGGTCCATGTCACTTATCCAGCATTAAGTGTGTGTGTATGTGTGTATATATATGCATTTTTTTTCTAGTTTCTTTATCAACTTTCTGCTAAGTTTATAAAACCCACCACTTCCAAGGGGGAAAACATTTCAACTGAGAATCCTCCCCGTGTGGTTCTAGCGTAGCTCACTACATATGAAGAGATAATTTCTGTCCTTCATGTTTCATAATTTTAGAAATGTGCATGTGATACTTTTAAATATTTAGGAAATCTAAATTATACACATCGCTACAATCTGAATTATATGGGAAGTTAAGTTAGGGACAGTGTTAATATTAGGATTCGAGTGGTAGGGATTAAAAAAAGAGAGATGGGGCCAAACTCCAACATTTTTGATATGACTAATAAGAGTAAATAATAAAACAGGATCTATTTTTAAACTTAAATAAGAAAATGTTATCCAACCAGAAATCAAAAGATATTTGAATATTCAATTGAGATTTGGCTATAAAAGTATAATCTCCCTATATCAAATCAGTCAAACACATGTAGATAAATGTGTTTGTAAATGTAAGAAAGAACTATATATGCTGACTCAGGATTCAGCTGGTTCAGTTAAAGCTGATTCAGTTAAAGCATAAGGGGATAATATGCACTTATGATCAATCAGTAAATATTAATGTTGGCTAAATGTTTACTAAATATAACATAATTATCATGTCTTTTTCATAATTTCATATGCCATACATGGCTAGTACAGGTTTAAGCTCGATTGTTGAATTAAAACTTTTTTTAAAAATATTTTAATCTGAGAGCAAGAAAAAGAGAGAGATTGAGAGAACAAGTTGGGGAGGGATAGTGGGAGAAGCAGACTTCTCACTGAGCAGGTAGCCTGATGTGGGGCTCAATCCCAGGACTCTGGAATCATGACATGAGCTGACCTGGAATCATGATCTGAGGGCAGATGTTTAACCAAATGAACCACCCAGGCACCTCTAGGTAAATAAAAATTTAATGTGATGGACAGATTAGGCCTAGAGTGTGTGAAACTTTAAGTAGCTGCATTTGTTTTATCCTACCATCATATACAGTCATTATAAAATATTAAAATTATAATGGCATTTAGTAGACTTAAATTCTACATAATATAACTGTTATTTAATGAACTGGTAATGTGTAAGGAGTTTGAATGAACAGAGAAAAAATTTCACAAAGAAATATTTGTGCAGATAAATTTTTATTTCTTTTTTTCTACTTTGCAGCAAGTTGAAAGTGAATTTTATAATATACAAATTTTGCTTGATAAAGTTATTAAAAATTATATTGTGCTTTCAATTTTTTTTCTAAAATCCCTTTTCCTCATAATTCCTAAAACACATATATACTTTCAATCCACTAAAAGAATTCATTAAAATGCAGATTTAATATGAATGATTAAATACGTTTCTATGATACTCATTTGCTACTATCACAAAATATGTTCAGTAAGAGACTAAGCCTACAAGAATTCCATGAGGAGTTTCCACTGTCACCCTGCTGAAATTCCTCAATGCACATCACCATGTTTTTAAAGACATTAAAAAGTCTTATAATGAAGAAATCTCTTTAACTTTACCTAAACTCAGTGTTTCCAAAGTTTATTTAGCCACAGAGTCATTTCTGTTTCAGAAACAGACATTTGTGTTTCATAGGACGTTTTGTCACTTTCTAGAACATTCATTAATATATGGGCAACAAGTATACACATAAACAAATGTTTTTGGAAATTCTGTTGTAAACATTTTATAGTCTAACTTATATGGTTTTTCTCTCTTCACCAAGTCTTGCCAAGTCACATTCTGTAATATATCTTAGATCCATTCAGTTTCCTCTGAATTACTTGCCACTACTCTAAATCCAACCCGTCATCATCACTGATGTTATCTGTTACTGTAGCCTCCTAGCTGATGTCTCAGATAATACTGTCCAATTCATTTTCCTCATTGAGGCCACAGAACCCTAAAAATAGTCTAGGTGTTGCTTGCATGATTAAAAGCCTTTAATCAGCAGTTTCCTATAGAATTTAGAATAAAACATGAAAATAATAAATTGTCGTGAAAGGTCTTGTAAGGTGTGTCTTGCCACTCCCTTCCTCTCTCTACTGTCTGACCACACCGTCCACATAGAGTTCTTTCTTTTTTTTTAAGATTTTATTTATTTGACACACAGAGATTACAAGGAGACAGAGAGGCAGGCAGGGAAGCAGGCTCCCCGCTGAGCAGAGAGCTCGCTGTGGGGCTGGATCCCAGGACCCTCACATCATGACCTTTAACCCACTGAGCCACCCAGGCTCCCCCACATATAGTTCTTAACACATGTGATGTCTTTCTTACCTTAGGTCTCCACACAAGGTACTTTCTTTGCTGAAAATTCTCCCTGGGATTTGTGTTGTTTGGTTTTCCTAATTCCTGCCTGCCTATGCATATGAACTTCAACATCATATCCTCGGAGAGCCCCCCCTGACCTCCATTCTAATCTGGGTCACATACACATCAAACAGTCGCACACATTACACAATTTCAATATATGATAATGACAGCATCTGGAAATACAGCAGATTAAAACGTTATTTCTCCAGATAGCAATATAAGAGGGAGAATAAATTAAGCAAATCATCACATTGTTGTCGAAATCCTAATCACACAAACTCACACAGAGCAGATGGTAGGTTTCTCCTCACAGAGGTAAGACAAAAATACATTGTAATCATACAACCTGAGCCTCTTGCATCTTAGAGCTTCCATAATTACACAGATGGATCTTTTCAGTACCCAGCTGTCATGTTTTACAGTGGATTTTCTCATTTTTCTTACGAATATATCTTCTGTCCTTGATTCCCCTTTCATCCTTGGCCAGTAGCTCCGCAGTGGCCTAGTAGGATGGTGATATCTAAACGACTTGGAATGCCTACCACATTGTTTTAGAGTTCCCATAAATTCACGCAAAATCCCTTTCTTTTTATTTATAACACTTACAACATTTATTTTTGTGTTTGATTGTTAAATGTCTATAATCCTCACTGGGCTCAATCTAATGAGCTCAAGAACCTTATCTATTTTCCTTAACTCTTTCCACCCAGAGAGTAGCAGAGTGCTTCAACAAATGTCTGTGAATGAACTATTATATGAATTACTTACTGCATCAGTTACTTGGGTCAGAACTAGAAGAAAAATGTAATAACATATAATCCCTTCCCTTAAAAAGTTATAAATGCGATGGGGGAAGACAGCACATTAAACAGACAGAAAGGGAGTTTGATAAAATCTATGAGGTACAGTGAGTACACCAAATAAACCTGCAGAAATGGTACATAATACTACATCAAAAATATTCTAAGGTCCTTCCAAGAAGGAAAATACTCATATATCTTTCACAATTTACAAATTTGATTGAACTAACCCATCTGCTTCTTTGAAGAAATGCTTAATCCTCATAATGACCAGAACTACCAACCACAATGAAGCAACATGGAAACGAAGAGTTAACATAAACTTAACCATGTTTATATGGAATGACCATAAAGAGAGAAATTATATTTCCACAATGTAAGGAAAGTTAGGGAAAAATTTCATGTATAATATTTCTCACAATTATCTTTTCTGTCATGTGAAATATTTATGTTCTGTTCCTATTATGTCTAGAGTGCATAAAATAATTTCTCCATCATGTATTTTGGAAAAGGGAAAATATGTTACTAAATGTCTTAGGGGAAGCAAACTCCTCTTTTGCAACAAGGTTTTGATTTGACGAGGACATCAAGATCAGAGCAAGAACTGAATCATCTGCTTCTCTGATCCTTCTCTGTGGTTAGCAGCTCTGATAATTATCAAATATAAAAATCCCCATCAAAGGAACCTAAGAGAGCTTTGCAAAAGTTGAAAGAGTTTCTTAGATAGCTCCCCACTAATCACAACAAAGGTTTCTTATATGACACGGAAAAAAAATTACTTGGGGCCATTTGTGGCGTATTAAGAACTCTTCATTATTTCTAAGTTACATGTATACAGTATTTACTTTACATCACGGAAATAAAATCTACATAAGGAGAAAATAGACACTCCAACTCTCTTATGTGAACCAGAGCTTTTTAGTTTGGATCCATGTGTTGGGTGGTGCTGGGTACCCCAGTGTACGGTCACCGGCTCTGGACACCCCAGTATACGGTCATCGGCTCTGGACACCCCAGTGTACGGTCACCGGCTCTGGGTACCCCAGTGTATGGTCACCGGCTCTGGGTACCCCAGTATACGGTCACCGGCTCTGGATACCCCAGTGTACGGTCACCAGCTCTGTCCTTCCTCCCGCTAGTACACACAGACTCTGTTTTGGTTTCTAGCTGAAGTTGCTCATTTTCGAGTCATTTTCCTCGAATATTTTTGTGTCATCAAACAGTCATAAAAGTCTACAGTTATAATTGTGGTTTATGAATTAAATTACCTACATTTTCTTCTGTCCTTGTTTGGGATATCAGAATTACATAGTCTTATATTATTAACCTGCTTCTCCATTTCCTCAGTAGCTGCTTATATTCAAAGCAGAATTCTTTTATTGACATTCATTCCTAAGGAACATAAATGAATATATCTTCAACTGTATAAGTTTGTGTTTTCTATTTATTAGAAAATTCAGGAAAGTGCATTTATACAACAGAACCCATTCTGGCTAGGTTAAGCATAAATGGAATTTATCAAAGGATCTTAAAGAGCATAAAACACTTCAAGGAAGGTCAGAAATCCAGACTCAAGAAACCACTGGAAAATGCTCAGTCACAATGAACTGACTGCTTGGGCAAAAACAGAATGGCCTCTGCACTTGGCCAAGGCATTGCCACTTTTATAGGCTCTATAGCTTATATAAAAATACTCGGACTAAATTCTAGAAGATTCTCTACTGCTGCCCCAAGAAGTATTCCCGACGTTCTTGCTTCCTTCACCTCCAAATCCAGTCTCTGATTGGTCAAGCTAAAGTCACATATTTATGCCCTAACAGCAAGAGGTTAGGAATATGATCTCCAGCCTCTACTGTAGAGAAGGGTTCTGTGTCTTAGATTCTGGGTTTGTCTACTGGCACCCATTAACCACAGAGCTAAATTAATAGCCAAAGTTATTTATACCTCCTCTATGATCCCGCTTACTTAGGCATATAAAGATTATATTACAAACCCTCCAACCAACTGGGACTCTATGCTCCCAACCGACTCCTTTATCTAACTCTTACACAGTGAGCCAATATTTCTCCTGCCCTAAATCATCCAAAGCCACATACTGAACAACCAGAGACCACCCATATTGCCCAGAGCCTGCGGATGTTATTCAACCTTGTCAGTCCTAAGCATTTCCCTTGCCCTGCCTTGTCTTTCCCATGGAAAACACAATAAAGGCTCTGGTCTGTTCTCTCTCCTTCACTCTTGCTTCTGCTTGCTGACAAAACCTGGTGCTTCTCCATGTGGCCCTGTACTGTACGTCATGCTCCTGTCTCTTAGACGATTTAAGTAAAAAAATTATTCTTTCAAAGGCAGTTATCTCTGTGTCTGTTACTTTATCATACCTAATTAAAATAAATTCCAGGGTGCAAATTTTAGAACAGAAGTTCAAATACAGGACAGGTGTTCCAAAGAGGTTGTATCTTTACCTACAAAGTATACATACATACTTACAAAGTATACATGCATATGTACGTACATATACATACATGCAACATACAAAGATGTTGTATCCAGATATCTCATTTGTAAATAAGATCATTTTATTAGTGTAAAGTTTTCAGTTAATTAAATTTAGAAAGAGAAATCGTAGACAAATTTCAATTCAGGAAAGCCTTGGAAAACCACCAATATGTCCTTTACAGCTGTCCTTGATTTGAAGATAGCCACAAAGCTGTGAAGCTGAATGAAAACCTACTAAAAAATTCACAGTGGAGATATGTGAGCTCTATTGCATATGCCACAGGTTTTAAAGAACCTTAATCTAAGAGCTGTGGGAGAATATAACATTCTTCTCTTAATCTTTGTTAATAAAATACTATCCACCTGATGAACCTTAGAGGAATACAATTAAAAGATTTTACGTGATACAATATATATTGTGCTATTAGTTATGGGATAGTTATACAGAATTTTTTATGCAGAAAAAAACTACAGAATCATAAAATCGGAGAATCTGATTCCTACCCGGTATAGGAATCCACTTAGTGACATCTTTGAAAGGCATCAGTTCAGGTTCTGTTGCAATATTTTCAATGGTAGAGAATTTTTTTTAAGGCAATTTAGCCCATTGTTGAACAGTTCTAATGATTAGAAATGAACCCTAACACTGAGTTTAAATTTTCCTCCCTTTTACTACCACCCACTCTTTCCAGTTTTGTTTTCCTAAACCCCATAATGATGTCTGTCCATCAGGAATATCTTCAACTATTCAAAAACAGCTTTTACATGATCACCTTAGACCTTACCTCTTTATGCTAAATATCAACAGTTCCTTGACACCGTTAAGACACACATTGGTTCTAGAGCTCTCATTAGCTTGATAACCCTCCTCTGAATGGCCTCTAATTTATAAATATTTCCTACAAAATTAAATTCTTACCATTCAGAATTATACCCTGCAGTGGTCAGTTGAGGGTACAGGGGGAGACCGTTTGTGATCTACACTTGCAGGCACTAACATCATGCTGTTGACACACACGGAGCTTAACAAAGTCACTTCTAACTAATTGCCCAAGGTATTTATTTGCAAGTTTCAGTCACCTCCTATTTAGGCACAAGGCTAAATGAATGACAACCAAACTAGCAAATTTATCAAAACAGGAAAAACATTTGTTAAGATTCTCGTTCCTGTGAATCAAGTTTCTCTTCCAGTGTTAATGTCTGTCCTTCCCTTGTTCAGCCGTCAGTGGCTCATATTCCAAAACACGGCTAGGGATTGACCTGACGCTCCGCAGTCTAGAGTCTCTGAACTTGACCTCTTCTTCGCATTTGGAGAACTGGGATGGGGTGCTGTTGCAGGTGTCCCCTTCCTGGAGATGACTCTGCAACAGAATAACCACTCTGCTCAGCCTCCCGGGAGCTGTGGGGCTGAGAAATGAGAACTAGAAAATAGGTCTCATTCTTAACTTTTAACATTTTTGTGATGTGTACTTTGCTCTACCAGGTTGAAGATGGGTCTTCTTAATGGGAAAGGCGCACCCACAAAGCGGTTAAACTAGGAGTCTCTCTCTCCTGTCATGTGGGTACATCACACCACCTGCTCCAGGACTGGCAGAGAAGTGGGATGAAGTTCCCTTTCAATCCTTACCATTTTTATTAATCAGAAATCAAGTGAAAATACTTGAATCTAGAATTTTAAAAAGACTTCTTAATTTTCTTATAAATTTATCTCTCATTACTCCCATTGTCCAATGGTTTTAATCATTCTTACATTAAAAAGAGGGGAATCCATAGTCAATTAAAATGCTGATCAAGAAATTCATTTATTGTCTGTAAATTAGAGGATACCACTCATTAAGTTTCTTAAAATATCTTTGTCCCATAACTGTGTTAGTAGAAGAAAATGTCTTTATTTTAGTGACATTTCTTTCACATGAACCCATGGTTAACTTTCTGAAATAAGAAGAAAATGTCTTTTTATTCCAGACATAAAAATACAAAATTTTCATTATTTTTTTATATTCAACTGATTGCTACCGTTAAAATATCTAAATTTGCCCCAAGATAGAATTGTTCATGTTATGCCCCCTGTCAGCAAACCGAAACTTAACTAAGTTTCTTTGCTTGGCTCTCACAGAAAAGGAAACCTTAGTCAACCATTCAGCACATCACCTGACCTGGCTCTCAGACTTCCCTTCAATCCGCATACAGGAAGCAACCCTCCCCTAACCAATCAGCAGATGTCCAGTGTGACTTCTTTGTTCCTGCTCACTTTTGACTAGAAAACCCTCTCACCTTATACAACTCTCTGAAACTCCTTATTGTTTACTTTTTTTAATTTCATAATTTTTATCTTTTTTTTATTATTTTTAGTTAGCCAACATATAGTACATCATTGGTTTTTGACATAGTGTTCACTGATTCGTTAGTTGCATATAACACCCAGTGCTCTTCACAACACAGGCCCTCTTTTTGTTTATTAGATTAGATCCTTTCTGATTCATGAATCACTAAACAAAAGCCAATGAGATCAGTAGGTTGTGGGAAATTTTAACACTACATTAAATCAGCTTATTGATATAGATTAAAAATAACAGAAGTAAATTTGTTGAGGTTTAAAAAATCATCAAAATCTTAAATAATTTTCCATTTCTAATTACCAAGATTAATTATGCGTTGTACTACTTAACTTTTTAACTACTTAAAAGTTTAAGATCCAGCCAGCATAAACTACCAAAAGCTAGATGAGATGGAATCGCCTTATACAGAAATGTTATAAAAGTAACCCAGGGCTCCTGGGTGGCTCAGTCGGTTAAAGCAACTGCCTTGGGCTCAGGTCATGATCTCAGGATCCTGGGATCGAGCCCCACATCAGGCTCCCTGCTCAGCGGGGAGCCTGCTTCTTCCTTGCCCTCTGCCTGCCTCTCTGCCTGCCTCTCTGCCTACTTGTGCTCTCTATCTCTCTATCAAATAAATAAATAAAATCTTCTTTAAAAAAAAGTAATCTCAAAAAAAAAAAAAAGGAATCTCAACTTTCTAAACCTTAATGAAAGAAAGTACAGTAGGAAAACTTTAGTTGATTTCTTTATAAAATCAGTTGTCTGCTTAATTTGTAGATAATTCATGTGTTTAAGGAAAATCTCTTAAAATCTATTGGGTTATTTTTAATATTAGAAAAATAACAGATTCATTTTCTCAAGCTATAAAAAACCAGATTTAAACAAAAAAAGAAAAATGAAATCCCCTTTCATCCCCCTCCGAGAAATGCTCACTCTCACCGCTCTGGGCGATAATGTTCAATACACAGCATTCGGGATGTTAATAGCCCTTCCTTTGCCCGTGACAGATACCAATAGTTAATCATGATCTTATCACCCAGTGATCACAGTATTTGCCTATGTACAATTCTCAATCCAATCAATATTTATTATATTTCCATTATTTATGTGTAATACTATGCAGTATATTTGTTTTGGGTTATTTTATTTCCTACTTAAGAAGTCAAAGACATACCCCGGGCCATGAAACAGTTTTTTATAACACCACTTCAAAAGACAGCTTAATATTCAATTCTACATTGTACTGTAGGGAGTGCTCTAAGTATTTTATGTTGTAAATAATTTTATGAGGAGTATCCTCAGAGCAGATGTGCATGTGATATGGAATTCATTTGCATTAAAACACACTAATACGTATTGCTAAATTGTTGCTAGAAGGTTTTCTAAATTATCATTTTGTTTGAAATATAGAAAGTCTGTGAGAAGTGACTGGATCTTACATATTTAGTCCCTAGAACCTTCTCCAATCCTTTTTTAAGGTTTCTCTGAGGCAGGAAACCCAGTAGCTTTGCTTTGCCAAGAGTTAATGCTCTTCTATAATTAAAATTGAAAAAGGTATCCACCCTAGGAAGAAAAAAAATATTTGGCGCAAAAACTTCCTTTCTAGCCGGAAGAGTAAAAAATAAGGTTTAAAGAAGAGACTGGGACATTCCAATAAAAGAATTTATAAACAGGAATCCTAGAATTCCACACCTGTGCATACTAATAAATGTTAATATTCATTCAACTTTGTAAAGAGTAAAAGATAGACAGTTTTAGGGAACCATACTTGAAATACAGTGTTTTAATCTTTTGTGTTGAACCCAGTAACCAGCAACAGCTTCAATTACCCAGCTCCTATTATGCAAATGAAACCGAAGCCAGAAGTTGTGCACCTGTGCTTGCCTCTGGATTTAATATTTCTAATGAGTTTGTAAATCCTGTTCCACAGACAAGCCTGCGAGATTGCTCAACTCAGATTACAGTAGAGCAGGTGAAAAGCTTTTCAAACAGAGACAATACTTCCAAGGACTTCAATAAGTCACAGTATACAGAAGATTTAGACATTGTCAGATGAGAAACAGACACAACAATAGTAAATTATCAAGATGTTTGCTAGTGCTAAGGTGCTTGGCCCAGTGACATTAAAGTAATGAGAAGAAAAAGGGAAAGAACAGTACTTCGCTATTCGCGAAGTTTCTCCTTGTGGGAGGTCCTTTGTGCTCTCTGGGCAGCTGAGCTTGGTGCAGCCCCATCAGGCCTGTGGTCCCCCTAGCTCTTAATATACAAACAAGCCAACACATACATACAATAGCATTTAGTTTTTTTGGTTTTTTGTTTGTTTGTTTGATTGTTCTTTTTTTTTTTTTTGAAAATCCACACTATGCTAGCTAATATATAGAGAATAGGGACACAATTCATCTTACATGGTGCAGTACATTCTAAAAGGAGCCAGTGAAGGCTTCTCAAACTGTTTCTATGACTACACTGAGACCTGAGGCCTGAGTCATATTTATTTCCAGCAAGGAACTGGAGCTGTTTTCTCTGAGGCAAAGGACCAGACATAAGAACACATGGTCAGAGAGAGGGGCAAGGGACTGACAGGAGCCTGAGAGCTCAGCGAGAGAAGAAGAAAGGCAAGCCGCCCTCCCCACCCCCGACCACAGAGGGTCTAGGAGTCACTGAAATGTTTCATCGAGCTTTACGAGGACTGCTTTGGCTGCATGTGGAGAGCAGACAGCAACAGAGATATTCTGAAGGCAAGTGAAGAAGCCTGTGGGGTAGCCGAGACAGGGCAGTTCCCAGGCCTGGAATAAGACAGTAGGTGAAGAGAGACGCACATAGTTGGGATCACTAAGGCAGTAAAAATGGTAAGATTTAGGAATTGTTTGGGTAGACCCAGGAAGGAGGAAAAATGGTAGAAAGAAAGGAGAGGTATTACCCTCTTTGATGGGACACTGCGCAAAGTTGATGCCATTCACTGAAACTTAAGTACCAGAAGAAGAGTGAGACCTAGAGAGAATTGAGTTTAGTTTAGAATATATTGACTTAGAAGCTTCCATAAGATATTCAAGGCTGAAATCCAGGAGGAATCCCTGTCTCTTATCATTCAGTCCATGAGCAAATCCTACTGGCTCTAACTTCAAAATATAGCCAGAATCTGCCCTGACCACTTCTCATCATTTCCTCTGCTCTGATCCTAGTCCAAGCCACCACATCTGTCTCGGGATTACTGCACAGTCTCCTAAATTTCAATACAACAGTCAGAGTGGTCCTTTTAAATTTAAGTCAGATTGTGTCATTGCTTGGCTCAAAGTCCTCCCATGACCTTCCCAGCTCAGACAGAATAAAATCCAAAGGCCTTGGCGTGGTCTCTAAGGTCATCCCCACTCCCCCATTCCTGCATCTCTGGTTGTGCCCCTTCTGTCTGCTCCTTGCCACTCCTCAGACAAGCCAAACGGGTTCCATTCTCGGGGCTTCTTACACGCTCCTCCCTCCGTCTGGAATACTCGATGCAGGGTATCTGTGTAGCTTGTTCTGTGTTCAGAGTCACTTTGTAAGGGAGGCCTTGCCGATAAACCTATCCTGAACTTATCTACACTATCACCCCGCCCCTTCCTAGCTGTGTGATTATCCTTCCTCTACTTTATAATACTTATTACCACCTGAAATTATATTATGCAGTTATGTACTGATTGTTTTTATGACATGAATTAAATGAAATGAAATGGAATGAAAAATTTGTGAAAAAATTGGTCTCTTCGATCACTGTTCCTATCCCTTAGAAAAATACCTGCTACAAAGGTGCTGCTCAAAAAAATGTATTTTGAATGAATTCAAGAAGAGCCATTCAATAGCCAGTTGGGCATATGAATATGAAAATCTCCTAGCCAACTTGAAATACAGATTTGGTGACTCCCAGATACAGTGATTAAGAATGCAAGAGCAAATATTACCCCAGCATTTAAGTGCCGGACAACAGGAGGGAATCTCCCTGATCTGGGAGATCTACCTTTTTCATACAGGTTTTATTCTCATTTGTTTGATTCAAGTTTACATACACTGCTAACAAAGGCAATTTTGAGAAGCCACAGAGACCTAACAAATTCTGAAAAAGAGGGGTCATACCAGGCAAGGAGAGAGTCATGGCTGGAAGGGCAGAGTGAACCGGGGCATGTGGGGTCAGGAAATGAAAAGACCTGGGCCAGGTCTTGGAAGCTGTGTGGATAAAGGGGACAGTAACCGTAATCACTCCGTGAAAGAAGTGCAGAAGGGCCTGGTAATCATTCGACCTTCACCTTCTGATTCTGACTTCGCACGCTGTCCTTTGACCAACAGAAAGTCATCAAAGGCTTTTGTAAAAGGTGACAAGTCATGAAAGTGGTATTTTAGAAGACCAAAAAGGCCCTACATCTTTCTTTTGCTTCTTCACTTCCAATACCCACAGATACACAGACATTATAAGGAAAGATGAAGTAAATAGAAAAAGATCACAGATAAATTCTTAAAATACCCTCCTCTCTTTCTACCTTAATCGGTCATGAAAACTGCTTCCAATGTAAGTAGGATTTTTTTTTTAAGATTTTATTTATTTATTTGACAGACAGAGATCACAAGTCGGCAGAGAGGCAGGCAGAGAGAGGGGGGAAGCAGGCTCCCCGTTGAGCAGAGAGCCCGATGCGGGGTTCGATCCCAGGACCCTGGGATCATGACCTGAGCCAAAGGCAGAGGCTTTACCCACTGGGCCACCCAGGCGCCCCGTAAGTAGGATTTTTTAACAGAAACAAATGTTACTGTTAAAATTTAAAATTCTGCCTAGCAAGTGTTCAGTGATTTAAGGACAAGCCAGCATGGTATGGCACTGAGGGAGTTTATGTAAAGAGCAAAGAAGAACTACTAATAATCCTGAGTGTGCTCAGCATGACCGAGGTACTCTGATGAAGCACTCGCGTGCATTACCTTGCTTTATCTTCATGATAATAGATGACGTAGATACCAACTTTGAGAAAAATCTAACTTGAAAATTTAAGTAACTACCCCGAGGTCACAGAGCTGGTGTCTTGCTCTCATCTACTCTGCTTCAGAAAGAGATGGAAAAAGTTCAAAATACTTTTGCCTCATTAATTGTAACATCTTAAAACAAAAGCCTTATATATGTGTTATTCAAGAACTAGACACAGGCTCTTAGAATGTCTGCAGCGTGAGACTGGGAACTAAAAACGATATAAGACATGAAGCAACAGAAGAACTAAGTTAACCCATTCTGCTTGTATGTCAGCTTATTTGTGTGGGTTAATTAGTTTTCATAAGAATCAGAGCACATGGCATATGAATTGTAGAATAACCTTATTTATGGAAATAAGAAGACTAAAAGCAGCAATTAAATAATGGAAATACCTTATTTGATTTGAATTTTTAATTTGAAGATACAGCATGGGTGCAGACGTAAAAGATCTATACTCACTAAAAACCATTAGACTAGAATTTTCACTTTCCTTTTAGTAGCTAAGACAAAGCGATATTGAAGGTGATGTACAGATTTTTAAATTTAAATTTTTTCTTTATTTCTTTTTTAAAGGATTTTATTGATTTATTTGACAGAGCAAGAGAGCACAAGCAGGCAGAGCAGCAGAGAGAAAAGGAGACGGAGGCTCCCCACTGAGCAGGGAGCCAAATAGACAGGACTCAATCATCATGACCTGAGCTGAAGACAGTTGCTTAACCAAGCGAGCCACCCAAGTGCCCTAAATTTGTTCTTTAATAGGTATACATTAGAAACTATGTCACTAGTCTCTGGAGATTTATGATGTTGATTTAATAAGCATTAGTAGAATTTGCATAAAATATTCCTTTTAACTCGGTAGTGGAAAGATTTGGGGTCCTAAGGCAATAGAGAATTAGTTTTCACTTTGAACGTCTGTTCTTTTTTATATGTTCTTTCAATGCCAAAAAGTAATCTTTCAAGCTACTTTCCAAACGACTACATTTTCTTAATTTCTTAATCAAAATTGCTGAGCTATTCACCTCAGCTGAAGTTTTCTGAGTAATTAATTGAACCCTTGTGAGACTCTGTTTTAGTCTGTTTGGCGGCTATAACAAAATACCATAGACTGGGTGTCTTATAAATAAAAGACATGTATTTTTCATAGTTCTGGTTGTTGGAAATTCAAGCATGGTTATGTTCTCTGGGCAAAGGTCCTGTTCCTGGCTCATAGCCGATGTCTTCCCTCTGTGTCCTTACATGGAGAAAGGGACCCATGATTTCTGGAGCCTCTTTCATAAGGCACCAATTCCACTGATGAGGTCTCCACTCTCATGACTTAAGCACCTCCCAAAGTCTCCACCTCCTAAGAACATCGTCTTCGGTTTTAGGACTTCACCATATTAATTTTGCTAAACACAGCATCCAAACCAAAGCGCACCCCAAGCAGAGGACCCAACTAAACTATACCCAGACTCCTGACCCACAGAAATTGCATGGTACAAAATCCTAAAACAAAACAAACAAAACAAAAACACACATAAAAAATGAAGGTGACTGGGTGGCTCAGTCAGTTAAGTATCAGCCTTCAGTTCAAGTCATAATCCCGGATCCCGGAGTCCTGGGATCAAGCCCCACATCAGGCCCCATGCTCAGGAGGTGTGGGTCCCTCTGACCTTCCTCCATCTCATGCACTCTCTCTCGGTCTCTCTCCTTTTCTCTCTCAAATAGAGAAGAACCCTCGGAAGGAATTAACAATGCCAACACTTAAATTTCAGCTTTCTAACATTTAAAACTGTGAGAAAATAAATTTCTGTTGCTTTAAGTCACCCGATTTATGGTACTTTGTTAAGGCAGCCCTAAGAAAACAAATAAAGGAGGTCACAGCAGTGGTACAGAAGAGTGGAACTGGGGAAATGGTATCAAAGATGGATAGGAGAAAATACATCCTGGAGATATTTATGGGGTAATATTGGCAGATGTTGGTAAGTGATCAGAAATGGGGAGTGGGGCTGTGGAAAGGGTCCAGGATGACTCCCAGTTTTTATGGGAGATATGGGTGAACCCAAATGATAAATGAATATTGGAGAATCTACTTCAAGAGGTCCTATGCTCATTTTTCACTGGATTTAAATATTTAGGTAAAGGAAAAGTTAGGGATTCAAAAACTAATTCTGGGAACACTGAACAAGTAGTAGGTGTCCAGCAGAGTCACCCATCCAGGGGCAAGTCATCATCAATTAGAGTCTCACTATCACCAAGTTCTGGGCAGAAAGACAGGCAGAAATCTCTAATGGGAAAGCTTAATATGTTTTGGTAAACAACAAGCCTTAAGAATCAAGTTTCCAGGGCTGTCTATGTCTAGACATAGACAAGTCTCCCCTTTCATATACAAGGCTCACCTCAGTCCAGCCTTAAGAATCAGGGTTCTTTTCCCACATAAAGTAGAACCTCAAATTGGAGAAATGAACACTGAAAAGAGTATCAGCATACAACTTCGGCTTTTAGAATGTGTTCCTCGGGGTATATTCTTCCTCCCATTACCCCACGATTCCTCACTCGCTAGGTACCATGAGTGAGCACTAGATCCAGAGATGTTAAATGCCTAAGATGTGTGTCTTTAACTATTAAGCTGGCATTTAAATATTACATAAAAGTCTCAAAACCTGAAATGATAATGAAGGAGAGATCTGGGGTTAACAGTTGGTAAGACTTGGCAGACTTCAGCTCATCTACTAGAAGTCGAAGCTACCTTATCTACTTAAAAAGCTCATTTATACTTCTATTTCCCTTTCTCCAACACCTATTATTTCCTGTCCTGGCTTTAAGTCTCATTTTAATATATTTGTATTCGTCTAATTTCTACTATTGGACTGTAAACTTCTTGAGGGCTGAAAATACATCATCTATAACTTTAATTTTTGCCCCCAAAATAGCACAGTGCTTTGATGAAGCTGACATTTATTAAATGTTTGTTGAATCAATGGATTGGTTTTCAAGGTTACCCCGTCTAATAAATAAAAGACACGGTCAGCAAATTACCTGGTGTCCTACCCGATTTGGATGAATTTCAGCAGCTTCAACAGTGACTTAGGGCATTCCTTGAAGTTTGCTTAAAATGATAAATAGTCTCTAGTTTAAATATCATAACTGGTATTTTTATCATTCTCTCTTTTGAAAAATATCGTATCATGTCAGGCAAGATGGATTTCCACAGTATGAGTGTAAATTACAGTACAAAAAGTACAGATTTGTTCAAGGGTATACTATGATAAAAAACAGAACTGGGAATGACATTTAAGATCTTAGGTCCACATTTCGGCATCCACTAGATTATGGAATTTTTTCCCTCTGACTGTACTGTATCACTTATTTATTGTATTTAACTTTCATCTCAGGAAAAGTTTTGAAAATGGTAAAATAACTCTTCAATATTTTATTTAAATAGTTTACAATTTTCAGAAAAGCATAGAAAATATTTGGCCCAGAACAAGAAATTTTATGCATGTTAAAATAAAATCATTCTCTTACTTTTGTCACAGCCAAAGATTATATGTTGTAGAATTAATTTAAATTAGTTTCATATAACCAAAATAAAAACCACTGCAATTTAAATCGAACAGTAAAATATTAAAATATTCAAGTGAACATTAATTCTGTGATAGTCACACAGAAATCAAAATAAAACTTATCTTTTATTGTGTCTAAGGAAAATCTGTACCCAATTTGGTATCATTTGGTGAAAGTTTTACATAAAACAATGCATACAAGAGACTGTTTTTGTCAGTATAATCCCCCAGGAATGAGCCTAAAATCCCCATTATTTCAGTTCTTAATGTGTAAATTTTTGTACTATT